>NW_027493278.1:0-325000 GCF_021521415.1 Bidens hawaiensis | reverse complement strand
TGGAAGTAGGCCAACATTTTTATTGGAAAATCGGGGTTTCCAAGTCCACGGCCAAGTACTTATTACTTCTTGGGTTGTAATTGCTATCTTATTAGGTTCAGCCACTTTAGCCGTTCGGAACCCACAAACCATTCCGACCGGCGGTCAGAATTTCTTCGAATATGTCATTGAATTTATTCGAGATGTGAGTAAAACTCAAATTGGAGAAAATAGATGTTTTGTATCCGCGATATGAGTGTTTTATATCCGCGTTTCTGATTATTCCCATATTAAGAGAATGGACAAATTCCCTTAATTATTTGTTCTTTTATTTTTCCTCTTATTGGATGTTTCTATATATATATATATATATAGGGGATGGATCTTGCGAGAAATGATATTACAGCGTGAAGTGCGAGAAGTGAAGGTATAACTCCATTAATCCTTAACTTCACTCCCTTTCATATGATATTATATACATATATATTGGTTGATTGTATTTATGTCTTAATTACACATTCAAACCTACCTACAAACATATAAATGTACCGAGCCACATTCAAACCTATGTACCTACACTCATACAAACATACGTACCTACACACATACATATGCACCTACACATAAGAAAGTGAGTGAATTAGGGATTAATGGGGTTACACCTTCACTTCTCGCGATAAAAAAACTTTTGAAATGATCTAATACATACATACATATATATATATATATATATATATATATATATATATATATATTGCAGTTAGCCTTCTGGTTCAATGGCATGGGGTAATGGTTAACGTTTGAAATCTTTGAGGTCTCAGGTTCAAAATCTGACTCAATAGGGTTTTCCCACAGCGGTATAGGTTTCCTCATTGATGATGTTCTTGGATGAGTATGGCTTGAGTGCCAAAATAAATATGAACGATTAATATCTCGTCGCAGAAATGCTCACTCGAGTATGGGGGGGTTTCCAAATGCTGTTTAAAAAAGGAAATTATGTTTTTTTGAAAGGCAACTGTTGTAGTGGCATCAACGCCTCTTCCAAATGGTTATAACACTTGTCATCCTTATTACCTGAGTTCGAATCCCCATTATAATGATGTTGTCCATATTTCAGAGCGTACACATGAACCGATAATTGAACATGTGACCCCATGAAAAGTAACCCTAAGAAAAATCTTTTGACCAGCTATCAAAGTGATGAAGATGGTTCAAGCGACTGAATCGGACAACTTATGCATCTGTGTCTAGTGCTTTCAGATTATGAGAAGAGTGATATCAATATTTTAGCTACTAGATTAGTGAAAATGCCACCAAAGCTAAATGTGTTGTAAACTAAACTATGTTTTGGAAGATGGAAGTCAATGAACTCTTTTGCTCGGATGACATGACCTCACACCACCACAAACTCTCTTTTTCCATTCTCAAATTCCCTTTTAGTTTTTCTAATAAAATTTAATATTTATAATTATGGTGATGGTGGAATAGCTTTATGCTCCACCTTTTTGTATAATATAAACTTTTATTAATTTATTTCTATTTATAGTAAATGGTCTATTGAGAATCGTCTATTTTGGAAGGTTCGAGCAATACCATTGTGTATGCTTATTACGTTTTTATTTATTTGTATATTCATATTTTTAACTTTTCCATATTTGCAAAAGTTCTTAATGCTTTATGTGGTAGTTTGATTGAGAATGCCCTAAAATAGTAGTACATTATACCTTATATGGTCTATTTTAGGCTTTTTAGCCTAATTCATAAAGGTCAAATCATTAATTTTGAGCTATTTTTTTTATCAACAATATAGGTTTTTTTTTGACAAATACATATAATATTCCTAGAATATTATATGTATGTATGTATGTATGTATGTATGTATGTATGTATGTATGTATGGGGTTCTAGACAACGTAGCTAAATGCGAAAAAAAAATGAAAAACAATTCGAGTATACACCATTTACCATAGTAAGTCACGGGGATGTAAGTATGTTACTATATGGGCGTAAGCAACGGGTGTAACATAGTTAAAATAGGGTTAAAATTCACAAGTTAAAAATCAAATCAACTTGTTAATCTACAACCAACTCAAAAAGCAGATTTCTTATTAAATATAACCATATCAACCTCATTATCTTATGTCGGATTTAGTTATTACTATGGTAGAAAACTAGATGGGGTGAATAGTTTTTCTTAGGTTTTGATCCCATTTTAATGAGCTAATGACTTTGTAAAACTCACAAATTTTAAAATCAAACAAAGTAAATAAAGAGTTAAGGGTAAGAGATGACACAACCAGATTAATAGAGGTTCAAGCGTATGTTAACTAATCCATCCTGCATCCTCTCCTTGGTCCGTTGATCAAGAGTTTTCTTCACTAGTCGTCTTCTAAAATATTAGAAATTAGCAATACAAAATCGTCTCACTTTAAAAGAAAGTAATCACATTCTTTACTAAATACACCAAATACCTAGCTTTACAAATATTATAATCTCACTATAGAGGTTTAGTATGTTATTTTTGTCTATTAAAAACTGCCTAGAGAAGTTAAAAAATTGGTTGGAGAAAAGACGAACTTTGGCGAGAGAAGTTAAAAATTGACTGGAGAAAAGGCGTCGGTAATCTATCGAATATCGGTAAATCTACGCTTTGGTCGTAGAAATGTCATTCGGTAACTAGTTAAGGTGTCCGTCAGTAAATTCAAGGGAATTAAATATCCATCACTGTTTTGTTGGAAAGAAAATCACCCACTATTAATACCAATAGAGGTTCGACGACAAGTACTCGTCGATTATGATTTTCACCGACGGTGTTCCAGCGTATCCTTCCGTGGTTAACAACCTTTTTTCTTGTAGTGAGTTCCATAATTTCATTATTAATTTTTTTAAATAAATGCCATAGATGAAGAATTCAATTATTATTATCACAGAATCATATTCTATGTCTATATGGCTTAATTTCCTAATGATCTAATCAACAGTGCAGAGCTCTTAGTTTCGCCGAAAAGTTCTATTTCGAGTTGCATAATTTAATCATCCATTTTCAAGGAATTATTCAATAACTAACTAATATTATTGTTCTATTTGTAATTTGCTATTTCCTAAATATCAAACCACTCCATTTGGGCTCATTCATTTAGCAAAAAAAAAAAAAAAAAAAAAAAGAAGGCTAAACTACATGATTTAATTGTTGGAAAATTGTTAAAATGAGTTTTTAACAAAATAAAAAAAATGATTTTATTTCTAACTTTGGACGTAAAACAATTGTATCCCTATATGCGGGTATATAGATAATTATATTTGGGTTTGTATTTTACGTTCTGAGAGCTTCACAACGTACGAAACCCTGTTTAAAACAGAACTAAGATGAATCGTATAAGGATGCTCGAAGTTGAGTGATTGAAATGAATATTGTTAAACTTGAGTGACTCCAATAGAAATTTGTTACATCTTTGGAACTAATGCTAAGAAATTATTTTTGTCATACATCAAAATATCAAATAGATGTTTAGACTATTTTTTTACTCGTAAACTCATGTTTATGAATTACATGGATGTTTTGGTTATGATTCTTAAGTATTTTCATGAATCATTATGAAGATTTTGACTTTGGCTCTTAATTTTTATATATGTTAACATTAACATATCATGAATCAAAATATCGAATGAAGGTTTTAACCATTTTATTTGACTCATAAAATTGTCATCGTTATGTTTAAATAAAATAACTAATAAATAGTTTGCTATGATTAAAAAAAAAGGTAAATTGAATTAAAATAATATCACATTTTATCCATTGACAAATAATAATCTCACCTGAGTTATTTCTCTCAAGTAGTTCTATCTTTTTCTTTATAATCTTTTCTGGTTTATGATCCCCTATTAAAAATAGGTAACGACGTTGGTATAATCTGACGTGATTATGCAATAATAAAGTGCAAAACACTGAACGCAAAATCGAATAAAACAATAATTACTAAAAACTCATTGTGGGGAGAAAAACTTCGACTTGTTTCCCAATTGCTATATATTTATATTTATATTTATAATAACGGAATTATAATATTTATATACACTAATTACAAAAGCCTGCGCACAAATTCTCCCACGTTTTAATGTTTATTTTGCTTTCTTTTTCTTGTCCTTTTTTTTGTCGAATCTTAAACCTCTCTATATATATACTTTGTACATTACCCTTAGCCTCAAACTATAATAGTCTGTGGTGAACCAAGTCTTTTGTGAGGTACTAGAAATAAATGGCAAAAATGTCAGATCCTCTTGTGATTGGCAGGGTGGTGGGAGATGTAGTAGATAACTTCACTCAATGTGTGGATATGTCTGTCACGTACAACTCATCGAAGCAAGTTTACAACGGCCACGAGCTGTTTCCTTCATCGGTCGCTTCTAAACCAAAGGTTGATGTTCGTGGCGGTGATTTGAGATCCTTCTTTACTCTGGTACACTATACCTTCAGTTCTACTTTGTATTTTGTTGTTCGAAAAAAGCTAGCGGCACAACTTGTTGCCTATTTGTCTATTATTTCGATGTAAACAGTACTTTTTAATGCAAAGAATTTGTTTTATTTTCTATGTACACTACCTTCTACTTTGTTTATTTCAAACCGCAAACTATTAGTTTTGCCGTTCAAAAAGGGCTAGTGGCACAGCTTCTACGCTGCCTGTATGTTTACTATTTCGATGTAAACGCTTTGATTTATTAGTGATTTTCTAGGTTTTAATGTTGTTTTTCTGTTAGAATTTCAGATTATGACAGACCCAGATGTTCCTGGTCCAAGTGATCCGTATCTCAGGGAGCACTTGCACTGGTACAGTTATATATGAACTCAGTAACCAAGCTCTTAATCTTGTGTGTGTGTGTGCGCGTTTGGTTTCTAGAACTATATTATCTACATAACATAAGTTTTTATTGTTTTGGGTGAGGGTATGGACCTATAGAGTATACACCATCTTCTTAGCTGTAAAGTTAACTAGTCATGTCCTCAAACCCTAATTAATACATAAACATCTATATCTAACGAATTACACGTGTATGCCATATGATATTAACATATATAATAACATTGCGAAGGGCTTTAATAAGGTTATTTACAACTTGGTGTGTTAAATCTTGCATTTTGAGTCATGCTAACTAGTTTTTTTTAACAGCACTTGGAATTACCCTTAATAGCTAAATGAGCTTTACAGAGACGAAAGGTCAACTGTGACCATGCTAGTTGATTCTATATCTTTGTCATATTAAGGCGTTATATAGTTTTTAAAACTTGACAGATAACAAATCCTAATTTAAGTTGGATGTTAGTAGTTCCTTTGTATATACGTGTGAACCCTCGGGTGGGCAAAAGTAAAATTGCACTAATTTTGACGTTCTTTTACTAATCTCATGAAAATAACGTTAAAAGTGGCGGGAGGTTAATCAGGCATCATGTGGTGGCGTTGATAGCCGAAAAACAAGGGCACATGCACCAATCAGCCGATGTCCCGATGATTGAGTGCTATGTGCCTTATGTCCAAAGCTTGATGCAAAACTACTATCGAGCCGGGGGTCTCACCGGAAGCAGCCTCTCTATCCCTATGGGATAGAGGTAAGGCTGTCTACATCTTACCCTCCTCAGACCCTACCATAGCATTGCTATTGGTGGGATATACTGAGTACGATGATGATGATGATGATGTTAGTAGTTCCTTTGCTTTTGGGAAAAAAAATGCAACACTTCTTTTTAGTTTGTCTTTTAAAAAAACATAATAACTTTTAGGTTAATGAATAAATCTTTTTTACCTATTAATGATCATTACTTGAAAACCTTGTTTCTAAAAATAAAAAGGGCAAACATAATCTTTAATCTCTATAATCCTATTATAAATCTATGCACACTCATGTTCAAAATGAGCCTCAAATTATACCCTCAACTTTAAAGGGACTTGACATCATCATGTACACACCTGGATATCACTAGATTGCAAGCTCTTTGGTTTATTGAAAACCTTCTATCTTATGTTTTGGCGCTTAAATATTTATTTTAGTTTTTTTTATGGTTATTTTGAACATTCAACCAGCGAAGTATAATTATACACATACACTATAATTGTATAACAGTTCAAATTATACTATTTAACTTCACTAATATTAATAGGTGCAAGAAACCTTTTACTAGCTTCTGGTATACTGTCAATGAAGTTGTTCTTTTGCTTCATTATTGACAAACGAAAGCAAGTACACTATATAAATATATTGAGTATATTTGTATCGATATAATATTCTTGATCTCTTGCCCAAAAGATTCCACGTAACCAAGGGCCGGGGGGGGGGGGGGGGGCTAGCTAGAAGTAAACTTGTACACTATTCTCACACCAAAAAGACACCCATGTTTAGGATTTCATATTCATGATTCTCTCTTTTTTACTTCATCTTAATCAAGGGTACTATCTTTATTAGAAAAAAAAATAAAAATAAAGATCTAGATGATCATCAAGTTGACAACACCATGATATTACTACATTGATTAAGTGAAAGACTTGTTTCTTAAGATAAGAACATCCACAACAATAAACCTATATAAACCGACTCATCATATTCCAATTTTTTCTTAAAACCTTCATTTTTATTTTCACAACAACAAACCTCCACAAACTACATTGAACTTAATGAATTATATATAAAAATATATATATATATATATAAGAGAGAGAGAGAGAGAGAGAGAGAGAGAGAGAGAGAGAGGGAAAATGGTAAAAATGACATAAAATTTAAAGTTAGAAAAGTACGTGAGTCTATCTATAAAACTATGTAGCCTAAATCCTAATCCAATAAAACTATTTTGTATTTTAAAATCTACTAATCTCAATCAATAGATCTTAGATCTAAGGACTTCTACTCCACAACGGGTGGAGTTTGGTGTTTGGTTTGTGTGCAAAATTCCACATCAGCCAGACCTCGGCTTTGATGTCCGTTGCAGGTGCTCTAAGTAGTATCACCTAATTCCTTTGAAACAACTCAATTTTTTCTTATCAAGATGTAAGTACAATATTTTCTATTGATCAAACCGCGCAATAGATGTATTAATCTAATTTCGTTCTTCCAAAACATGAATACCAATTAAGGAATTAAATAAAAAGAAAAGAATCTATGTATGCATGTCACATCTTCCCTTGATAAAATAGTTTTGGATTCTGGAGAGATCTTGTCTACAATCCATGATGATCATGTGATAATGGTATAACAGTAGAAAACATACAAGAAGAATTGAAATAGATGGATATATTCTAAGTGACTGTGGAATATTGACCAGAGACCAGAGAATGTGAAACCTGAACACAATAACAATCTGAACAAACAAAGTTAAAAAAGCAAGAGTGTTGTTTAAAGGGGGTCTACTAGAAAAGCAATATGTCAGGTTCATCTTGTTTACCTGTTTTAACATTGGACCGACCAATAATGTTTTGACAACGTTTTTTACGTTCACAGGATTGTCACAGATATTCCAGGCACCACTGACTCTTCATTTGGTACCTTCTTCATACATTATTCTATTAACTTCTTTTTATTTCACTTTAGATCAAACATGCATGATTTTTAAGCTATGGGTTAAATTAACAACTGGCATGCTAGTCTTATCCAAAACCCTAACCCTACAATCTTTATTTTTGCACATATATAAATGATAAAACAATATGATATCTTGTTGTGTGTTTTATTATGTTTAGGATTAATAAGTTAGCTACAATTTGATGGTCCAAGGAAAATATAAGTTTTCGGGACGCCCAAAATTCTTAACCCTAAAAGCGAGTTTTAGCTTATGTACGTTCTTATAAAACACGACCATTATGGATTATTTGTAATATGTTGGGTGTACTTCATCGGTTTCATTCGGTTTCTTGGCAACACCATCTCAAGTGATTCGACAAAACTAAAAAAAAAGGTTAAGGGACAAGTGAATTTAACCTAATGTGAAACAAGTGAATTTGTGTGGAAATTAAGATGTATGCATCAGGTAGTTTGAAACATCACCTCTACCAATTTGGAAATCTGTTGGGTGCTTCGGTAAAAATGATGTGTCGTCATTTAATTGAATCTGGTTCTTTGGGTGATTCTTAATGTGCCACTAGTACCCAAAATGGTTAAAAAAAGCATATAATATTCATAGATGCATATTTAGAATAAAACTGTAGTTGATGAAATGAATAGAAAAACAATCTTTCAAAAGGTGAATAGCTTCACAACTTGGTCCTAGTCTAGCATTCTAGCTTAACTCAAACCCTAAGGTTGGACTTTCTTTCTTTCACGTGTCATATAATTAAGCTTTATTGTTTTGTATATTAATGTACATCAAGTCTGCATACACATTCTTTTAGTCATCTTAACTGCATGTAACAAAATAATAATTTATCTTATTGACATGAAATATTGGTCCGAGACATTGCAAGGTTAGTAACAATAGGGTTTGTGAAAACTCACCACAAGAGAAAGAAACAAAAAAACAGCTATGTAAAATACTCTGGAGAGGAGGCGGCTTTCGCCGGCTGTTGCTAGCCTAGAAGAAAAGGAGAGCGGAGAGAGAAGATATCCGTATTAAAGGAAACCTAATCAAATACCATCTTTTAGGAAAAAAAAATCATAACAAAATAAAACTTTAATGATAATTTTAATTCTTTCAAGTTTCTCTCTAATAATAACATGGTGTCTAGCTAATGTTTACCACTTCACTAAAGCAAAGAGCAGTGTTCTAGCAGTGTTGTGGTAATTTTCTCTAGGGGACACAAAATGTTACGCGTAAGCTAGGGGTTTTATCATTGTGAGTATTTGGGTGGCGGGTTTTCTTTGGAATTGGTGGCGGGCATGGTCACCTGCGATGGTGGACGTGGGTGGTCTTTTGCCAATGAGTGTACCCAGGTGATTGGGCGTTGTTGATCGTTCAAAAAAATGGTTTATCACTTCAAAGTTCACAATACTTATAAAGATAACAGTATATAACTAAAAGTCGTTAGAATGTTACAATGATAGCAAGCAGAAAATGATTTATTTATGAAATACATAATCTTTTACCATTAAAGTTGTCAAACAGGAAAAGAGGTAGTAAGCTATGAAATACCAAGGCCAAACATAGGCATTCACAGGTTTGTGTTTCTGCTTTTCAAGCAAAGGGGAAGGCAGACTGTTAATTGTCCACCTTCAAGGCATGGTTTCAACACTCGCAATTTTGCTCATGAAAATAAATTAGGACCGCCTGTTGCCGGTGTCTTCTTTAACTGCCAAAGGGAAACTGCGGCAAGAAGACGCTGATCTGATCGTTACTTGATTTTACCGCTTTAACTATAAAATGAGGGTTATGTATGAATTATAATCAAACATGGACTGGTTGTTATTATTAATGTATGATTGCTGCTGGTATATGTATTGTAAAAGTTGGGTGTTTAGAATAAAGAAGTGGGGTGTAATGTTAACTTACCTCTATTATATCACAAAATTGGTAGCCCCCCCCGCCCCCCGTTTTAATTTCTTCTTAATTGTGTTCATTGTTGAAGTTACAAAGTTTAAAGAGCGTAGTGTAATTATTAGAAACATTGTTTAGTATCTACGTATAGTCCAGATAGTATTAAATCAAACTTAATTGGTAACTATCAGATTCATGTGTTTAATATGAATCGGTGTGATGAACCGATACAAGCCTATAAAAGAGCCTGCTCAATGGGTATAAAAGGCGATCAACTTCAGGAACACATAAAAGTAGAGATTGTAGGGCGTAGGGCCAAATATATAGACTTGTGTAATGGTTAGTTTAATGTATATGCTGTTTTCATTTCTTGTACGTACGAACTTTTATTATAATTAGGTCCAGTGGCGGATCCAGGAATATTTTTCAATAGGTTCACATGTTCGGGTCGGTTCGACGGTTCGGGTTGATTAAGGTTTATCACATAATATAAACCGTTTGTGATTGCTTCAAATGATCAATTGATGATACGGCCATCAAACCGTGATCATCAAATGAGGAGGAAATTCAACTGAAGCCTAGTAGGTTTTGGATGATAAATGACAATGGAAACAGACTCACAGTAGTTTGTTAATAATAAGTTTATTCAATTCATTTATTTAGTTTTTATTATATCGTTGAGACTTTGTAATATAAAGTTGTAAAATGTTTGTTAAGGTGGTTGAGACTTTGTAATTAATTAAACTATGAATATATATAGAGTTGTAAAATGTTTCTAATGATTATGATCGTATATTAAGGTGGTTGAGATAAAAGATTATGTATTTATATTAGAGAAAATTCCAATTTGACTCCCTGAAATATATCGTCGGGAGATGGAATAGCCCATGAAAACTAATTTGCGCATGTTGCGCACCTGTATTTCTCCGACGGGTTCTTCTAACTCCTACCGTTAGTTGACTGTTGGTATTTTAGTAATAATACCAACATACTAAGGATATTTTAGGAATCTTCTTCTATTAAATAATAATAGTAATAATAATAATAATAATAATAATAAAGAAAATAATAATAACAGATGATGATTTTCATCATCATCAACTGATGTTCATCATCATAATCATCAATAACTCAAAAAAATTAAAAACTACCATCATTGAATACAAATCAAAATCAAACAATTTAACAATCCAAAACAACTTCTTACAACTAATAAAAATAATATCAAGATTCATTATTTCATATCATCATCAAGAATTTAAGATTCATCATCATCACCATGACTGATTTCCAGAATAGGTCTCATACAGTGATTATAATCCGATGTTTTCGCCCCAAATTCTTAAGCAATCGGTGGTCAATTTCATCATCACCGGAGAAAAAACCGTCGTTTAGGGTTCCGACGCGTGTGAGCTGCAGAAACAAGCGGCGGACGGTGGCGGGAAATGGGTATTGTTAGATTCGGGTCGGGTTGGGTTCGTGACAAAAGGGTTTGGATATATTGGTCGGAATCGATGTAATGAGTGAGGTAATTAGTTAGGGTTTCGAGGTTATTACGGAGGGAGAATAATAAGAATGTGAGGATGAGAAGTGATCGGAGGTTGTGGGTGGTGGAGAAGATGACGGTGGTGGTGTGGTGGAGGGTTTGGGTGGCCGTACGAAGGTGGGGTAGTGGTGTTGGTGGATGGTGGTCAGTCATGGTGATGATGATGAGGTTATGAATCAGGAGATGATTATGAACTTGAGAAGATGATGATGAAGATATGGTAATGATGATGAGGTTATGAATCTGGAGATGATAATAAAGATGAAGATATGAAGTGATGAAGTGGTAATATATAGTTCATATTATACAACTATACCAAACATTAGATTTGCTCACATGGTAGGTTTTGTGTTTTGTTAAACTGAAGGTCGGGGGTTCGAACCTCATCATTAACACGATTTTGAAAGATAAATTTTAAAATTAATTATAAGCTAAGGGGTAAAATGGCTATTTCAACCTTTTTTGGTTAGTCAACGCCGGTCAACATGACGGAAGGGCACAGAATGACACGCCAAAATATCACAGACGTCCAAAATGCGCAAATTAGTTTTTAGGGGTTATTCCATCTCTCGACGATATATTTCAGGGAGTCAAATTGGAATTTTCTCTTTATAGTATTTAGAACATGTACATTCTTAAGTTATTATAGTATTATACAAACTGTTAGCAAGTTAAATGCACACTATAAAACTTCTTTCTATGATTGCTTTACAAGCACACAACTTAAATTTTTGAAAAAGGATGGAAAAATCGGCTGGAACAGGGACTCGAGCGTAGGTTCTCACAATAGAAAAGCAAGATGTTTACCATTAAACCAACGTTTAACTCTGTATATGGGTTCACTTGTAATTTATTTATGAGTTCACTCTCATATTTTATATAGACATTCAAATAAAATTTGAAACTCAGTGGGTTCCCGTGAACTCACACCCGCACACGTACCTGATTGGGTCTACAAGCCACCCATTTGAGCTTGATCAATGGAACTGCAAGTGCGTGGATGGCTAGCCTACAAATACGCTAGTCATGTCACTCTAGACCTCTGGCACTTTTAAGGAATTATTCTCTCCACGGTTTTGTCTCTCTCGTTCTTCACGCCTGATCCGAGATCAATGTGGTGTCATCATATTTCGCTTTTGGAATCACGGATTGATCTGTGTTATTGTTTAGATCCAGTTTTGGGGCATACAACGATTATGTTTACCACTTGAGTTATTATGTTTTAGCGACTTTCTTGAAGTTTGTTCAAACTTATTTCTCCAATAAAGTCAAAACTTTTCAAAGTGGCGGCGAAACATAATTAGCATGTGGTTAGGGACCAAAAACGTGCTAAAGTGAAATTCACTTATGCCTACATTTAAGATCGATATATACATACAAAAGTTACACATTTTGAAGGTTATAAAAAAACAAAAAATAACTCTTTAGTCAATCTTTAAAACTATAATAGCATATATAATTTTTGTCTATATAGAACCTTCCAAATCGTAGGGACGTACAGGTTCGATCTCTGTTAAAAGAACATATATAAACTTACTTTCACCTAAATTCATTTCACCTGATCACACAAACCCATCCAACCCGACAAATTTAGCAGTACGTTCGATAAAGTATAACCTCATATGTATGGTTCATGGTACTTACGTACACACCTACTTGGCATAAGTCATGATGGTCAAAGAGATAGATATAGATGTACGTAGTTTAGATATTATTATTGATGTAAGGCTTCTTAAAACGTGGACAAATAGTACTTAAAGGCAGTGTGGACATATCTTCAAAATGGTGCCACCTCAGCACTCAGGACTCGTCCTTTACGTCTTTTACATGTCCTTGCAAAGCTTCGTACAACGGAATTAAGTTATCCACTTATCCCCCACTGGCCATCAGCCACCCTATAGTGTACACGTATTTCTACTCATTTCCCCTATATAATTAGTTGAATATAATTATTTGAATTGAGATTTTTTTTTTGTTTTGAGTGGCGAATTTCATAAGACCACAAACAACTGAACAAGGCGCTATGAACCTAATAACAAAAAGAATTACAAGGGAAAATTACACCAAACATTCCAAAGCTAATTTTTAAAAGAATGATTTTTAGAAATTACACCAAACATTTCCTCACTTGTGCCATAGTGGAGGGAGACTTGGTTCTCCAGTAAAGACCCAAGTTCGATTTCACTTGTGTCACATTTGGATGGACATTGACAATGAAGGATTTGAGGTAGGTTTTGTGCAAAAGTTGTCAGTTTGAACCCCGAGCCCACCTGGGTTTTCATCTCACCGTGTGTTACGTCACAGAGTTGTGGTAGCACGACGACTATCAAATAGTAGTCGGAGTTATGGTTTCTCGGATGAACGTCCAATAAAGCCAACATGGGCCCGGTTAAAACAATATAGTCTGGTCAGAGTAGGGCATCGGAGCTCTCAAAATTCAGAAAGTGTGATAGCTTAAATACAAAAAAGACGTCGTTTAAATTCTAAAAGAATTTATAAGAATATATATATATATATATATAGTATTACACTTTTGTTGGAAAGTTATAGCAAATTAGAAAAATAAATAAAATAATATAGGTTTTGTTGGAAAGTTATAGGAACTTTGCTTCAATAACAATGTGACGGATATAATTTTAGCTAACATGTGGTTTTTCACGCAGCTTTTTATATTGTTGAAAAAATGGGTTTTCTAACAATATTTTAATAAAAGTCTAAATAACTCATTTTCTAGTAGTGACTTAAAATCATCGTCTGGTTAATGACTTATTCGGGCCTTCGGCCATCTTGAAGTCTTACACAGTTACACTGCCGCTGGATTGGGCCACTCTAAATCTTCCGCACAGCCCACCACCTGAAATAAGTAATAACCCATCTAAATATGAAATATCTAATATTATTTTGGAAATCTACTGCATGATTGAACCCAAAGCTCTATTGGATAAAGTGATTAACTTAATTAAATCGGTACTTTATTGTGTTATTAATAATAAAATGGAAATGATAGATTGTATACGTTTACTGTACTAGTAAATATAAAACACTAGCTTTTAGCCCGCGTGTTACACGGGTTATTTTTAGTTTTTTTCTTAATTATTGAAATATATATTTTTCATGTATGATGATTTTAGACATTAAAACTAAATGTTGCATGAATGTATAAAGTATGTTATGCTTATAGTTGGAATTAAAGTTTTGTTTTGTTTTATTTGCGTTCGTATAATGTTGTTAGGGTTGTCGTATAATGTTGTTAGGGTTGTTTGGTGATGGAAAACATATATGTTGTTTAATGGATCACCTCAAATGAACTCTTATGGGTCTACCAGTTATTGTGATCCAACATTTTGTTGTTTCAGATTTGAATTTTGGGCTTGACAATGCATTGAGCTTTGATTCAATTGATAGATTTAGCAAGCATTGGAACTATTCTTTAGCTATAATTCGCCCGGCGTGATAAGTCTCATTAACAAAATGGATTGTGGGACCCGAATACCTTCAAATATATAGCGGGTTAACCGGCGTATGTTTTATTACTCTTTTTACCCGTCACAATAAGCGAACCAAAACGGACCCATAACCAATGTTTTACGGGTCAAGCACTTATGTTTTATTACTCTTAAAAAAAATACGAGTCAAATAATTCTATTATTAATGGGGATGCCATCAATTACCAAGTCACTAATTGGCCGATACATGTTATATATACATGTAAGAGGTTGAACTCGGGTTCTATTTCATCTCAAGTGAGTAATACCAAAATATTACTCTTATTAGGTGCGAAGACGGTTCTATGAACATTTGGAAGTGTGTTTGCCGAACAAATCAATAGCAAGATCAAAACACAAAACGTATATGTATTAGGTTTGACCACAAAATTCAAATGTGTCATATATGAATGCAATAAGAGTTAAAAAGACAAAAGGATCCTCGACAGAATGTGGCGCACTTGAGACATTCCTTTGCAACATACGTTTAATAATCTGACTCTATTTAATTAGTATTTTTTGTTTATATTTTTTACTCGCATATTAGTTCGTCAATTCGTCATACCTCCGGCACGTATTACAGTATTACACGGGTTTTTTCGATGAATGACAATTAAATTTTTGAATAAATTAAGCTATATAAACCAAATATATTGAAACAAAACTTAGAAAACCAAATAAACTTCCAATAACCAAAAGAAATATAATAGAAAGAAAACTAAAAACTAATTAAAAGATTTTGTTTAAAAATAAATACGGTTTGAATGGGTCGAGTAGATCAAAATGATCATTATTAACAAGAACACAATTACTAACAAAAAACAAATTGCAATCCTATCCATTACCAATAAAATGTAACTTTACTTATAACGTGCCTCTTACAATAAACTTCAAGTGAATATTGGTATAGTGATTCTCCATTGACTTGTGTCTTCCAATCCAAATGAGTTCTCTCAAAACTTGAGCAATACTAACCTAAAAATAGGCTAAACAAACCGTTGAAACTGAATTAGGCTTATACTTTAATTTTAGTTCACAACTTTTGTTTTATTATTATTATTATTTTTTTTTGAAATTTTTTTATATATATTTATTAAGAAACATAGATATTACATAAACATAGCAGGTAGGCGGGCAACAAGCTGCGCCGCCACCCCTTTCTGAATTGCAAACCCTAACCTGCTAAAGACATACCCCTGCCCGTTTGGAGTCGACACATTGCTATGCACAACCCGTTGGACCCTGGTTAGGAAACGGATAGCTGTCGGTGCCAAGGAGCCAAAGGTATCAAAAGCCAGAGGGACAAAAACATGTTGGTTCTCTTCGCAGGCTTTAGCATGTTTCTCCACCTTCTTCGTTTCAGCCCTTTTCATTGCTTGTCCAGCTACAAACCCATTATCCCTCAAACCAGCTAAAGGAGATACCCCTGTGAAGTCAACACAAGCGTGTTTTCCCCCGGCCCAACCAAAGACGAGCAAATCTGCCGGTCGTAGAGTGGATCTCCCTTCCTTGGGGTCTGTAAGGAAGTTTACGGGGGCTTCCTTTTTAGCTGATATCCCAGCTCGCCTTAAGATGTCCCAAAGAACGTCCCGCACCCAATCATGTCGGTATTTGAACCCAGGCATCTCCTTGCAATGAATCGCATGCTCTCCGAATTTATCCAGGCAAGCCTTACGGCAGATCGAACATGTTTCGTCTTCTGTGTACATTGGGACCATCAAACGGTACTTAAGAATGACCCTATACTCGACCGCAGACATGCTTTGGCCCAAGCCATCAATCGGGATAACGGTCAGAAAATCTTGGGCATGAGGACCTTGTAAGCATTCAATAACCGCCTTCTGTCGGGGGAACAATCCAAAAACTTATCCCAGGCTCTGAGCGATTTTGCCAAAAAGGGCATTCGCCAAAGTTTTTTGAGGCTTTGGTGGGGCGGTGTCCTTATTAGAGAAACCGCCAATGTCAAAGTCTGGGAGAGCGCCATTTAGGCGTTCCAGAGCCTGCACGTAGTCTGAGTCCAGGTCGACAACTCCGCTATTCCTTAAGATGTGATTATGTAGCTTCCAAGACTGAGCCCTCGACGCTACAAAAGCGTAAACCCCAACATCATGAGCCGAAAGAAGGCCTAAACCCCCCAAGCGCATCAGTAAAGATGCAAGTCGCCACTGAAGATCACCAAAGAACGGGCCTCCACATACAACTATGTCTTCGATGGCTTCTCGAAGCCCCTTATCAAAACAAGATACCGCATCATCCATCATATGGGGGTGGCATGTTCGTAACCCAAAAAGCAACTTAGCAACCCCCATGCAAGACCTAAGCAGGAGGAGTTCGATCTGGGGATCCCTAAGGCAAGGTAAGAGTTTCATAAGATCAACCGCACGAGATGCTCTCCGCCTCGCCAACTCCTTAATAAAGTAGGGATCTCGATTAACAGCCCCTCCAAGGAGCTTTACCCCTCTCTCTGGTCTACCAATCCCACTTGGGAAAAGCCCATCTTTAACTTTCACTCCATTACACGCTGGCCAAAAAACCTCGGTTTTCTTAATATTAAGTTGAAGCCCCAATGATGGCCCTTCCAAGCTGATAATGTCTAGGGCTTTAGCGACTTCGTTGGCACCACCAATAATAGTCCCATCATTCAAGTAACAAGCATGAAATGGGAGGTTACATTCATTTTGTACCCGGAGAACAAGAGGGTGTAATGCTAAGGCAAAGAGGAGGGGCCCAAGGGGGTCTTCCTGCTGAACCCCAGTAGTAGCCCCTATACAGTCATAACCAACGTTCAACCTAGCCGGCTGGGCATAAAGGAACTGGACCCATAGATAGATAGGCGGGCAATGATGATGAACCTCCGGAGAAGGGCTGTGCGGTCGACCATATTGAAGGCGTTGGAGAAGTCCACGGTAAGCATAGCTAAAGAACCGTCCGCGTGAAAGGAGTTAAGAAACCGGTTCGCGCTATGAAGCACCGCCTCTGCCCCATTAGGGGTCCCTACCCCAAACTGAAAGTCCCCTAAATACTGAGTCATTTCCTTCCCAACCATCTTCATAACCACTTTAGAAACCAACCTATGCCAGATAGCCCCCACAGCAATGGGTTGAATTCCATTATCCGGCTTTAATAAAGGGGTAAGGGGGGCCGAAGCAATAAACTCAACGAGCACCTTGGGGCACAGACCCCCTAGCCATAAGTTGAAGACTTCAGTGATGGCTGAGAGCAGAACCATGGAAGTCACTGATCCCTCACCACTAAGAGCGTCCAACAAGTGTTGCGCCCGCATCCCGTCTCTCCCGCACGAGGTCCCTTTAGGAAATGATCGGATACATCTAAGCACACAATCCCCATCCACAGAGAGAGTAGGCAGGGCGACATAGCTATAAGGCAAGGACGTAGGTAGCACCACTGGGTGTTTATCAATGAGGGCTTTCATGGTTGAATCTCCGAGAGGGGCAACCCCACTTGAGCATAATACCTTGACTGCAGATGTGAAATGACCATCCCTGACTTTCCTGAGACATTGTTTAATATTGAGGCTGTTTTAAAAACCTTCCTCCCCTCCCACCTCTCTTTTAGAAAAAGTGCTTCCCCCACTGTATCAAAGAGAGAAAGAACCAAGTCAGCAAAACCAGATCCATCTTTCCACACCGCAAGTGCTTGCCGAATGCTACTACATTGCAAAGACTTTTGATTCCCTGACCTGCGTTCCTGCCTAGTGGAAGGTTTCACCACCCTTAAAGTACAACGCGACAACAATAGTAATTTGACCCAATTCTCAATCGAGCCTGGTGAATCCACTACCTTGTGTAAAGCGTATGCCAAAGTCTGAGCAAACGCCAAACGACAACTTGGGGGGGTGCTCTTAACCGTTTGAATGGGAAGGGAGAAAACCCGTTCCAAAAGGGATACATCCCCAACCACTCCTACAGATGGACCTGGGTCCCTATCCACAGACACACGATTAGATTTCTGGATCCCAACGATGAAACATCAAAACTTTTGAGAAGCTTTTAATCAAATAAAACATCAAAACTGAAAAAGAAAAGTGAAGAAAGAATATACCTCATCCAATCTTTTGAGAAGCTTGAAAGAGTGGCTTCTAACCCGCTTTCTAACTCGTTTTCTTTATTTTCTGCACACATCAAACAACCAGTTATCTAAACAAACTCGCAATATACCCGTAAATCCGTAATTGTTTTAGACACAATACTGTAGAAACGACCAAAATATCCTCCAAGCAAATCCAATCACCATCAAAGTTCATGTTTAGGAACATAAAAATGATTTTTTTTACTTAATAATATAACAAACTAACAAAGTGCCTAATATTTTTAGTAAGAAGATTGTTCATTTTCTAAGTTATAAGATAAACCGTAAATGTGTCCTCAAAAAGTCACTTTTTTACTCGTTTACTTACATGTTATGTTTAAAATGTGCCAATTTATTTTTAAAATTCATTTGACACATAAGCTACCACAAATAGTTTTTTTCACTTTATAAAAGCAAATTTAAAATGTAAAAAAACAATGTAAGATTTGTAAAATGAATTTTCATAAGTTAAGCTGGTCGACCCACGAATCCGTAGGGTTAGATAGAACATAACCCATTTAGATAAACGTGCCCGTGCTTTCAACCCGAAACAAACACGGACTCATTTAGGCTTTTTAATTTTTATTATGTCAAAGAAAAGGTCAAAAGTTTTTAACTTGCTGCTAACCATGGGTCAAAAGTAGAGCTTTTAAGCATAAGTTTGACTTTTAAAAGTCTGAACATCAAGAAAGCCAAAAATAATAAAACAATTAACTTTTCCCCTAAAAACTACCGAATATCAACACTTATGGACAACGAAGACGATTGATATGAATAATTCGTAGCTTACCTTAATATGAGCATCTCCAAGTAGTAGCAAACACCCACGCCTACTGCAAACTAACAACATAAAACAAACAATATATCAATCAAGGCGAACCAAATACGTTAATATAATTGACAAAAACAAAGTACTTGCTGGCATGTTAAAATAATCCAAAACAGTTTTTACCGGTATCCATTTTGTCAAACCTGTTCTGACCCGAACCATATAGGCCAGTTTTTTAAAACGACATGTTTTGGCCCGTATCCGTTTTTTGGTCAAAACTTGTTCTTATCCGAACCAAATGACCGTTTAAAAAAACATGTTTTGACCCAAACCCGTTCTTACCCGTTGTCCCGTCCAGCCAACCTGCTCATTTTGCCATGTAGACTTTAGAGAATAGTTGCAGATAGTTGAAGTATTTATGTTACAGTATTTTTGTTTTTTATATTTTATAATTAATTTAAACAGGGCTAGGAATTAGTAAAAAATTGAAAATGCAAAGTAGGAAACTTTTGATCAATATTCATGATCATGCGCATAATCAAAATCTTCAACTCCTTCGAAGATTCTCACTATGGTCAATGAAAAAAGACTCCGATCTCGAAGCCACCTTAACAAGAAACATCAATCAGATCAAGAACATAATCTTGAGGTGTCCTGATCACGAAACATCGGTTAACTTTTTCCAAAAGAAATTCAAAACTCTTGATCTTCAAGGAAAAACACTAAACTGGCTCAAAAAATACCCGTGTTGTTTTGAAACGTACCTCAAAGGCGATGAATATTATTACAGATTAACCAAAAGGATGATGTTTTTACTTTTTAGTACAAGAAGAAGAAACTGTTAAGAGATATTCAAGAACCGGTTGTTGTTCAACGATTAGCGAAGTTGTTAATGATGGTTTATAATCATAAACTTAACGTCTCGAAACTAAACGAATTCAAGAATAATATGGGGTTACCGGATGATTATTTAATAAGAATCATACCGAAATATCTTGACATGTTCCGGGCAATCCGGTGGCCATCAGATCTGTATCACAGTTTCTATTATCACCAAATTGATGAGAGTAGTAGTTTTGGCCTTAATTGAGGTCTAGGGTTTTGTTAATTTGGGCTGATAGGGTGGCTGAGAGAGAGGGACCAAGGAGGTGTTCTGACCCATTTAAGTGTATCTGGGTTTGGTAAGAATCATGACCCGTGAAATTTAAACCTTAAACGGGTCAAAACCGGGTTAAATCAATGAGAAGTCCCCATTTTAAAATCAAGTAAATCTGGTGGCTCCAAAAAAAGGGGAGCGACCACATCGCGACACATAGGATTTTTGGGTTTTCGTTTATATATATTATAGATAGATATATTACCTTTTCACTAGGTTTAAATATGTGATTGAAAATTTTAATATTAAACAATGAACCTATAAATGCAAATTATAAAAAAAATTGTGGTTTTCGCTCATGTGATTTATTCAAATATGCAATTTTAGCCTAAAATTTTAAACTTTGTCTATTTCTTTCTCATACTTTCATTCCAGTCCAATTAGATTTTAAAAACTTTGTTTTTGTCACTGAGCCACCAACCTAATAACATTCTTGCAAAAATATATAGCATGTATTAATTATTTCTTGTTATTCTATATATGAAAATCTAGAATATCACTAGTGAAGAATGCGAAAATAGGAGCTAACTTACACCATTTTCCAACAATTTACTAAACTAAGATCAATGCTCGACATGAGGTTACTAGGGATCCTCTCTCCGGTATGAGTATAGGAGCCAACTATAACATCCTATTTTTTATAATATTTGAAAAGTATATATATCTCTGTCTGCACAAAGGTGAAATACTTTTAACGGGTTATTATAGTATAACTTTTAGAAGATGGTGTGAGATATGAGAAAATGTATTTGATAATTTCGTTTATTTTTAATTTGACTTAAATTTTAAGAGTGTTTGTAACTAGTTTAGTAACTTAGAGGCCTGGTTTTTGTTTAATGGTTGAAAATGGTAATACAAGGGACAGAGGTATCTGGAAAGAGGTCGACACCTCTCTGATGTTCACGGGAAGAAAGAGAGAAGCCATGAGGGCAGAATCTCACCACTAAAATCTCGAAATTGGAAGATTAAAACATCGTTTTAGCTTAATCACTAAGGCTCTGGTAAGTAATTCTTATGTTATGGCTATGAAATTCGTGAGTTAGGTTACATATGAGTATTCGATTCAAACCTGCAATATCGGGTTTATGATGCTCGAATTTCGTATCATAAACCTTAAACTACAAGCTAGAATGATTAATTGTAGTTATTGAGTTTTAGATTTGCATGTTGAAGTTTGATTACTAGAATGACAAATTAGTAAGGTGGGGATGAAAATCATGTGTGGTTGTTGAGTAGAATCTGAATAGAACTCGGGAATCTAAATAATGGTGATTTTATGCGAGAAAACTTAAGAGTATTATATGGATAAGTAAAATGGTGAATTATAGTTCATGCTCACAAGGTGTTTGATGAAATGCCCGAACTACTAAAATAGTGGAAAACGTGTATGGGTTGATTCTATTGCTTGTGTCATAACTTGTTTTTATTATTTAAGCTTGGTGGGCATGACTTATGATAAACCTAGTTGGAATCAATGATGATATGTGTTTTAATTAAATGAGAAATCAACTTGTTGTCGAGATAGGCATAAGCATGGCATAACTTGGAAGACAACGAGTTAACGAGCAACACGACCAACAAACAAAGTCAACGATGTACAGGTAAGTCATCTATACCTTGGTATAGGACTAAACCATTTAATATTGTTATGATACAACATAGTGGCTCCATGTTTATATTTTGCAAGATTTGTTAAAGTTAGTTTGGTTAAATTTTATGGTGCTGTCAAAATAGCACAGTTACGGGTCGAGGGCTGTTTCGGGTACTAAAAAGTATTGGTTTTATATGAAATTTAGTTTCAACATTCCCGACACATATATGTAGTGATTTCTGGACAGATGTTACACAACTTCATAAATGATTTTGTGTAATTTTTATAGATTTTTCTGAAATAGTTTGATTAGGTTTTGTGAATTTATTCGGAATAAAATAGCGACTTTCTGCAAACAGGCCAGTCCATTGCAGATGTTGTTTCGAGTTCTTAAACATTTTATTTTGACATGATTTTTGGTAAGAAGTTACTTAACATCAAAGTTGATTTTCTGTAATTTTTATAGATTTTTTTCTGAAATCGTTTGATGAGGTTTCTGAATTATTTGTGAATAAAATAGTGATTTTCAGCAAGATGCGTACTAATCTCATAACGGGCCAAAAGTGTATACATGACTTACCAAATGACAACGGGTGGATATACAATCCTTTTAGTATTATTTAGCATGTTATGTTGGATATGTTTGATTGATTTGTTGATCATGACCCGTTAGTTTGTTGTTATCTTATAGTATAATTATTAATTTTGCATCTATAGGTTTAGTGTACATGTATACTTTGTTTTTTTTTCTTCTAATTTTAAATTCACCTCTTATATATACACACTATACATATCTTATACTATATATAGTATACATCTTATACTATCTTATACTTATATATGCTGTCGGTGGGATTTTACTGGGCATGATTGATTGATTGATTGATAGTATACATCTTTAATCCATTTAATTCGTTAACATAAAAAATACATCTAAAAAAAATAATATTTGATTGTGTTAATTTTTTTTATTGATGTTCCAGTATAAAGTTGTTTAAAATTGGAGTTATATTCAAAATATCACCATGCATTTTGTTGAATAAAAGGACTCTACTTATTATATAATTTTAGATTGACAAACATGTATCCCTAAAAATTTACTCTTATGAGATTCGCTTTGTGCCCTTGTAGGACTTGAACCCGCATCAAGACTATACTTGTTACTATTACGGTGGAGGAGTGCCCACGGGAGGAGCTCGGTGCTGCCTTGGTACCGACGGTAACACCGCCTTGTGGGCGTTGAACCAAGCAAAAGCACGGGTGGTGGCTAGCTTTGGTGGATGCGGATGACGTCATGAAGAATATGACGAACTTTTAACGTTTATTTTTAATAGTTGATTATTTAAGGTGTCGGGTTTTATCCGGGGAATCCCTTAATAGGTGGAGCGCTAGGGGCTCCGTCCGTCCGGACTTGTGGCCGGCTCGGGCTACCTTTAGCCATTGGGGCCGCGTACGGAATACCCTGTGTTACTTAGTTGGTTGTTCAAAAAAATGGCTCGTTATTTATTACATGGCCCTTATTAATATAGGGTTTATCAGTGGTCCAGATTAATTGTTTTTTTTTGTTTACTATATCTAATTTTTTTTTCATATATTTTTAAAATATCTATTTTTGAAGAGTGATTAAATGTAAAAAAAAAAAACTAAATTAAATATTACCATTTTTTTTAGTTTTATTTAAAAACATCAACTTAGTTAATTAATTTATATATTTAGAAAATGTTATATTTTTAAAACTTTATTTATGTTTTTCAATTTGAAAATAATTTAGTAAATTAGTTAAAAGATAAAAAAATATATATATACAAATTGGTTGAAAGATGGATTGAGATGAAAGATGAACATCTCGATGGCTGAATGATGGTTAAGGATGTAATGATGCGATGCTAACATGAAGTACTAGAGAGAACGTGAAAGATGATTAGGGAAGGGATGTGGACTACCACCACCCTTAACATTAACACTTAATCTTGTAGGTTACTATTTTCTGAAAATAAAATGCCTGAAATAGGTAGGGACCCGTTAGTGACTGAATATCGTTAAGCAAACTCAAATTTAGAGACTGTTTGGTGGAAGCTCTTCTAGAGTTATCTTTGATATTCATTTGTTCAGCAAATGTAAAAGTTTTGTGATATATACATATATATAACTTAACTTATTATTAAAATTATTTCCAGTCATATTATATAAAGTTATATATAGATTTAAAACATTATTATGTATGATTTTGACTACAACTTTACACATGAACTATACAAAATGATTAGTATTTTAGTAGGCAATAAATAAATACAGTACAAATCTAATAAGTAATAGAAGACACATGGCTGCAATGATTTCGGTGTAGGGGGCGCTATACAGTAGTTAAGGAAACTGGTAGGTCAACAAAAAACATCTAGAATCAACTTCTAAAATGTCATATTTTATTGAGAATTTGATACAACTTTAATAATCTTGAATATGTATGTTACATAATACATGTCTTCGTATTTGAGACAAACTCGAGAACACATTTAGAAAAACGAGTCGATCGCGTGTTAACCTGACTAGTTGATGATTGCTTTGTTCATTTTTTAACATTTGGAATTACCCATAATACCCGAGTGAGTATTCCTGACACAAAATTTTAGTCGTCTGCACTGATTTTTACACTCAAGGCTTGACGTACTCACCCATGAACACCGTCAAGGTGAAAACCGCATTGAGTCAGGTTTCGAACATGTTATCATAACTCATAAAGATTCCAAGCCTTAACCATCAAACGCACCTATGCCAACTGCGATTGACCATTGTTATAAATTTTATACGTGGTACAGTAACATTATGTCACAATTTATATATACAAAGATTGAGTACTATTAAATTATGTGTAATCATAGAAGTTAAAAGAAAAAAAATGTGGCTGGTTGTGTAGTTATCTTGTATGTAGACACTCATGTTTTTCATATTTTGAAGTAAATTTCTAATTTTAGAGTAATAATATGTTTCAAAAGATCCACATTTAAGCGGTTATATGTGATTCATGTTCAAGTTTGCAAGTCAACACAATTTTTGAACACTTCACTACTAGAAAACTGATAGGTTTGTGACACACAATTGTGTTGGAATAGCGTCAAACGAGAAATTACTAGTCATAACAAATGAGAACTTTGGTTCCGGAAAGCCGTCATTGGTCCACTTTGTGGCACTCTATTGGTTCTTAGCATTTTGCTTCTTTTCTATTTTTGTTTTGATTTTTTTAGCCTCAGTAGTGTAACGAACGTAACGAAAACCGACCGGATGCCGATTTTAATTTGTTTTAATTACGGTACCATATTTTTTTTGTTTTAGTTCGCGTAGACCTTTTGCCCTTAGTTATAGTTTTGTAACCATAACAAAAGTAATGAAAACCGACCGAGCCAATTTTGCTTTTGATTTTTTTTCTTTTTAGTTCTTGTACCATAACGAAAGTGTCACAAACCAACCAGATTTGCATAAATTCACCGCCTCAATAATCGGGATTGACAACGTTCGGGTTTTACCGACGAAGGTTACCTCATTGGTCCACTCAATTTTACTAAGTTTTTCTTGTTTTATTTATAGTCTTAGTTCCGGCCCCATAACACTTGTAACCGAAACCGACCAAATTCGCTTCGATTTACCGACTCAACGCCTGGAACTGACAATGTTTGGGGTTTACCATCCCAGATTTTGTGTTGGTTGAATCTAAGACAGTCTTTCTTTTTTTTTTTTTTTTTGGTTGCAAATTAATTTTGATTCAAAAAAATCTGAAAAGTGAAAGAGTTGAAAGTTTGGAAGTGAGGTAGTTAAAGTTTACAACAACCTGATTTACGAACCCATGTTCGGGTCTGAATTCTAAACTACTATTCACCAATAAATTGGAGGTGACGTACTAAATATATGGGCGGTCCGAATCATTTATTTGGATCTTTATTTTCATTACCAGTTACCACTTAACACCGCCTACGCGTACAGTTTGCATACTTTCAATGTATATATTTATGTTCCATGTCGATACAGTACTTTTGAGTTTTATTTAGTATTTGAACATGAAACTAAAATATCATGAAGTTAGAAAGATATACAAGGGAAATATATTCATTATATTTATATCCTTGTAAATTAATTGTACTTTAATCTTTAACAATTATGGATATTAATTAGGGCATGTGTAGTGATCCAGGTAGGGCGTTAGAACCACGTCGTCAGAGGTGAAACAACATTTCACCCCTTCAGCGGTACGATAGAACCACGTGTTTGCCTCCACGTCCACCGGACGGTGTAGATCAGGGCGTGAAGCATCACCGAGTATCGATGGCCATATAAACAACATACAATCATTCTTTTTTTTCAGTTGTTGTAGTCCAGTATATGCATCTAGTCAATTTTTTGAGCTAGTTGGTTAAATTCCCATCCATTATTTTTTTCTTTTAGTTTTTTTAAAGGCAACTAGCTCACACACACTACATTCTTTCACGACTTTTTCAAAATGGAACTTGAACCATCACCCTGCCTATGGACGAATTCATGAATCATTCGTGAACTGTATGGCAAGAAGTTTGTTTATACAATAAATTAACGAATGAACATTATTAATAAAATATTTTGTTCATTTAACTAATAAATAATAGACATGAACACATGTTTTGTTCATTCATTTATGTTCATGAATGTTCGTTTAGTTATGTTCGTTTACTTACATTCATTTATTTAGGAATTACACATAAACACATGTTTTTGATAAAACATGATGATTTTTTCTTGTTAGAATCATGATGTATATCTAGAATGAATTATGTAAATTTAAATCACTAATTTGGATGTGTTTATGGATAAGTGATGTATTAGACTCGTTCATTTGTGTTAACTGATGCTAATTTATATTTGTTTTTATTCGTTTATGTTTGGTCAATTTATTTTTGTTCGTCTATATTTGTTAATTATGTTTGCTTGAGTTCATTTGTTGGTTATGTGTGTTGTTCACTTATGTTCTTGAACTATTTGTTTAGGTGTTAAACAGACGAACAATGATGATTTGACATGACGTGAGTGTAAGACTCCCCGTCATTAAGAAAGGCAAGAGTCACGTCTGTAAGACTCCACTCCAATGGGAATGGCAAGGACAACCTCATACATGACAATCTTCTAACATTTCGTATAAAGTTTGACACACATATAGCGATTCAAATGACCCGCCATTAAAAATGTAAATACCCTCCCCCCCCCCCCACCCCCAAATAAAACCATTTTTTCAACCTTCAAGTGATCAATACTTAAAATCTAGCCCCTCTTTAAAAAAAGTTCCTTACCCATATGTATCCACGGCGACATCAATAGTGGCGATCTTGTGTCAATAGCGATGGGGCAATAGCGACATTTTTGGTACCCTTTCCATCCTTAAAAGAACCACAGCTAAAAACTACCATTTGATCATTTATGTAGTTCTATATTTATTTAATTTTTGTTACAAGTACTCACGTGGGATCTGGGAAGTATTGAGAAAGGTTGACAACAAATATTTCTGTTGTTTTACCAAACATGTCTGACAAAACATTAATTAGGTACAACAACATATTTACTCACCACCAATTGTCAACTGTTTCCGCCTCTAACCTAGTTTCCATCTTTATATATCACTTGCATCCTATCTTCAATTCTTCACCAATCTCTCTTTATCTCTCTAAGTGTTTCTGTTCTTAGTACTCTCTTTCTAATTAAAAACTGTCTTGTGTTCTTTCCATACTTGCAACAAATGGAGCTTGGTAGTGTTCTAGAGTTTCTAAGTGATAAGACCATTTTGGTCACAGGCGCCACTGGTTTCCTTGCTAAAAGTATAGTCTTTTCTTTCTCACTATATATCTTGATATATGTATGTGTGTACGTACGTACATACATGTATATGTATATGTGTATGTGTTTGTAGTAACTAGTATGTAGCAAGATGATATCCTTGGGAAGATATTAGGTTGGTGGGACCGTGGGAGGGGTTTCACTTTCACCACCCCGAACATCTTGCTTCGGTCTCTAGAGATGTGGGGTGGTGTTCCCACTCCATCAGCCTATCTCACCCCAACTCTATCTCGAAAGTCCACCATGCGTATATATATAGACTAATTTCTTCTTTATTTGTCCAAGATTTTTGGGCGGTATAACGAGGAGGCCGCTGGTACAGAGTGGCACCGCCCCGAGCCCACTCCGTCTACCATTAGTTACTAGCTCTAGAGTGCTATAACTTAGATATTATTGTCAAATGAAGTACGTACAGTTTCGTACATATTCATTATGTACATGTGATCTTTTGAAGTTTTAGCAAGTGTGTTGTTGGTGTTTATTTCCATTTTCTAAAGGAAAAATCTAGTGAAAGGCCAATTTAACAGAAATATTTATCAATCTAGCCATTTGGCTATAACTTTTAATACATATTTTTTTTGCTTTTAAAATATAACGTTTTCTTAAAGTACTCTAATATGTTTATTGAGAAAGATCCCAACAAAAAAAAAAAAAAAAAAACTTTCACTTGGAAGGACCAACAAACATAAATTTTTTTTGGAAAGGCGGTGATTTATAAAAAAAAAACAGTCATAGCAAGTTGCTAGAACAAAAAAAACACTGAACATTACAAATACAATATTTGATTGTTCATAAGCCACTCGATCCTAGAAATATTACATCTACGATTTCTGCTACTCTACCATAAGAACGAGAAATGTAAAATTTCATCAAATTGCGTTTCTTTGTTATGCCGAGTCTTCTCAAGTAACAAGTCATTTCTGAATCTCTAAATAATCCACCAAGTGACAAAAATAATCATCCCAATCAAATCAGCTCTGACCTGATAAAAGTTTAGTTTTATAAAAAATCGCTTTTAGAATTGTGAAAATTTTCAATTTTCAATTTTCGATCACATGTAATCATTTATACAAGTTTCCTACTTATTCGAATATTCACCGGATTGTAAAGTTGGTTTAGCAAATATCCTATCTTTTCTTGTCTTTAGTTTGGAATATATTTTAAAGAGCATATATGCATGTGTATACAGTTCATTAACGTTGGTTATTTTGTGTGTGTAGTATTTGTAGAGAAGATACTTAGAGTTCAACCTAAGGTGAACAAGTTATATCTTCTTGTGAGGGCTACTGATACCAAATCCGCTTTGCAGCGTTTCAATACAGAGGTATGTGTATCACTCTCAAGCAATGTTGCAAAAGTCGCTAGGCGGTCCTTAGGCGGCCGACCCCCTTAGAGGGAGTACTCGAAGTACTCGGGGAGTACTCGGAGAGTACTCGGACATAGTAAATATAAAGAAAATTAATATTTGGTTATTATATATATGTCAAATATCTTAAGTTATAACAAAGTAGGTGAATATCAATTTAAATAAAAGAAATACATTTTTAAATATAAAAATTCTAAAAATTACTAACCATTAGTTAAAAAAAATGATATTTGTTCTTTAATATTATTGAAATAACAATTATGTTTTATTTTTTTGAGTCAAAATCGGTCCAAGTTCCCCGATAAGATGTGATTCTGGCTGAGGTTGACCACATTTGACCGATTCTTAATAACTATGCGGATTTACTGAAACTCGCCTCGGTGACATACCTTGTAGCGAGTACTCGGAGAGTACTCGGCCTTGTAATCCTACTTTTACAACATTGCTCTCAAGTATACATTAGTTTCAAGTCTCGTATACATATTATATTACATTTGTTCTTAATTTTTGTTACCAGTCATACACTTACGAGTTCTTGAGTGTGTAAGAATTTCACACCATATTATACATATAGTAGCGAAACACTTCAAATTATTTCACACAAAAAATGTTTATATGTTATTATAAATATCTTAAAATTTAATAAACTGAAGTTACATATAACTATATTTGGTGTGTATTTTATTTTCGAATATCTAAGAGGGTAGGTTAATATTTGTTCATGTATTTACTATTTACTATAGATAACACTCTGTCCAAAAGTAATAATTATTTTCATGATTCAGTATTGTACTATCAAAATGATGAAACCATGCATATGTTACACTCAACTTTATTGGCATATACCCGTTTAGAGTATGCACAAAATCCAAGACGTGTTACAATAATTTTTGTTCATTTTCAGGAAAATAATTGTACAGTGGTAGTTCAAGTTACACGTAGGCATATTTATTAACTTGTTCAACAAAATATTAAATGCATTTTAAAATGTATATCTACACCATATTAAACAAATTTTAATGTTAATATTTTACAATAAGTAGCGTATTTTGTTGATGGTTTAAACTTTCCCCTTAAGGGAAGATATGTATATTATAATCAATTAATTATCAACCTATCTTTTAATTGTTTAAAAAATACTTAAACTTTCGTCTTCCCGTCTTTACCTAATTTTTGATTATTTAAAAAAGATTTACATCTTTTCACTTTATCTTTACTTAAATACCTTTTTTTTTAATTTATTCTTAAACCAACTTCCTCTTAATTTTTAAACAACCATAAATATTTTTTCTTTCTAAAAGTTGCATCATAAAAATGTTAATAATGCTTAGAGTATTTCTTTTTTAATTCAAGGAAAAAAAGTTAACAATTACATGATTACCGGTGTTTATTTTATCCTTCGTATCACATGTGCGCCTCTCTTATATATATGTTGGGGCTACAAACTTCGGTTTATTTATTGATTTTAGCCAACTCAAGCACGAACATGCACAAACAAACATACATCTAATAATGCATATACACCCAAACACATGCATTAATATACATTGGAGTTTAATTATCAAATGGTAAAAGTAATTAATATGATATATAATCGTTCATGTTTCACATCATATATATTTATGCTTGACATTTATAGGCAGTGGCAAAGGACCTGTTCAAGGTCTTGAAAGAGAAATATGGTACAAATCTGCAATCTTTCTTGTCGGAAAAAGTTATTCCGGTCGCCGGAGACATCACATGTGAAAATTTGGGAGTAAAAGACTCTAATTTGATTGAAGAAATGTGGCAAAATATTGATGTTGTTGTTAATGTAGCTGCAACCACCAACTTTGATGAAAGGTACAACTACTTTCTTATTTAAACATTATATATTTTACAAATTATAGTATTAAAATCATAAAACTCTTAATACTAAAAGTTGTTTTAAATTAAAAAAAATACTAAATGAGTTATATTTTAGATATGAGAGGTACTTGAGCTCGGATTGATAAAAACACTCGAAACGAGCAGAACTTTTTCGAGCTCAAGCCTCAAATAATAAAGGTCGTTTAGTTATCAAGCCCGATATTAAGATTTGTATGGAAAGCTTATTTAAGTTTGTCTTAATGAGACTTGTGGGTTAATTTTTAACTCTTTTAGACTTCTATAATATAATTTCACATTACCTAGTTGAACTCGAGTCGAGCTTAGGCTCATTTAAGGTTTTTTTCAAAATATATGAAAATAGTTAAACACGTATATAAATTAATTAACAAAATGAGACGAGCCCAAGCTTAAAAAAACAACGTAACCAAACAAGCCGAGATCGAGCTATAAGAAAATAGCTCCTAAAGAGCTGAGCTGAGCTGGCTCGGGCATGGTCAGGCTCGGGTCGTTTACATCCCTAAAACATCTTATAACCGATATAATTTATATATATGAATGTGATTATCTAATTACATCATCGTTTTCTTGTAGATATGATATTGCCTTAGCTCTAAATACCTTTGGAGCTAAAAATGTGTTAAACTTTGCTGCCAAATGCGTTAATATAAAGTTGCTTCTCCACGTATCCACTGGTTAGTTATATTGCATGTGGCATCAAATTGTGTGATGTAAAGAATTTTACATATGTTGATGTTAAACTTATGTTCTTTCAGCTTATGTCTCGGGTGAGAAACCCGGGGTCATGCTAGAAACTCCATACCATTTGGGAGAGGCCCTTAACCAGGCACCCGAGCTAGACATCAACACGGAGAAGAAGATCATCGAAGAGAAATTAAAAGAACTTAGCTCTGATGAAACAAGTACTGATAAATCGATCACGTTGGCTATGAAAGATTTAGGGATTCAAAGGTAAAAATGGTTTTTTACTTTCACCTTCAACTATATATCTAGAAGTTTAATTTTTATTTATTTTGTAGTTGTACCAAAGTTTTGTTAATATTTTTTCGACATTTGTTGTAGGGCAAATAAATTTGGATGGCCGAATACATATGTTTTTACGAAGGCATTAGGGGAAATGATACTCGGCCACTTGAAAGGAAATATGCCGCTTGTTATTCTAAGACCAACAATCATCACTAGCACATATAAAGAACCCTTCCCCGGCTGGATCGAAGGCATAAGGTAATTGTAACACCTTAGGCAATTAATGATGGATGACTATTCAAAAAGTTTATACTCTATCAAAGTAAAAACAAATTTTTTAGCTACCATAGACAAACTAAAAAGTATTTGTTAGTATAAGATGTTACAATAATTCCTATGTCATAAGAATCATATTTTATAAGCAATTACTTAATCAAAGCATATTCAAAATTCAAAACTACAGGACGATTGATAGCTTGGCAGTCGGTTATGGCAAGGGCCGGTTAGCATGTTTCCTTGGTGACCCCGAATCTGTAATAGATGTGGTGAGTTCTTTAAAAATGACGAATTCATCTTAACATTTGTTTAATTTTGCCTTGAAATCACTAACAACGTTGTAATCTCAAAAATTATTAAATGACAGATCCCTGCAGACATGGTGGTGAATGCTATGATCACAACAATGGTTGCTCATGCAAATCAACCATGCGAAACAATCTATCATGTTGGATCTTCGGTGTCAAACCCACTAAAGTACAAATCAATTCAAGAAAGTGGCTATAACTACTTTTCAAGGCATCCATGGATTAACAAAGATGGCAAACCAATTATTGTAGGCAAGATTAAGGTCTTGAACTCCATGGAGAGCTTTCAAAGATACTTTTCTCTTCGTTACTTGCTTCCGTTACAGGTTAACCCTAACTCATACTATAACTTTTTGGGTTAGTAGGCGGTTTAGAATTCAGTTGAATATAACTAATCATAGTTTTGTTAAGTTCTTGTAGTTTTGGCAATTCGCTACCCTACAAGCAACATGACAAGTTCGCTTGGATGACAAACGAACTCCATAGTGTTTGATGAAAACCTGTAAGCAACATTTTTGTTAAACACTACATGGAGTTCGTTTGCCAAACCAACAAACTCTAAATTTTTTTTGTTAAAATGTGCATGAGGTCACAATATTGATAGCAAGCTAAAACTACATGAACTTTAGAGGATGTACATCCTAAACCACCTCCTTTATTCATGTTTTCATCTCATTACATGGATGTTTACATAAATTTATTGTTTATTTTTAGGGGTTGCATATTGTGAATTCAGCAACGTGCCACGCTTTCAATGGAACTTATTCAGATATTAAAAGAAAGATAAGTTTTGTGCTACGGGTGGTAGAGTTATACAAACCGTATTTGTTCTCCAAAAGCGTGTAAGATTTTAGTTCATCACCTTTGTTAATAATGGATAATGTTTGATATCCAAATGTGATTTGAGTTTGTTTTCGTTTTTTCTTTTAACAGCTACGATGATACGAATAGCCAAAAACTGTGGCAGCTAGTTAGACAAAACGATGCTGAAGCCAATATGTTTTACTTTAATCCGAAGACGATCAAATGGGATGTTTATTTCGAGCACATACACCTGCCTGGTGCTGTCAAACATGTGTTTAAATGATTTTATAACTCACAATAGTGAGTTATTAATCTCATACATACTCTCGTAACTTTTATGTATCGTAAATTATAATTTGCTTTAATTGTAATTGATTCGTCGATTAATTTCATATGTACTCTCGTAACTTTTGTCTAACGAAAATTGTATTTTACTTAAGTTACAGCTATTGATTGGTCTATTGGAATACAAAGTTAAGAGATAGTGAAAAAGATGTACTTTGTGTACTCTCTGCTAAGGAATTAGGTAATTCAAATTCAATTGATCAAAATGAGCCATGTATTATGAAATATGAATAACAAAAGACTTAAAAGCCTCGGTTAGGTGACTAGGTCTTCCTAAATTTCATAAAAATATCGCATTGCTATAAAACGGCTTAATTACGACCAAAACTTTACGATCAAACTTAGGGGCTAATTGTTTACATATGAATTGAACCATTCAAATGGAAACATTAGATTCATTCAGATTTCATACTGTTTCTTTCCAGACATAAAAACATCTCCATAGTTAAAATTATGTCTGAATCATTCAGACTCATGTTGTTGTTGAATGAGACAAAGGTTTACTTATTCATATTTGACTCATTCATATCTGAATGAACCAAACAACCCCTTATTCTTATTCAGGTGTCATCATTCAAAGGACCCCTCGGTAAATCTCAAGCTACATTGTAACATACTATGAAAAAAAGTGGTAACATTTACCTATTAAAAACTACAAAATTTTTAATAATAAATAGATCTTGGTATTCATTAATGCTCCCAGATTTTGTGATCTTTCACATTGGAATGTTATAACAAGTATACTAGGTATAATCACATCCATAGTAGAGTGATTATTTAGGTCTTGGCAAGATGTCGTAAGCATTGATCTTACCTATGTCCTAATGGATTGAGAAGTTGCTTCATTTGAGATCCTCATGATGTAACAGAGTGATCTTTAGGACTCTCGTGTATCATTTCGATTGGAGGACTTGTTAACGACTTGAGGTTCGAGTGACTCGACAAGGGAACTAAATTGTGGGAACACGAGAGGGTCCATAGTTGTTCATAATAGCTTATATCATGTTTTATAACGTTTATAATAAAGGAGTTGAGGACACAGTTTTGGATAAAAAAGAAGAGGCAAAAAGTAAAACCATGTCTAACAAACCCCATTTTTCTTTTTCTATTTTTGTTATTGTGTTTTTTTAAAAGAAAGGTCATACCACCATCTAAAGCCTAGGAGTGTGATCCAATAATTGATACCACAAGTGTAAATAAATCAGAGTTATGTTATATTAGCGGAAGTCTTATTAAACTTGTGGATTTAAGTTGTAAATATTTATATAAACAAAAGTTGGGATTTTAAAAGATTCCCAAACTTAAGTACAAAAGATTACTTGTTTTTACATTACAAAACCCACCACCATTTATATATTAAAGGTTTAATACAAAAGATCCGAGCCATCGGATTTAAACATAGCACTTCGACACATCCAAGCGCTAATCTTGTTCACCTGCAAAATGTAAGAAAATACGTCAGCAACGAATGCTGGTGAACACGCTTACGCAAAAATATTTTCTTTTACTTTATTACCCCTCGAGACTACGCCTGCCTCGGCCCAACGTGGCTTAGGAATAACAAAGTCAAACAACACATTATAAACTAGAGCCTCTACTCTAGGTCACCTCAGCAAACACCGCAGCGTTCGACTTAGTTAAGTATTCGTAAATATACACAACGGTCGTACTCCTGCAGGAGAGCGTCCTACGACCAAGGGTGGTGCGATGTGCCCATTCATCGCATAGTACCACCTATGTAAGGATCCAGACATATGTATACCACAGCCTGAGGGCTAGGTTTATACCCTTATCTATAACGGTTTTAGGAACACGTAGTTCCTTGTAAACAATTTCACATAACATGTTTGATTTGTTTGAAAAAAAGTTTATAAAAGTTTGGGGGCGTATTCACCTTGTCTCTTTAGGATCGGCTTCACTCATCGTCCAAGGGTCTTTACCTTATTTATCTCGCACCTATAGTACGAGTATAAATATTTGTTAGTCGAATACACGATCCGGCTTAAGACCTTTAGTCTTATTTTATATCTCAACCTCGATGAACCTTTAGTTCATATATTTCTTTTACTTGAAAACCTTTAGTTTAAAAGTAAATTATAAACCTTTAGTTTATATTGAAACCCGACGTTTCTTCTTCTCCAAGAAACATAATCTTTAAGAATACTCTTATTACTTGAAAACCTTTAGTTTAAAAGTAAATTATAAACCTTTAGTTTATATAGAAACCCGACGTTTCTTCTTCTCTAAGAAACGTAATCTTTTCTTTTATTATTTAAGAATACTCATTATTCTTTAAATACTATTTTCATAACAAAGAATATATACATATATACTTACACACATGTATTTTTATGACATGTGCCAGATTTGTTTTGTCTTTTGTGTGAGCTGGCAACGGCCCCGTGGTTAGCAGACACGGTCCCGTGCTTTTTAGTGACATGTGCTCAATTCTTCTTTGTCTTTTCTGCATTTCCGTCCACGGCCCCGTGCATGCTGAGCACGGCCCCGTGCTTTTGTTCTCAGATTTTGTCTTTTCTTGTTCCATAAGCATGGGGGCGTGCTTCTTGAGACATGGGGGCGTGTTTCTTTGTTTTCTTGTGTTTTCTTCTGTTTTTCTTCGTCTTTTTGCTTGTTTCTTCGTTTGAGGTTTGGTTTCACCTGAAACTACGTTTTATTCGATGTATATTTCTATGTACATCAAACATCCCCACACTTGATCATTGCTTGTCCTCAAGCAATCGTCTTATAAATGTTCTCTAAAAACAGCAAATTTAGATTATAGATATTCCTTAAGCGAGCTCCAAGAAGATGAAACAAAATAACCAATCTTTATGTTAGTGATAAATAAGAGAGAACTTTTTTTTATGAGCTTCTGTTTATGCAAAACGTCACGTTCTCGTAATGTTCACTCACACTCGGTTTTTATATCTGATCATACCTGGGATGTAGGTATGTGAACACTCTTAGCCAAATGCAACCTGTAATAAATAAGCTTGTAACAAGTTCAAATCTCCACCTTTTGAAGGGTTGCATAGATCAGAAGGTAAAAAAAGGGTTGCGGTTTAGTGTGAGTAGGGATTGGTATTTTGTGGTGGTTCAATGTTTAATGGTAAATACAACTTCCGCTGTTTGTCGGGAGTCTTGAGATGTCTTCAATGGTTAGCTCCTTTTCTTCGATTTTTTTTTTTTTGTAAATACTATATACCTAATGACTCCTTTAAGATCAGATCGTCAAGACCAGTTTTATCGAGGATGTGGATTAATTCTTCCTCAATCCTGTTATGAATATAACTTCCAACTCTAATGGATCGTTCGGCTTTGAGCCTAATAGCCCCCATCCTCATTAGTTCGGTATATTCATGCTGAGACTGAGTTTGACTTTTTTCTACATCTTCCTTCGTGGGACCAGTTTGCGCAACCTAAGCATCGTTCATATCTTTTTGCTCTTCTCTTCATTGCGTTTTTGGAAATTCCACATAATGGTGGCCTTTGTTCGTTTTGGCGCCACTTTTTCCTCACCTCATTGCTAAAGATAAAGATTCTCTCCCTAAGTTCTGGAGGCAACCTAGGTTTTGTGAAGTGTATGCAACAAAGGAAATTGAAATCGAAAGAATGCATTTCCAGTTTTTTAGGGCCTGCCGGTAAAAGACCAGTGTTGTATTTTACCGGTTGAAAATGGATAAGGTGATCGGATTTTGGGTTTTGTAATTTTGGTAATGGGTTTGTGTAAATATTACCTTCTTCTTTATACAACGCTTCGTGCGGTCTTGAAATGAATAATTGCGACAAGTTCTAAATCACACGAAACATATGACTCACTCAAAGCTTCCGAATAAATATTTATATGGCATGAGGTTTATCTCACAGTAACGAAGGAATTGGGTATTAACGCCATATTTTGCATAAACTTATTCTCAATATTACAAAACTTCTTCTTACTTTTTCACTTTTTTGTAATGATTGGTTATTTGCAAAAAAATTTCTTGATTTTCTTTTAGGTTTAGAATAATCTTTGTTTGCTGCAAAATATATTTGTTTTAGAGATTTTTATAATTAGTTGGACAAACAATTTGGTCAAGTAATTCCCCTCCCCACACTTGAATCTCACATTGTCCTCAATGTGATAAGATTCATGAAAATATAAAAATTCTAGTTGAGTATTATGGGTTAAAATGGAGAGTTACTTCCCTACGGGTTAACGAAATTTCGACAGAGCGTCCCCTGTTTTTCATCCGTTTTCCTGTTTTTGTACCTGTATAATATAAAACTGCAAACAACCACAAACAACCAAGCATAAATTGCTGAAAATTGGGTATGGAATCATCCATCCCCCTATTGGGCTAAATTAGAACCTATCATAATGTCTTTGGCACCAACGACCATAAAATATCCAAATCAACATAAAAATAAACAAACAAGTACGATGAAAAGTAAATTGTTTAAAACACATAAAAAGTTAATAAAATACTACCAACCCGTGCCCATGCCCGACCTACCAGTGCCGCCAGTCATCAGTTACCCGCATCCGGGTCAAACGGTTCCCACTCCCTGTCCATGCGATAGCCCAAGCGATCAATCTCTCGCCTCGTCTCTGCATATTCGGCTGCTCGTTGTGCATCCGATGCAGCCATCTTTTCTGACATCCTGTTAAACGCGGCAGTAGTGTTAGCTGAGAATTGATCAATAAGTCCAAATATACCCTCGAAAGAGTATCGGCTATCATGTCTGATGGTAAGTTCGGCGGCGGTATCGTCTGGGCGGTGACTGTCGTCTCTCGTGCGCGTCCTGAATCATCATCTCTGACGGGTCTTCTGGGTCCCACACCTGGTTGTTCTTGTCACAAAACCTCCACACACTCGGGCTGAATTGCTGAACCATATTCATGCTTTCACAGTAGTCAAGGTTGAGAGCGATCGTGTCTGGGCTTGGGGTTCCCTCTGTGTCCGCACCATAAGCCCTGTAAAGGTTGTAGATCCAGGAATCACCGAAAATCGGGGAGTTCCCTCGGGCAATAGCATTTGACATGAAAAGTTTACAGAAAAGCATTGTGATATTGCAAGGTATTTTATTTTTCATGCAGTACAATGCCCAAAGGTCCCTTAGGTTGACAATCCTCTCGCTCTGACCCCGAGCTGTGACGGTATGACTCAACAACCGGTGGATGTACCTCATCAGCGGGTCAAGCAGTGCCGTGCTTTTAGAAACGCTTGGTCTGTACGTTGTTGTTCCATAGCTTAATTGTTCCCAAGCTTCTTCCCTTATGAGACCCGCTTCGGCTTCATCATCGTCACCTTCATCTGTGAATGTTGATTTTGCTTCGAACCAGATATCGGTGTCAGTTTCTTCGGCTGTGTAAATACCCAAATCAATTCCTAGCTGAGTGACATAAGTTGTATGCCAAACACCCCCACAACGAAACTCAATCGCCTTAGTATCCCACATGTCAAACTTTTTCTTCTTGAAGTTGAACGAGGCTAGGAATTATTTTGTGAGTTCTGTAACTGAATCCCCAGTCTGGTTAAAAACCCGTCCCCAAGGTCCCTCTACAATGTTTAGATAGCGTTCCCATTTTCACATGCGCGGAAGTGAGCTTCTGGATATCTATTGTTGAGGTATGCTAATCTTTCGTTTGCCATTTGCTTCTTTTTCTTTCGGTTTCCGAAGACCAAGAATGCATGAAAATCTTCCCCGTACTCAGCCATCTGCAATTTACACTTAAATTAGTCGAAACTCATTTAAATTTCCATTTTGCTGAAACTGAAAGCAAAGCACGGCGGCGTGCTTTCAGAAGCACGGTACCGTGCTGCTGCTTCTGGTTCAGTTCCTTTGACTTTTGGTTGACCACGACTCATGTTGTTTTGGGCACGGCTCGTGTTTCTAATATCGATTTCTAACTTACTCAGACTCGAACCCCCGTTTCTAACCGGTTATATCAATTGGGTTTAATGGTGGGTCGGGTATTTGTGCAAAAACCCAAAACCCGATTTGTTTCTTTCAATTAAACCCTAACCATCAATCATTCAACAATCTATTCATTATAACCAAGCATAATAACCCATACCCTATTCGGATTTTGACCCGATTTGGTCGATTTGAACAATTTTAGGGTTAATCTAAACCTAGAATGACGAATTTGGACAATATAATTGTTAAATTAACATACCTTAGGTTTAGAATCGAAGATTTGATGAAGAAATTCGTGAAATAGTTGAGGTTTCGGCGGTTCCCGTAGTGAAAAATAGGATTTGAAGTGATAGAAAGTTATTTTATTTAGTTAAAAACTCGTAACTGCCCTGACACAAAAAACACGACCCTGTGCTTCAGGAAGCACGGTACCGTGCTGCATAGTGCAGACAGTACTGTTTTGTTTATTTGTCGAGCTGGTTTGTTTTTAACTGGGTTTTTATTTTCTGGTTATTTTAAACTTGGTAAAAACATCCTAAATTTCATTAAGAACATAAAAGTAAAGACATAATTAAAGATATATGAAATGAAAAGTACAACAACAATTCTCAGGTCCTAACACATAGTTCTAGCGGAAACAACTTAAACGAGAAACAAAGGCAGAAACTTCAACAGCCACCACTTCCGAACAAGTCCTGGATGTGTGGTGGTGCTCGTTTGGCTTCCAAAAGTTCGTCAAGCTTTTTGTTGAGCGTGACGATTTCTCGGTTGAGAAAGTTAAGTTTGGAAGTCACATCCTTGTGGTGGCCATCCACAACATGGAAGTTTTCGAACCTAAGCAGGTCGACTTTGTTAATCACCTCGACTACTCAAGCTTCGGTTTGCATATTGCTTTCAACTTGATCTCTTACGATGCATTGGAGTCGCATGACTTGTTCCTCGAGGAAGGAAGATTCATGTTGTTTCCCTTTTTTCACTGGCTTCCATTCAACCCGTTTTCCTTCCATTTAGGTAATTTTTGTTTGGTGTGAATGGAATAGTGAAATTATGCATGCATTATATAGAGACTGGAAAGTTGAACACGGCACCGTGCATTAGGAAACACGGCACCGTGCATTAGGAAACACGGCCCCGTGCTGCTAGAAGAATAAATGTTCCTGAGTCAGAGAATTGTACGGAGTCAGCGCGTATCATGCTGAAGATTCTAGGGTGACCACGGCGCCGTGTTTAGGAAAGCACGGCCCCGTGCTTTTTGTCCCAGTGTTTTTCATTTTAATTTTTCAACATGATTTACTATCCTGAATTTTTAGAATGACGTTTATTGTGATAATTTGGAAGTTTGGTCATCTAAAAATTACTTTTCATTAAATAAAGATCCTAGAACAATTTCGGGATAAGCCCGGGTTTCCTAAGAAAAGAAAATAGTCGGGTTAAGCCCGAAGTCCTAACACATTGTGCTCAATGCACTTGATTACACATAAAAGCATAAATTTAAGTTTCCTAGAGTTCCCCGAAAGGCTCTCCTCCTCCGAATGGTCCTGGTGGTGGAAAATACGTGAAACCGAGAACTTGAAACTGGAGTTGCTCGTTGATGTCTCGGAGTTCCATTTTCATGTTTTCCACAGATTCAGTGAGTTGTACGAGACGCATCTCCGCAAGGAGATTCATTTCGGTGAGTTCTTTCACGAGTTCTTGAAGTTTCAAAAGAAGCTCGGTTTTGGAAACATGGCGGGCATCATTTCTCGGATGTCGGGAAATGGGAATTGCTTCATTCATCTCAGTTGGTATGCTGAATTTTCAGAGGTTTTTGGTTTGTTTTTGGTTTGTGCAATGAATGCAATGACACAAGGTGCCTTTTATAACCAAACAGGAAACCAAGCACGGCATCGTGCTTATGGAAGCACGCCCCCGTGTTTTTAGTCTGACAATTCGGTTACAAACCAGTCTGACTGAGATTTTTGCAGCGTAGATGCCGACCCATATTTTTCGGCACGGGACCGTGCTTTTGAGAGCACGCCTCCGTGGTTTTTATGTTTTCTAAATATATATATATATATATATATATATATATATATATATATATATATATTAGTTATTTACAAGGCCTAGTTTTTAGAAGGTTTTGGCTAGACCTTATTTCCTCACGTTCTTAATCAAGAAGTTTGGAGGGTTAATACCTCAAACACTTCTTCGAGTGGACCGTCGATATATGGTTTTAATCGATGTCCATTTACTTTGAACTTCTGGCAGTTTGAAATTGAAATTTCGATGGTTCCATAGTCAAAAATTGTTTCCACTACGTATGGACCTGACCATCGGGATTTCAGTTTTCCTGAGAAAAGACGTAAACGAGCGTTGTATAGCAGTACACGATCGCCGATTTTAAATTCTTTATTTCCTTTTAAATGAGCGTCGTGTATGCGTTTAGTCTTTTCTTTGTAGGACCATGAATTTTCATAGGCCATTGTTCTTGGTTTCTCGAGCTCACGAATTTGATCTTCCCGGTTTGCTCCGGCGGACGTTAGATCAAAGTTCACTGCTCTAAGGGCCCAGTAGGCTTTGTGTTTCAATTCTACTGGTAGATGACATGTCTTCCCGTAAACGAGCTTGAAGGGTGTCGTTTCTATGGGAGTTTTGTAGGCCGTCCTAAGGGCCCACAATGCGTCATCTAATTTTTCTGCCCAGTTTTTGCGATTCATCCCCACACTTCTTTCCAGAATTCTCTTAATTCCTCGATTCGAGACTTCCACCTGTCCACTGGTCTGCGGGTGATATGGTGTTGCCAGGCTGTGGTGAACCCCATATCGTGCTAAGACCTTGTCCATCAGGGTGTTACAGAAGTGAGTACCTCTGTCGCTGATGAGGGCTTTTGGTGTCCCGAATCTTGAGAACAACTTTTTCAGAAATCGTACAACTACTCGAGCATCGTTAGTGGGAAGAGCTTGTGCTTCTACCCATTTAGATACGTAATCGACTGCTACAAGAATGTATTTGTTTCCGAATGAGTTAGGAAACGGCCCCATGAAATCTATTCCCCATACATCAAATATTTCACAATTTTGAATGCCCTTTTGAGCCATCTCATTTTTCGATGAGATGTTCCCGGCTCTTTGACAAGCATCGCATGCTTGGATCAAAGTTTGTGTAACTTTGTATATAGTGGGCCAGAAAAATCCTGCATCAAACACTTTTCTGACCGTGGTGGCGGTACCGTGGTGTCCGCCTGTTGGTCCTTTATGACAGTGTTTGAGAATGTCTAAGGCCTCCTTGCCTGCTACGCACCTACGAATGACTTGATCCGCACCTATCCTAAATACGTATGGATCTTCCCAGAAGTAATACTTAAGATCGGAAAAGAATTTCTTTCGTTGTCGATGGGTAAGTCCTTTTCTGAGAATCCTACAAGCTAAGTAATTTGCGAAGTCGGCATACCAAGGACTTTCGTATTTTTCCTTTATTACGTCTTGAATGTGCATGAGGACTTCATGTGGGAAATTATCATTGATAATTACCTTGTGAAGTTCTTCGGGGGTTGGACATTCTAAACGTGAAAGATGGTATGCGGCTACATTTTCTGCTCCTTTCTTGTCTTTAACTTCGATATCGAATTCTTGGAGTAGTAGGATCCACCGGATGAGTCTAGGTTTGGCATCTTGTTTGTTGAATAGGTATCATATTGCGGCATGATCGGTGTAAACTATGGTTTTGGAAAGAACTAGGTATGATCTAAATTTTTCAAAGGCAAATACTACCGCTAGTAACTCTTTTTCTGTTGTGGTATAATTTTCTTGTGCATCGTTAAGAGTTTTACTGGCATAGTAAATTGGGTGAAAGTGTTTTTCCTTGCGTTGTCCGAGTACGGCTCCAACTGCAAAGTCGTTTGCATCGCACATGATTTCGAATGGAAGGGTCCAATCGGGTGTGGTCATGTTTGGTGCGTTGACAAGTTTGTCCTTCAGTGTATTGAATGACTCAACACATTCCTCAGAGAAGACGAATGGTGCGTCTTTTTCTAGAAGTTTGGTCATAGGTCTTGAGATTTTTGAGAAGTCTTTTATGAAGCGGCGGTAGAAACCTGCGTGACATAGGAAACTTCTAATGGCTTTGACCGAAGTTGGCGGCGGAAGTTTGGATATGGTTTCTATTTTGGCCCTATCAACTTCTAGTCCGTTTTGAGAAATCTTGTGTCCTAAAACAATGCCTTCCTTTACCATAAAGTGGCATTTTTCTCAGTTGAGCACTAGATTTACTTCTTCACACCTAGCTAACATTTTGTCTAGGTTTTTCAGGCAATGATCGAAAGAGTCTCCAAATACTGAGAAGTCGTCCATGAAAACCTCCATAGAGTTTTCGATCATTTGATGAAAGATGGCTACCATGCAACGCTGGAAGGTGGCTGGAGCATTGCATAGTCCAAACGACATTCTTCGGTAGGCGAAGGTTCCGTATGGACATGTAAAAGTAGTTTTCTCCTGATCTTCAGGAGCAATGGGAATCTGAAAGTATCCGGAAAATCCATCAAGAAAACAGTAGAACATTTTTCCAGACAATCGTTCGAGCATTTGGTCTATGAAATGAAGTGGAAAATGATCTTTTCTTGTGGCATCATTAAGCTTTCGGTAATCAATGCAAACTCGCCAGCCTGTGATGGTTCTCATGGGTATTAGTTCGTCCTTCTCGTTCATTACAACCGTCATTCCTCCCTTCTTGGGTACTACCTGAACGGGACTTACCCAAGGTGAGTCTGAGATTGGGTAGATTAATCCGGCATCAAGCAGTTTGATTACTTCCTTCTTCACCACATCTTGCATGTTAGGATTGAGACGTCTTTGATGTTGGACCACGGGTTTGTATTCTTCTTCCATGAGGATTTTGTGAGTACAAAAGGAGGGACTGATGCCCTTGATATCCATGATCTTCCTTGCGATAGCCTTCTTATGGTTTTTGAGAACCTTAAGAAGTTTGTCTTTCTCTTCTTTGGAAATGTGAGATGAAATAATTACTGGAAGTTGAGAATCTTTTTCTAGAAAGGCGTATTCGAGATGGTTTGGTAGTTATTTTAACTCTAAGGCTGGTGGTTCTTCAATTGATGGTTTTGATTTTTCATTGTTTTCAATGATTTCGCATATCGTTTCTTATTCTTCTTGGTAGTTATTGTTGAGATTTTCGCTTTCTAAAATGGGTTTGTTGAGTGTTTTGTCTAAGACTTGTGTTTCTATGGGGGTATTAATGGAGGAATCTCGCATATAGCAACTTACGATGGAGTCTATGATGTCAACACAATATAAGGTGTCATCGTGTTGTTGCGGATATTGCATAGATTTTCCTATGTCAAAAGTGATTGCCTCGTCATTGACCCTGAGAGTGAGTTTACTGGTGCAAACATCAATGATAGCCTTTGCGGTGGCTAAAAAGGGTCTACCTAAAATTAGAGGTACACTTTTGTCTTCCTCTATGTCTAGAATCACAAAATCTACTGGGAAAACAAATTTGTCAATTTTGACAAGCATGTTTTCAACAATGCCCATAGGATATTTAACGGATCGGTCAACTAACTGAATGCTCATGCGGGTGGGCTTTGGTTCTCCTATCCCTAGTTTTGCAAAAACCGCATAAGGCATTAAATTAATACTAGCTCCTAAGTCAGCCAGGGCATTGCTAACAGATAAATTTCCTATGAGACAAGGGATAGTAAAGCTCCCTGGATTGGTCATCTTTGTTGGTAGCTTGCTTTGGAGGCCAGCTGAACATTCTTCACTTAGGGTGACATGCGAGAGTTCCTCCAGCTTCCTTTTGTTTGTCAGCACTTCTTTGAGAAACTTGGCATATTTTGGCATCTGAGCAATAGCTTCGACAAAAGGGATGTTGATATGGAGTTGTTTGAAGAGTTCTAGAAACTTCCTATACTGGGCTTCCAATCGCTCCTGCTTCAGTCTTCCAGGGTATGGAATAGGTGGAACATAAGTTCGGACTGGCTCCTTAGGTTGGATTATGCTTGTTGGGGTCAGCCTTTCCTGCGTTTCATCAGGAGACTTCTTCTCCATAACTGGTTCTGAGGTTGGTGAGACAACAGTGGTCGTACCGCTTTGTAATGTAATGGCGTTAGCTGTTGCATTCGGGTTGGTGATTGTGTTGCTTGGGAGGGCGCCAGGTGGTCTTTTGGATAATTGTCGGGCAATTTGTCCGATTTGGGTTTATAAGTTTTGAAGTGATGCTTGTTGACTTTTGAGATCGGCTTCATGTTTTAATAATACTCCGCTGATATCAACAGCTCTTGAGTCGGCTTTCTTTTCTGCTTCATTTGTTTTGGTCATTAATTGGATTAACATTTCTTCGATCTTTGAGTAGCTCGGGTTTTGATGGTTACTCGAGCTTTGGTCTTGGTATTGAGTTTTAGGTTGGAAGGATTGATTCATCGGTCTCTTTTCGAATCCTGGTAGGGGTTGAGTGTTACCTCCGTCTTTCCAGCTGAAGTTTGGATGGTTTCTCCAACCTGGGTTGTAGTTATTGCTGAAAGCGTTGTTCTGTCGAGCGATGAAATCGACTTCTTCCATGGCCATAATGACTTGTTTACAGTCACTCGTCTTATGATTTCCTCCACAAGTATCACAGGTGAGTCTGTTTTTTGATAGCTCGGCTTGAAGTTGTTCGAATTTTTCAGAAAGAACTTCAAGCTGTGTTGTGACAAGGGTGTTGGAATAAACGTGGTGTATTCCTTTATGGGTAGGTGTAGATCTTGGTGGGTTGTAAGCGAAACTCTTATTTGCGGCCTTCTACAGGACTTCAAATGCTTCGTTAGGTGATTTGGATCCCAGGTCTCCACCAGCGATCTGGTCGATGGCCTGTTTGTTTTGACTGGATTGTGCGTCAAAGAAAGTTTGTACTTGTAACCATACGCTCAGTCCATGATGTGGGCATCTTCTTAAAAGACTTTTGTATCTTTCCCATGCTGCGTGTAATGATTCATCATCATCGGTCCGGAATCCGGTAATGCTAGCTCGGTATTTGGCAGTTTTGTCGGGCGGAAAATATTTGAGGAGAAACTGTTCAATCATCTGGTCCCAAGTGGGAATGGAACCAGAGGAAAGAGATTCTATCCATTCTAGGGCTTGGCCCCTTAGAGAGAAAGGAAAGAGTTTAAGCTTGATTTGATCTTCTGGACAGTTATGGATTTTAAAGGTTCCGCAGATTCGTAAGAATCGAGATATGTGAGAAAGAGGGTCTTCGTCGAGGAGACCATTAAATTGAACTGAATTTTCCACCATATGAATGGTGCTTGATTTGATTTTGAAATTTTCGGTGATTTCGGGTGGAGCCACTCCATTGCCGTAGCCTTCAAGAGTTGGCTTGGCATACTGGCTCATGTTCGGCTCATTGTTCTGGGCCGTCATCATTTCTTCGGTTTGATTTTCTCCTGATGTGGTGGCGTCTACTGATTCTTCTTTGATTGCTTCTGCGGTTTCTGTAGTCCGTTTACGAGTTCGTCGACGAATGAGTCGTTCCGGTTCAGAAATTGGAGAAACAAGCTCAGGCTCAAAAGTAGAGGACATACATGGGACTAAATCAAAATTAAACACTAAAGCAAAAGTTAGCTAAAGTTAGTCTAAAAGGTTAGTCTAGTATTAAACTACGAGTTATGCTACGCTATTTTTAACTAAACTAAACTAAGATCTTAATTAAACTAGAGTAAAGTTAAGCTAAATAAAGGTAACAAGTAGGCTAGCCGTAAAATTATATTTTAGTATTTAGTAAAAATTAAAAATAAAGTGAAATAGAAGTTAAAAATTTGTATAACTATAAACAATGATTAAATTAAAACTTGGATCGTTCTTAGAAACGTACCGTGTCCCCGGCAACGGCGCCAAAAACTTGATGCGTGTTGTGCAGCTTGTATAAAATATGATAGATTGGATATTTAGCTTTTGTACAAGATCGTGTTTTAAATTTATAAAAGTGATTTCTACAAAGACTAAACACACACAAAATAGGCAAGTGTACATATCGTATATGTAGAATAGTATTGGTAAGAACCAAGTATCGATCCGTGGACACAAAGGTTTCTAATAATAAATCGTTGTTTTACTTCAATCGGAGGTTTTAATCATTTTGAGGTTAATTTTTTGAACATTTTATAAAATATAAATAATTATATATATATATATATAATATATAGGTGACCAAGATAAGAAATTCTAAACGAGTTGTTCAATTATACGAAGGTTACCATCTAAGATCAAGAATCCACTCCATTTTAGCATTGATAATTAATATGTAGACATGTGATAAACTTACCGTAGCAATATATGATAGATAACTCCTTAACCCAAAGTGAGCATCTTTGGCACTAAGGAGATGATATGCGCATTTTAAAGTCCACCCTTTCCTAATGTCATACCATCTCAATGATGTCAATTTAAGTTGGCAAGTAGTTTCGTTAAGTAGAAAGATTAGGATTGACTTCAATTTCTCGAATACCAATTCTAACAACTTCGGGTGATTGTAGTTCATCACATAACCTCCCCTTGGTTGATTTAAGTAGGTTATGATTACACATTCCATTAACATATGGTTTCTTTAGCTAATTTGATATCCTAAGCAAAGCCATTTTCGGATTACCAAGGTTTAGAAAAATACACCATAACTTATATCTCATCATTTCTAAGTACAATATAAGGATCCATGTTTCGATAATGTATCAAAGTATTTCTATCTTTCAAGAACATGAATCGATCATAAACGATTGCCAAAGAGATTGAAAACCACCAACTTTGAATTAGTGATTTAAGATGGTGAAACATTTCTCATCAAAAGATAATTGTAATATAACCATGTACTTAACTAGACTACATCACATGTCTTGATTAATTATCAAGTAAAACAAAGCTTCTTCATAGATTTTAGATGGTAAAAGGAGTTTAGCTCATAATGAACATTATGATGAACATCAAGTTGATTGATAATAACAAATACATGATTAAATTTGGAACAATCTAACCAAATGTAGATGAATCCTTCTTCTTAATGATGGGGATGATGGTTGATGATGATGATTAGTGGTGATGACCTCCAAACCTTCAAACTCTTCACTAGAACTTCAAGGTGAGTCTTAGTGTGTGTTTTTATAAGAGAGAATCAGATAGAAATCTTTTCAAGGCACACTTGATGAATGCAACATGAGCCACTATTTATAGGCAATCTGGATGGTGAGGCATGGCCCCGTGCTTGATGAGCACGGCCCCGTGTATTTTTATGACATGTGCCAGATTTGTTTTGTCTTTTGTGTGAGCTGGTAACGGCCCCGTGGTTAGCAGACACGGTCCCGTGCTTTTTAGTGACATGTGCTTAATTCTTCTTTGTCTTTTCTGCATTCCCGTCCACGGCCCCGTGCATGCTGAGCACGGCCCCGTGCTTTTGTTCTCAGATTTTGTCTTTTCTTGTTCCATAAGCATGGGGGCGTGTTTCTTTGTTTTCTTGTGTTTTCTTATGTTTTTCTTCGTCTTTTTGCTTGTTTCTTCGTTTGAGGTTTGGTTTCACCTGAAATTATGTTTTATTATGATAAGTAGCCTTTTATGCTATGTTATTAAATAGAAATTGCAGTTTTTAGAGATTATTTGATGCTGAAAAGATGTATATTTCTATGTACATCAATTAATGATTAGCAAATTTTTATTGATTTAATATTTAAAATGTATTTCTTTTATTTATATTGACATTCATCTATTTTGTTATAAATATTAGTAACTTATGATATTTTGCCCCAGTACTCTCCGAGTACACTGACTCCCCAGCTGACTGTCTAATGTCCGTCTAGCGACTTTTACAATCTTGACTCCTTGAGTATGAAATCATCATGTATGAAACTGAGATTACAAATGCTTTACTCAAACTCGGGCCATTACCATTAAGGTTGTTCATGAGTCGAGCCCGAGTTGAGCCATGGTGGTTTTGAGCTGAAGCTCGAAATCAAACGAGGCAAGTCAGCTAGAATCGAATTCGATTTTGAAGTTAAACGGACCTAAGATCGAGTCAACGAGCCGAGCCATGACCCGGGCCAAGCTTGGGTTGATTTTGACTCGGTTACAAAATAAGTCAACTCAACTTAGGTTGTTTTAAGTCAAGGTTTTTTAGTTAGTTTTATTCGAGCTTTTATCAAACAAGTTAGAATCCCGAACTTCAAGCCGTAAGATTTCAAGCAGCCCCATTAGAGCATTCTCAACCCATTCTCTAAAGTTGTCAAACCCATAATTTAGGGTAAATTTTAAGAAAATCATCAAAATCACCTCTCCAATCCATTCTCTATTATATGGATGAGTTGTATGGCAACTAAAGTAAATCCCTAAATATAGGGACTCATTTTTTATCCATACCATATAATATATCACATATCTCCCAATCACAATTTACTATATAATAAGACAAAAGAGAAAAAAATAATAAAAAGTTAATTTATGGATATGAATAGGGAATAGAATGTGAAAATTTTTTAAAAAATGATAGATAAATTTATAGAAGGGTGTTTTTTAGTTAAACTATAAGAAAAATATATTGGATGGGACGTGAATGCTCTTAGTCCACTACCATTACCATTACCATCTAAGTAAACAAAACTGAAACATGAGTTATAATAATTTGGACTATTGGTTTTTATTGGTCCCAAGTATTTCATTTTTGCCGGCGCTGGTCCCAACTATCACTTTAACTGCCAACGGTCCCAACTTTCACACATGTGTCTGCCACCAGTCCACGACTAACCGAGTACTAACTCCGTTATGTTTTAGCTGACGTGTCCATCCTACGTGTTAAAAAACGTTGGCGTGGCTGCCTGCGTGTATATTAATAACAAAAACCCGTCTCCTCCTGTATATTAATAACAAAAAACCCTAAACCCAAATCGATATCTCCAATCGATCGACGATCAAGAACAACCCCAAATTAAAACCCTAATTCAATCATTGAATCGATCGAACATGTTACAAAATCTGTTGTGGGGCATTTGAATCATCATCTTCAATCGATCGAACAGGTTAGAAGCCCTAATTTTAACAATGGATAATCAAGTACGTATTTCCTTCCACACTAATGGGGCATTTGATGTTGCACCACCGATTTTAAGGTATGTTGGTGGAAAAAAAACTTCATTAATGTTAGATGTTGACAAACTTTCATACTTTGAGTTATTGGATTATGCAAAGGATTTTGGTTCATACAAATCAAAAGATGGTCTTTGGTTGTATTGCAAGATTCCTAGTGATGGTCGTTTAAAGCTATTAGTTAGTGATAAAGAAGTATTTGAGATGTTGTCTTTGATTAGTTCTAGTTCCAGGTCTGCACAAGGTTTGGTTTTATATGTTCAAACTGATAAGTTAAGGAAAACCACAACCGATACCAGTCACCCTCAAGCCCAGCCTATTAACTCTCCTGCCCAGCACATTATCTCTGATGACCAGCCCATTAAGTCTCCAACCCAGCCCATTTTCTCTCCAGCCCAACAAAATATATATGAAGCCCAGCCCATTAGCCAACCAGAAGTTTGCTTGAGTCCTAGTTCAAAGGTTAAGAGGTACTCCAAGCTCACAGCTAGAAAACAAGTTCCACCAACTTCAACACTTAAATCACCAGCTAAGGTTACTAGTTTATCACTTGGATCTCCAGTTAAGGTTAAAGACACCACACTTAAACCACCACCAATTGACACAAATAAAGATGAAATAGAGAGTGGTAGGTCAGATTTAGAGAGTTCAGAAGATGATGATTCTGATGATGAGTCTTGTAAATTTGATGATTTGGATGATGATGGATCTGAGAAAGATGATGATGAGTGGATAGGTTCAGTTGCTAAGTTACAAGAGGTGAATGAGAAAGATCTTGAAACAAAAAAGAATTTACTTGAAGAGTGTCTAAAACAATCCGCTGATGCAATTAAAGAAGCATCTAGTAGTGCTGAAGATTCTGATGCTTATAGTGACACATCTGGAGAGAGTGAAGATGATGACATAAGAGGGAAGAAACAAAAAAAAATGTTCCAGTTGTAAGTGAAGAAACTAATTGGTCTAAGTTTAAATGGGTTGTTGGGATAAAGTTCCCCACTAGGGAAGCTTTCAAAGAAGCAGTTTCAAATTATGTTGTCACAAATGGTAGAAATGTTTACATTGCAACAAGTAACAAGAGTAGAGGGGGACGTGTAGGTGTCAAATGTGCGGAAGGGTGTCCATTTAGTGTATATTGTTCATTTCACAAGGGCAAGAGTTGCTATATGGTTAAGACTGTTAATAGTAAGCACAACTGTCAGAGAAACATGGTAAAGAATAGACAATTGACTGCTAAGTTTATAGCTAAAGACTTATTGCCTTTATTCAAAGCTAAACCTCTATGGAAAGGTAAAGAGATCCAGGATGCAGTTAAAGAGAAATATAAGGTTCTTATACGTAAATGGTTGGCTTACAATGCCAAGCATTGTGCATTTAAGATGCTTCACGAGTCAATGAGGGAGCACTACAGTAAAATTGGGTCCTACTTGGCAGCTTTGAAACAAATAAATCCAACTTCAACCTTTACTTTGGTAACTGCTCCACCAGGGTTTAATACCCAGGACCCAGGTTCAAACTTGGAGACATTTTTTAGATTATTTGTGTGTTTTGATGGGATGAAGAGGGGGTTTTTGGAAGGTTGTAGGAAGATTTTGTGTTTGGATGGTTGTTTTTTGAAGACCTTTTTAGGTGGTATGTTGTTGGTTGCAATTGGGAGAGATGCTAATGATCAAATGTACCATGTGGCATGGGCTGTTGTTGAAGGTGAGTCTAATGATAGTTGGGAATGGTTCATGGAAGAACTAAGAAAATGCCTAGATGTCCAAGATGGTGGAAAGGACTGGACACTTATCTCTTACCAACAAAAGGTATGACCTTACTTTGTTAATATCTAAGTTATAAGTTGTAAGTTCTAGATGTCTAAAGTTTCTCTATATTTATATGACAGGGATTAGTGAATGCTGTGTATTTGATTTGGAAAAATGCAGAGCATAGAAACTGTGCAAGGCACATCTTTGCAAATTGGAAAAAGAAGTTTAAGGGTAAAGAGTTAAAGACATATTATTGGCAGACATGTAGGGCTTATAATTCTCGCCCCACTTCTTCTTCTTCTTATTCACAAGCGGCTGCAACTCTTCTCTGGTAAATCAACTTCTATGCTTCCTTTATTATCACTAATCTTATGATTTCTAGTTAAAAAAAGCCATAAAAATCACTGCTTTATGTATTGTTTTCAGTAATAATAAGTTCAGAAACCAACAAAATGTTGGTCCTTTTTGAAACCCCAGCTGGGTTTGCTCTGTTTAAAGTTCTCAATGAAGGAAAGGTTTCAAAAATTGATGTAAGTTATTATATATATATGTATATATACATATGATCTGTTGTTACTTACATATGTAAAGGTATTTGTGTGTTGCTGATTGTGTTTATTTTGATGTTTATAGGATTTGTGGAAGGAGTTCTCATCTGCTGATTCAGCTAGACAGGTTTGTTTGTTTGTTTTAATATTTGTTATTTAATTGAATATTATGATTATGAGTATTATCAATTATGTATATTTATTTATTTCATTGATTTTGTGTTCATACATTCTTGTTTATTAGCAATAGGGGTAGCTTGAGCTCGGCTCGTTTCAAGTTTTATTTCTAAAACCCGAGCTTGGCTCATGAGTAGTTTTCCAAGCTTGAGCTTGGCTTGCTTATCATTTTAAACTAAAATTTTATATATAACATTATTTAACTTTATCATAGTTTTTATGTACAATAGTTATTATTAAATAAATAAATATTATTATTACAAAAAAGTTTATTAAATAAGTGAAGTTCGGGCCTGTGCTTGGGCTTGTTTATTAAATAAGCTTAGTTTTAGCCTAAAAGTGATGGGCTTGGGATGGTACCTGTACCGATCCTGAAAATTTGAAATGTTTGGTTCAGTACCGGTATTTTGTGCAAAATTCGGGAAATACTGGTACCGGATGCAGTACCGGTACTGAAAACGCTCATCTCTAGTTTTAGGCTCAAGGCTTGGCTTGTTACGCTCATAGTTAGCAATAATTAGGTCTAATGAATATCATTAAACATGTACTTATGAACTCAATTTAAACACAAACAGATTGTAAAGCTAAAAGCTTTCTCCAAATTTGAGAACACATCAGAAGCACTATCAGCAGCTACTTTGTTACTTGAAAGCAAGCCTAGCAAAGACTTGCGCAAGTTCTTGCGCGCACATTGTGATGGTGAGTCGGACTCCAAACTTGGAAATGCTATCAAGGAAAAACTGGTAAGTTGTGCATACTGGTAAAATAGTTGTAAACCGTATAAATATTTATGGATTTTGAGTTTTGACTTGAAACTAATTGTTACAGCAAATCGACTGTGTTCATAACCAAGGTGTTATGGAACTTATGAGGGGAGTCAGAAGTCAGTTGACCGAACTTATAACCGGTTTAGGTGCACAAGATTTAGCTCCAATGAGCTTAGGTTTATCCCATAGTTTATCTAGATACAAGCTTAAGTTCAGCCCTGATAAGGTAACCATTGTTTCATTCGATATTATTATTAACTATGTTTGAATATAATTTTGAAAAGTTTGTATTGTAAATATGACTGTGTATTAGGTGGATACAATGATTATTCAAGCTATTGGCTTGTTAGATGATCTCGATAAAGAGCTTAACACTTATGCTATGAGGGTTCGCGAATGGTACGGGTGGCATTTTCCCGAGCTTGCCAAGATTGTTCAAGATAATATTCTTTACGCGAAGGCGGTAAAGCTCATGGGTTACCGCACAAACGCTGCAAAACTTGATTTTTCTGAGGTGGGTATCTATCTTTTTGGCGTTTTATACATAAAAATCACAGCTTTATTTAAATGACTTTTAAATTATTAACAGATACTGGAGGAAGAAGTTGAAGCGGAATTAAAAGAGGCTGCTGTGGTTTCGATGGGAACTGAAGTTAGTGATCTTGATTTGGTGAATATTAAGGATCTTTGTGATCAAGTGTTATCTCTTTCGGAGTACCGAGCACAATTGTATGATTATTTAAAAAGTAGGATGAATACGATTGCACCAAATTTGACTGCTATTGTTGGAGAGCTTGTTGGTGCTCGGCTTATTGCTCACGGTGGTAGTTTGTTGAATCTTGCAAAACAGCCCGGGAGTACGGTTCAGATTCTTGGTGCTGAAAAGGCTCTTTTTAGAGCTTTAAAGACAAAACACGCCACCCCTAAATACAGACTTATTTATCATGCGAGTTTGATTGGTTAAGCTGCACCAAAACATAAAGGGAAAATTTCAAGATCGCTTGCTGCTAAAACCGCATTGGCTATTAGATATGATGCTCTTGGTGATAACCAAGATAATTCTATGGGGATGGAGAATCGTCTCAAGGTATTTTAGATATTATTTTGTGTTCTTTCGTTAAGCAAATGAATGTGTCCGCGTTCGTTTATGTTTGTTTGCTAACATTATGAACGACTGGTTCACGGGCGTGACCAAACAAACATAACTGAACAGATGAGAACGAGAACATAATTGAGCTAAAATAAGTTAAAAGTACGTGTGAGCAACAATGTTTTGAGCCTACATTTTTTTAAAACTATAAATTGCAATGCACTAAGCTTACGAACGTAATAAACTTAAATGAACGAACAAGACATATGTTCGTGGTTGTACTTTTATTAAACGAATCTCCCACTGCACGGTTCACGAAGAATTCACTGAATGTTTGTTATTTTACTAGCCTACTTCGCATGTTTCTTTTTACAAAAATGTAAAAATATTTTTCTTTGTTTATTTTTAGCTTGAAGCAAGATTAAGAAATCTTGAAGGCCGGGAACTTGGTCGGTCAGCAGGATCAACTAAAGGCAAGCCCAAGATTGAAGCTTACAACAAGGATTTCAAGAAGGGAGATGGTGCAATGATCACTCCTGCAAAGGTGATTTCTTTTGGTTTGCGTTATTGTTTTTTTCATTATTTTTTATAAAAAGTTAAGTCCTTTGGGATATACATATCTAAATCTTGAATGAAAGATGATTCAGGAGGTTTCTTTATGCATTTAAAGCATTAAAGCAAAACACTTTGTTTGATTTTCAACCATTTTTTGAGTAAATATTTGGTTTCCTGGCTCATTTGACCTATTTATAAGTAAAGTTATCTTTACTTGAAATGTTGGTTTTTGTATGCGTAAAGCACAAGACTTTGTTTTGACCTTCAACCTGATTCTTACCTGGCTCATTTGACCTATTTATAATTGTCAATTTCATTTCTTAACTTCAAAAGCTGTTTTTTTTGTACACAAAGCATTCAACTTTGTTTGACTTTCAACTTGTTTCTTTGTAAGTATTTGTTGTTTACTTGGCTCTGTTGACCTTTGTATAAGTAAAGTGTCATCTTTACTTCAAATGTTGGTTTTTGTATGAGGGTCAAGTTATTCTACAAAGGGAAACAAAAATGAGAAGTATGAGAAGGATTTGTAGTCACATAAAAAACCCCTCAATTTTTTTTTTAAAATTAATAAAAAATCATAACTCAAAATTTAATAAAAAAACGAAAAAAAAGTAAAAGCACAAAAATGTTTCCATTGTCTTTCTCGTTAGTTAAAAAAGTCGTCGTGTCTTTTTGTTTATCATTGTGTTTTGTGTTTATTTTCGTCGTTGATTGTCTTTTTTTTTTCTTGACATCGTGTCTTTTTTTCTTTATATTGTGTTATATTTTGTTCGGCATTGTGTTAAATTTTGCGATCTTTTGTGTTTTTTGTTCATTTTCGTCATTGTGTCTTTGATCTCGGCATTGTGTCTTTTCGTCATTGTTTTTGTATTTTTTGTATTTTTTTTGAACGGGAATGATGGCGGAAACATTTTAGTTTTTAAATTTTTTTTGTTTTTTATTTCTATTTTGAGTTATGATTTTTTTTTTTGAATTTATTTTTAAGGGATTTTTGTGTGGTCACAAATCCTTCTCACACTTCTCATTTTTGTCTCTCTCTTTGTATTTTAACTTTACCCTTGTAATTATATATGTTTTCGTTGCTCATTTACCCATTTATAATTAAAGTTGTCACCTTTACTTAAAAAGTTAACCCCGCGATGTACTAAGCTGATATCGGGATGTTTTGCTGACTTACAATGCATCGGCAGATTCGGTTCTTGGGCGGATAGAAGCAGAGGCCGAGAAAGACACCGAAATGGCGGCCCCACCATCCGACGAGGCGAAAAAGGACAAAAAGAAAAAGAAAAAGAAGAACGTTGCCGATGATGACGAAACCGCAGTAGATGAAGATGCTGGTAAGAAGAAAGACAAGAAGAAAAAGAAGCAAGCAACCGAAGAAGCTGTTGAAGTGGAGTATGTTGAGAAGAAGAAGAAAAAGAAGAGAAAGCATGCTGATGATGATGAAGAAGAGGAAACCGAAAAACCGAGTAAGAAGAAGAAAGGTAAGAAAAAGAGGAAATCAGAAGAGTAAGAAAGAATGCATGGTTTTGAGTTTTGGGGTATGCTGAGAACAGATTTGATGTTATTGTAGTTGGGTTGATTTTGGGATTTTTAGATGGACACATATTTTGAATCTGTTGGTGGTTTGTAGGAAATGGTTTTATTTATTTACTTGATATTAGTTTTTTTTTTCTCAAGTTAAATTAATACCTTAAAGCTTGTCCAAAGTTAGATCAAGTTTTGATTTATTTATGTTTCTTTTGATTTTATGATTGGTTAAAGCTTAGGATTGATTTAGCCAAACACCATAAAATATGAAACAAAATCATGAGAAAATAGTGCAAATATCCAGGCTTAAGTGTGTCACCTAAGACTATGTGTAATGAATCCGGATGGGGCGCCACCACCAAGTCTCATTAATGTTTAACGTCTTCGACATGCGCCAAATAGGGCACCGTCACCATTTCGCCAAAGCTTTAACAAAAAGAAGATAGTGAGGGCACATGCCAACTCAATCCAACCAATCACACATTTTTATTATTTTATTTATTTTTCTTTAATTTATTTTTCAGTTAAAAGTTTTTAACCGAAAAACAAATTAATGAAAAATAAAATAACGTCTTTAACTTAAAACCACTAAACCTTTATGAAGTGATGATTTTAACTAAAGTCTCACTGTCTACGTGGCATTAACATGACTTTAACAATGACGTGTGGTGGTGCACAAACCATATATATTTTTAAAAACCGGAACCGGTTATGGGTATGGTCAACAAAAGTCAAAACCGGGACGGGTAGGAACCAATTCCCGACTTCTCGGTATAGTCAAGTATTTAACCGGGTTTTCCTGTTTTGTTAGGATTTTCGGTCTGGGTAAAGGTGGAACCTGTTTCGAAGAGAAACCCTAAACTAGGTCATACCCGCGGGTTGGGTACAGGTTCCTAGAGATGATCAACAAAACTGGTTCCTGGAACCGAACCGGTGGACCCGAACCAGACCCGAACCGGTTCCTACCCGTTTTTTGTAGGAACCGGACCCTATCTGATTCAACCCGATGATCCGTGACCGGTTCTTGCATTTCTGAGTGGGGGCGGGTAGGAACCGGAACCGAACCGGAACCGGTTCCTAACCGTTTTTTTTGGCCGTTTTTTGACCGTTGGGGTCAAAAATAGCCGTTTTTTGACCGGTTACGGTACAGGAACCGGGTTAGGAACCGGTTAGATAGGTTAGGGGTCCGAGGGTGGGAGAACCGGTTCGGTTCCCTAACCGGTTCGAGCCTGGAACCGGTTTAAAAGATGGTTTTGAATATAGGAACCGGTTCCGGTTCCTAGTCCCAAACCGTTTTGAACATCTCTACAGGTTCCTGGCCGGGTATTCTGTGCACCTATAGCCCAGCCCAGTTACCACACAACCAAACCTAGCCCAGTAACGATGCATCAGCAGCTTAACTGTTATAATAATAAATAACTAGGGTTAGTGTTTCACGGCCGCCATTGAACCCACTGCACAACCAAGGCAAATCGCAACAGGTTTTGTTTATATTCAATCTTATTATTATGTTTTTATTTTAGCAATTTACAAAATTGTAAACTTTTAATTGATTAATTGATTTGTGTTTTGTTATATTATAGAAAAAATGAAGGTTGTGGCAGCATATTTGTTGGCTTTGTTGGGAGGCAACACCTCACCTTCTGCTGATGATTTGAAGAAAATTCTTGCTTCAGGTAAATTATTATTATTAATTTAGTTATAACCACAATATCATGATTTTAAAATTTTAATTTTTAATAAATCATTGTTGTATACTAGCTACTTGTTATGGTTTATTATTATACTATGTGTCATGTGAGTTAAGAGATTTTGTTCCTTGTTAGCCATAGGTAGATTATAATTGAGTAGGGTTGTGCATGGTTTTGTTCGGTTATTGGTTAATTTATTTTATTAACTTATCGGTTTTTTAGCTATAAGTAGATTATAATGGAGGTTTAAATCTAAGCAGTTAATGCGAAAAAATATCGGATATCGGTTATCGCGGTTAGATATCGGTAATTTTAATGTCATGCAAAGTTGTTATATATAGTGCTATAACGCTAACAATTCAGTATACTATCCTACTATTAACAAATTATGGTTTTGCAACTTGCGAAACACCAACTAATGTAGCAAGTAGGAACTGATTAAGACTCAAAAACCAACATAAAAACTGATATCGGGAATATCGGTCAATATCGCTGATATTATCGGTACCGATATTCTAACCGGTATATCACGTGAGGACGATAGCCGAGACACCTCCGAGATTGACTGCATAGGTTTAAATACATGGAGGTATAAGTAGATGAAATGCGTGAATGGTTCTGTTGGGTTTTTTAATTATGGTTAATAGATGGTACAAAAAAAACTGATTTTTGGTTAGTTTTGGTTCTGTTTTCTGTCGGTTTTAAGCTACTTTTCTTGTAAGTTATATACTTGTATAAATTTGGTGATTTAGTAGATTAAGTTTTTTGTTTAGGCAATAATGCATTTTGTAATATAACTAGAGATGAACATTTTAACTCTGTTTTTTCCATTATTTATGCTTTAAATGTTGAGATTTTAATATTAATTGTTTGAAACTTGTGCTATGTTATGCAGTTGGAGCTGATTCCGATGATGCCAGAATTGAATTGCTTCTATCAGAAGTTAAAGGTAAAGATATCACCGAACTAATTGCATCCGGTAGGGAAAAACTGGCTTCAGTACCGTCAGGTGGTGGCGGTGTTGCGGTTGCTGCTGCAGCTGGTGGTGGTGCTGCACCTGCAGCCGCTGCTGCTGCGGAGTCGAAGAAAGAAGAAAAGGTTGAAGAGAAAGAAGAGTCAGATGACGTAAGTTTTGTTGGCCGTTCAAAAAAAAAGATTGATTTTTATTTCATGGTATGCTGATTATTTTGTTGATTTGTTTTGCAGGACATGGGATTCAGTTTGTTTGACTGAGGAGCATGGAATCAAGTATTTTCTTGTTTCATTTATATTATTTTTTGGTAGTTGTTTTTTTAGTGTTGTGCTCAAATGTTGAGTTTTGTATGACGTTGCAAAAGTTTTTCATGACATTTAGTAATCAAGTGTTTCAATTCAAATCCTTCTTACTACTGTTTCTATTTGTTTTTTAGTATATACAATTATTTACTATAAAAATATAACAATATTTATGTATTCTATATACAATAGAAGTTATGTAGAAAGTTATATAAACAACCAAGTTTGAGTTACTTATAGGTTTCGTCGGTTTTTTAAAAAGTCGTTTGGTCAGTTCAGAAATCTTTGAACTTATCTGAATCTGCATTTTTAATTGTTAGTTTTGTGAAACCATTTTGTGTGAACCGTAAAATCAAATCAGAGTTAATCCGTTAGCAGTGATTTGGTTCTTTTAGTTTTACTCTGCAACGGTTCAGTTTTGATTTTAAATTTGTAAAAATACATTCGCTCATAGGTTGACCTAAATAACATTATTAGGGGCCATTTTTTTTACGCTACACGAACATCGCCATATTTGTGTGATCAATATTAGGTTTCAACCAATCAAACCAAAAATCGAACTTTACCCACTGTTAAAAACCGATTAAAATTACATATTTGATTTCTGGTCGAACTCAACTGGGTTTTTGGTAGTCGTTTCAAACCAAATTAACTAATAATTATATAAATTGTCATCTAGCCCACTCCAAACGATAGTCGAATCTTATTTACCTCAAGTCCAACTCAATCCAATAACAAATATTAAAATAAAAAATTTATTCGGTTTGTTCTGTTTATTTAGTAGACAACTAAAACTAGAACTAGAATCTAAAATCGAATTCGATTTTGAACTTCCTATATTTGTTTTACTTTCGTTTTCGGTTTAGAAAAAAAAATTCAACCCGAATAAACCGAAAACCAAACCGATATACACCCATAATAACTTCTTAAGTGTATGTCAATTGAACCATAGTAATGATGACAAGAAGTTGATCTTTGTCACATATTTTTGTTCATGCCATTTTTTCAACAACCTACCAACCCAAAGTATGTGTTTATACACAAAAACAAATGTCATTTTTGTTTTTATAATCATAAGACAAATGACAAACCCTCCAAACCCCACCATTGCACCGCCGCTGGAAACAAACTCACATGGTGGGGACGCCGTCGATCCACCACCCGTTGCGGTGGTCACCTTTGTCATCACTTAGTTCTCTTCTTCTAAACAGTTTCAACCACAAACGTACCTTTCTATTATTGCCCCATGGTTGTGGTTTACACTTGACACAATGACTTGTTGATATTAATTTGTTGTAACAAATGTATCATATCAACAAAGATTTTTCAAAGAGAACAAAAAAATCGACATGTATAAATATTTGATGTTTCAAACATTTAATATTGAACCTAAGATTATTCAATTGTGTATGTTTGTATATAAATACGTTAACTGTTTTTTTCTTCTTTGATAATAATCATCAATATTTAATTAGAGACAAACTACAATCATAACATAAAAACAAGACCTATTAGTATTAATAACTTTCAAACTTGGTGATAATGTAACCTAAATGATTTAGCAAAATAAATGTTTAATTAATTAGATAAAATCGAACCGCGCTACTAATCGGTTCGATTAGGGTGGGTTGAACCGTCACTGGTTGGATCTACAAGTTTTCGACGTTAATAGTTGAACCACACTTGGTTGGACAAGATTCTGTGGGTCCTGGTTATTTTAAATTTCAAGATTTTTAAATTTTGAAGAACAAGGATAAAAAGGAAAATTTACATTGATTTAACGTCCAAAACTAGCACTGTTATGTTTTTAGACCACGGATAAAAGAGAAAATAGTAGGTAAGAACTAGATCATTTATGTGATTTACTTAATAGAGTATATGATTAAAACTCAATAACACTCATACACATTAGTATTTGCCAACCAAAGTAGCAAATTGTTGGTATCATATTGCCAATTAGCTAAACAAAAACCTACTGGTCTAGTGATATGGTGTCATGTCGAAATGACTATATTTTACAATAATACTCTTGGTTCACATTTCACATCTCCGACCACAACATATGTTACTGGATTTGAAATATGAACGCGCATCAACTAGCATCATATTGCTAATTAGCTAAACAAAAACCTACTAGTCTAACGATATGATGTCATGTCGAGATGACGACTATGTAGTTATCAAACTTTCGCATCAAATTAATAAAATTAGACAATAAATCCACTAACAAACATTCAAACAAGTTTGTTATTTAGGTTCACTTTTATTGGTCATGTTAGATAAGTGACATATCATGTGTCACCTTTTTACCACAGAAATATTAGTTATTATGATATACAAAGCCAAAAACATGCTACCAAAAACATAAACCTTTGAAAGTGAGTTAGATTCATAAGTGAGTAATCAACCAAACACAACTCAACACTAGTCCCACTAATAATATTCCACCGGAGTATCAGGACAACTATCATCCGAAACAACTTCTCGTCTGTTAAACGGCGGTGGCACAAACGGCGGCCTAGTACATCTCAACAATGCCCAATTCACACCTTGAAAAAACGAATGTTGTTTAATCGCCGACGCCCCCATCGTCGACCCCAGCCGCCCCACCGGATCCTTAACCAACAATTGCGATATCAAATCCTTCGCGGCAGCCGGAATAACCGGCTCCTTAGGAAAATCCAACGCCCGTGCAATAATATTTGCTAAAGTCGTTTCATTATCCACCCCTTTAAAAGGCGTCACACCATATAACAGTTCAAAAATAAATACTCCTAGAGTCCACCAATCCACCGCACTCCCGTGCCCCTCACCAGACACAATCTCTGGCGCTAGGTACTCGTGGGTCCCAACAAACGACATTGACCGTACATCCACTGGCTCAACAACTAACTGTGGGCCCTGATCACGGGGTCCGTGTTTCTTTTTCTTTTTTAGTTTTTTATTAAAACATGAGACTGATGGGACAATACATGTTGGGATAATGCATGATGACGTGGCTTTTGGTGGGTCGAAGATGCGGTCTGGTGGTGGGTCGGGCCTATTGGTGTTGGTGAAGACTTGATGCGGTGACGTCACATTTTAACGAGAGGTCGAAATCGGTGAGCATAATGTGACCATCGGATCGGACTAGAACATTTTCGGGTTTGAGGTCGCGGTAGACAATGTCTAACATGTGAAGGTACTCTAGAGCTGCAACCACCTCCGATGCGTAAAACATGCATCCGAATATGTTTATTATTATTATGTTATTAATAATTTGCTTGAATCATGGGATTGTAATTAAAGACTTTGGTTAATGAATCACATTAATCTCCAAAATTTAAGGGGTTGGAATAGAATATTGTACGTGATTTATATAAAAATGTCACGTTTTTATTTTATATGATTTGAAATTTTAAGTACAGTAAAAGAAGTTAAAAACAGGAATATAGAAAACTAGATAAGGTTTTTACTTGATGTTTTAATGTATGTTTAGAAATAAAAAAAACTATACGATAAAGTAGGGTTGTTAAATGGGTCGTGTACATTGGCTTATCAAACAGGATAGATAGTAACATACACCGGTATAAAATGGGGGCTTTAGAAGCGTCTGTTTTTCCCTTTAGAGGATGTTTATGAAATCATTAGAAGCGGTTTTGTACAACATTTAGGAACGGTTTAAAACCGCTCCAAAAGGAGTTAGAAACCGCTCCTAGGGAGGGGGGGGGGGGGTTTCCATAGTAGTGATAGTTTAATAAAAAATCAAAGTCACAAATACGGAACACAAATCTTAGAAAACACGAGAAACTCGCATCAGACACATAGAGTAGTTGAACCAAATAAGATACGTGCTATCCTGAAACTAAATTTTTTATACGTACTCTAAAATTACAATTTTACAGCAAAAAAAAAAAAGAATGGTAAATAAAAAAACTAAGTTTAAAACTACTATACACTTTTGTTTTAAGGTTATGTTATAACATAAAAAAAATAAAAAAAAATTGAATTTGATATTAGATTGTTGTATCACTATTAATTAACTATGAATAGAAATTTATTTGTCGTGATCATTGAGGCCAATGAGCAAAACATAGAAACTTTAAATGTTAGTAGTTGTAGAGACAACAAGCAATAATTTTTGTATTTAAATGAATTTCAATAAACCTACCCACATTACCTGTCACAAATTAAATATGATTAAGTTAATATTGGCCTAGATATAATTTCCATAATTAAAATCGATCATCACATAACAAACTAAAATATTTCCTTTTAAGTTAAAAAAAATTCAAAAATCACTTTATTTTGGTAACAAATATTGATTCATTTCAACAAAGATATGTATTTTTATTATCTTAATGCTAAATCAATTGGTGAAATAATCAGCCACATGGCAGTAACCAAGGCTTGCAAAAGTTTGACTTTTTAGTTTTGACCAATGTGTACACAAATTCACGTGGACTCGACCATATGTAACGTGAAGCATAATAATCAAGTGTGGACTTTCTTCCTTTGTGATTACATACCTCACAAGATATTACTAACACTAATCGTTGATTTTAATTAAAATAGAAATGTTTTGAAAACCGGAGGCGTACACAACTACACATAGACAGCCCAAATGTATAGTGTGCGGGGTTAACTGATTATTTTTTAACACAGGTTTTTCTGGTCTAAGGTTAACTGACCGTGCTGCTTTTTATTTCATTTTTACGTGTAGTGACGTATATTACAATTTTCTAAACCGACCATTGAGATTTTTAATGTCAACCCTGAATTTTATTTACTTAAAAAATGTTATAAAAAATTAAATATATGCATGTTTTAATGTAATCACTACTTTTTAAAAATTAAATATATGCTAATATTTATAAAAAAAACAAACCAATTAAAGACTAGTTATAATTCTCTTTTAGCTCTTAGCTTAACGATTCCAACGACAAATTATCATTATTTACGTAACTTGACCTGAACTAGATCGAGCATTCATTCACATAATTAAAGAAATACCAAAGGAAAACAAACTATGAAATAAAATTACCTAATGTTACTCCGCTTACGGGTCCAGTGGTCAGAATAGTTGACCAGATGGACCGGTAAGCGCAGCGTAATGCGAATGAATTACCTGACGGTGGATTCAGGGAAGCGTTTACACGGCTGGCGTTGACGGAGAACATGAAGGTCACCACCAGGACAAAACTCCGTCAACAAGCACGACCATTTAGGCGACTCTACCGACGCGTACAGCGTCGATAGAAACGGATGATCAAGCATTTGCAAAACCTCCTTTTCCGTCTTCTCTCGTCCTTCCTTATTACGGCTCGCCAACTCTTTCTTATCCATCACCTTTGCGGCAAACAACGCGGGCGAAGAACACCGCTTCATCTCGCATAGGTAGACAGAGCCGATATCGCCTGCGCCAAGGCGGTGGATGAAACGGGGGTCAGAGAAGGATAAGTTGGTGGTGGTGGATAATGTGGTGGTGGAGGAGGTGGAGCTTGGGCTGCGGTTGGTGTCGGTGGTGGTGGAGTTGAAACTAATGCTTTGAAGGTCATCAATGAGACCGTGGATCCACGGTGGTGGTGGTGGTGATGGTGGCGGTGGTGGTTCCATGGATGGTGGAAGATATGAGAGGGTTTGGGGGTTATAAAAAAAGAAATGAGATATTAACAATATGTTGTTTGCTTGTTAAGAAGAGTGTGTAAGGTAATGTGTTTTTTGAGTTGATTGGTGATTTACATAAATGGTGGGATTTTGAGTATCGTGTGCATTTGATTTCTTTTTTTCTTATTTTATTTTTAACAATGTTTGGAATCTGTCTTAATATTTGGGTAAGTCTTTCTGAGACCGAATAAAAACTATCTATATTGATTTGGATGTTTTAGGTCTGGCTTATCTGGAAACATTGTCAAAGAAGAAAGTTAGAAACCCACTCGGCTAGGTTTTAAACCTGAAACTAGGCTTGTAAATGAAGATAACATTCGGTGAACTGTTCATGAAATGTTTGGCGGGAAGTTCGTTTATGTTCGTTTTTTTAATAAATGAATGAATATAAACAAAAAAATAGTGTTCGTTTATGTTAATGGACGTTCGTTTTTTTATTTATGTCCATTTATTTATGTTTGCTTACATATTAACAGAAAACAATTAAATGTTATCCGTTATATATGTTCATTTGTGTTCATATATATTTGTTCATGTCATTTACATTTTTTCATTTATGTTTGTTTATCTTTGTTCAGTTATGTTAATATATGTCCGTTTATGTTCGTGAACTGTTCGTTTGGATTTAAACAAACGAACATGAACGTGTTTATTTTTTTAAATAAACGTATACGAACAAAAATATGTGTTTGATTAAGTGTTTGTGTTCGTGTTCATTTGGTTCGTTTACAAACCTACTTGAAACCTTAAGATCCCAAATTTTAACCATCACCACCATGTATCTCATACATTTAATATATTACTTTTAAAGATTGTAAGTTTTAAGGGTTACGGCTTTAATTTGGTATTAATGTTTGGGTCCAAAAGTGACTTTTGTTAAGGTTGTACCAGATAACTGAAATACCTTTAAAAGACTATTCGTGTAATTAACTTAAATACTTAAACTTTAGACGATTTGAAATTCATCACCAAGAGTAGATAAAATTAAATTTCAGTACACGCGGCAAGCAAGGCCGTCGATTTTAGCAAGAACTTGTACAAATCGAATAACGACTGATTAATACCCGCAATGTAACGTGAAAAAATCCTACTAGTTTATAGTGTACTTATTAAAAAAGTTACACGTGGTCTTAAATATATGTTGTTCAAAAAACTAGAATACATCTTTAAATTATTTAAGTAAACAAGTGAACATGTGACATGAATTAAGGTATGAGTTGTCTACACAACAACTACGTGAGACAAATGACTTTCGATTTAAAAATGTTCAATACTCACCTCAATAAAGGTTATGTGTCTGATGAGGCATAATGGGTGGTGTCTTTTTATTTGGCATGTCTCCTTATTTTAAAACATTTTATTCTTTATGTTGTTTCCTTTATTATCTTATGTTATGGACCTATGGTGGTTAACTGGTTATTGACTTATTGGTCCGGTTACAAGACATTAGCTAGTTATTTATATTTTAAATTTTAAAAATGGCATTTGAATTCGATATGAAGTTAGGGGTGTAAACGAGTCGAGCCCGAGCTTGACTAGGCTCGCGCTCAACTCGTTTAACTTACACATAGCTCGAGCTCGAGCTAGGCTCGTTTCAATCTCTATTTCTAAAGTTTGAGCTCGGCTCGTGAGTATTTTTTCAAACTTGAGCTCGGCTTGGCACATTTACTATTTCCTAATTTATTTTTATATATTTACAATTTTTTTATATATTTTTTTCAATTATGATTTTATATTTAAGATAAGATATATGATTTAGTTATTTTTTCATAATATTAATTAAATTAATTAATAATTAATAAATATATATGATAAAAATTAAGCTAATGACATGCTCGTTTAGGCTCGCGAACCGGCTCGAGCTCGATAAGTAACGCTCGGGCTCATTTATTAAACGAGCTTAATTTTAGGCTTGAGCTCGAGCTCATGCTCGTTTAAGCTTGGCTTGATCAAGCTATTCCACGGGTCGGTCTCGAGTAGCTCACGAGCATATCAGCTCGTTTGCACCCCTAGTTAAATTAGACCTTGCAAATTTGGTTTTAACAAACTAAGTTAAGTGCCAAAGACCTTCTGGTCCAGCAACACTCCGTCTGAGGTTTGGCGTCATCATCGAGTGTTAAACAAACAATGAACGGTTATAAAATATTTGTGACGTACATGTAAAAAATATTTGGTATATTTAGAAGCGTGTAAGTATTTATTTCATTAAATGATTTAATTGAGTGTAGGGTAGGAGGTTTTATTGGGCGTGTAAATATTAAGGTCACTTATTAACAAAATGTTCTGAAAATAGCAACCTCGTTGCGTTTTCTTCTTCGCAATTGAGCGGTTATTGTTTGAAGCCAGTTGTAAGCTTTCAATGTTGTTGCAAACAAGCATATTTAATGTTTACACGCTAACCAAAAAAAAAAGGAAAAAAAACAATATCTTGAAGAATGTGAAAAGAAAAGGTTTATTTCAAATGGTTGATGTGTAACCCAAAAGAGCAAATAGAAATATATAATGGTTGCGTAATTTTCTCTATTATGGGTTATTTATAGGGATGTTAAGGAAATTTGAAATTTAGAAAAAGAAAATGAAATTTGAATCAGAATCGAAATCGAAACTCGAATACTCTGATCTTGAATTTTTATTTGAATCGGATCGATCAGAATATCCAAATAAAAAATTCAGATTCTGATCGGATTCGGATAGGGATTTCAAAAAAATTCAGAAGGTTCGGGATTATTCGGATATGCTGATAATCCAAATAAATAACGTGTGATTTAATTACTTTAAGTTTGGTTTTATTTGTATATGTTTTAATTTTTAAAATTATGATGGATCATGGATTTATTTTGACTTTTCTTTGTATATGTTTTATACTTTTATTTTAATTTTCCGCTTTTGTATTTTTATTTAATAAACGTTTGCTTGAATGTTGGTTATTCGGTTAATTTCGGGTTATCATAATCCGATCCGATCCATACGAAATCAATTCAGATCGGTTAAGAACACCCCTAAATCGAATCGGATTTCGAATAGGGTCCTAAAGTTTTCAAATCCGATGAACACCCCTAGTTATTGCGCCTCAATGACACAGGAGTGATAATATGTTTGAGATGTTTATGGTCTCATGTTCGAAACCTGACTTTAGAGGGTTTTCCCACAATGGCGGGTATCCTCCTTGATGTTTCTAGGTGAGTAACGTCTGTAGCGTCAAAATCAATATAGTCAGTTGACATTATTACTAAAAAATCTCACTCGAGTATTAGGAGTAATTTCAAGTGGTGTTAAAAATGGGTTCTTTGTTAAAAAAATTATAGTTTATAATGCTAGATAACGCTGTTGGGCTTCTCTTGCATATTGTTGAATGATCAATGATGAATGGCATGGTGTTGGTTTTCTTGCCATTGTCTACTTTTTTCCGGTGTTGGTTTTATTGGGCTTGTCAAATTTCCCATTGTTGTTTTCTTGGGCTTATCAATTCTTTTTAATGTTCCTCTTTTGGTTGTCAAGTCACAAGTAGATGTGTTAAAAAAACTGGTTTGGGACCGGTTTTAGGCAAACCGAACTGAACTGGTTTGGGTTTAAAACCGGTTTCACCCAAACCGACCTAACCCGTCAGTTTCAGGACCGGTTCCCCTTAACGTCTACCAAACCGGTTTTAAAATTGAACCGGTTTGAGGAAAACCGGTTTAAAACCGGACCGAACCGACGTGACCAAGCCGATCTATCTTGCTTCTAAACCGGTTTATAAACCGAACCGGTTTGAGTCAAACCGGTTTTGACCAGCCACTGACCAAACTGGTTCGGTTTGGATTTAAAACCAGTTTTGTCACCTCTAGTCACAAGTGTCAACCATTTACAAATTACAATATGTATGCCGTATGTTTGTTTTGTGTTTTAGGCGGGCGAGTCCGAAAAAAAAAACAGTTCTCGAACTAAAACCGGTTTCAAAATCAAAATTAGCTTCTATGAATTACTTCTATTCTTCATGAGCTACATATATCCTATTACTAGTCCACCTACACTATGACGTGACAATATTGCCGCTACATATTTAGCAGTCAATATGATGTTTCATCAACACACAACTTAAGAGTGACTTGCATTTCATACGAGATATGGTGTCCGCTCGAAGTCACAAGGCTCACTATGTTCCTACCTCCATTCATATTGTAGATCTTCTTACCAAAATGTTGTATTTCACACGGTTTGACACCTTTCAGTTCAAGATTTACGTGAATGCAGACGTCCAACTTGAGATGGATTGTTAAAGTTGTTATGTTAAGAGTTGTATTGTTCTTGTTGATGCATTTATTATGAAATTTGTGAACAACATTCTATTCTATGTACCGGAGAAAGTTAACGTACCAATTAAATTATTGTGCTAACTGTGGGAATCAAGTAGTGTAATTATATATACAACATTGTAGTGTAATGATGTAATTACACTATTTTGTATATATAATTACACTACTTTATTCTCACACTTTGTAAGAAAATTTAATTAGAATTTTGATCCAAACCCATAATTCACTTATTCAATCGAATCATTTTGGTCCTTTATCGGGTCTTCTTGGTCCAAGCCCAAGATTAAAACCGAGAAAACCAATAGGAAACGAACTACACACGTGTCTATCGTTTCTATCTTTTGTTGGGTCGGTTTCCGGGTTTCCGCGGTCCAATTTGAGAATTGGCTAGCCCTCTTAATATATGACTTAATTTATTTGGCGGGGCTTAAGTGTTTGCTTTTGGGCCCTTTTAAGCTCATTTTGGCCCATTCAAATTTGTAGTCACACCTCACAAATATTTGAAAATACATGAATGATAAATTACTAGTACTACCCGCTAATATTTGAAAACATATTCTCAACTTTGAGCAAACCCTTTGATTTAGAGCCCATCTTGTTTGCTTTTTAAAAAAAGCCTGGTCTCTTCAACTCATCTTTATTAAAAAAAAAGATGAATGGTAATAATTTGGTCTCACCTTTTTATAATAAAAAATAAAATACATGCATTGGTGAGTTGGGCATAATCACACAATGGGCTTTCCACCTCATCTATATTTTTAATATAAAAAAGTTAACTAGTACTTGTTCTCATTTTAAACACAACCTTGCATAGAAGCAAAAGAGAGCCATTATTGTACTTAAAAAAGGTTACTCTCCATTGTCGGATACAATGGCATGCTTGTCTACAACATTGGATCAACAACAACAACAATCGTCTAAAAAGATGATCCGGTTAAAGAGCTCGGGGGCAAGCACTTGTCACACAAGCCCATTGACTGATTGTGACGATGAGTTATCAAAATCGGCCTTGTTTGCTTTTCGGGCTAAAGAAGAAGAGATCACAAAGAAGAAGATGGAGGTCAAGGAGAGAGTTCAAGCTCAGTTAAGCCGCGTTGAACAAGAAACCAAAAAGTTGGCCGAAATTCGTAATGTGAGTATTTGAATATTTTTGAAAACCGAATTTGTCGGTTTGGTTTAATTTACTTTTTTTCTTTTTGGAACAACAGTTCTTCGTTTTTCTAGAATAAATACGCCCCAATTTGCATTATGCGGAATTTGAACCCTCACTTGGTTTCATTTACTTGTTTTTATGAAAGTATAAACCCGAATTAACCAAGAACTCATGCTTGTGGTTAATCATTAAAATTGTTACAATTTTTGTTGTTGGTGTTAGGAAATATTTGACTGATGGGCAACATGCGTATCAATTCAAGGCTAAATATAAATATATATTAAATTTGTTGAAATATATTACTTCAAAAACCAAGTCTATATTAAACTTGACTCAATTAAGCCAAATCTAAGTATAAAGGTCTAGGGGTTGGTTAACCAAGCCATAACCAAATTCTTTTAATACAATTAACTGATACCTGAAATAAAAAAAATTAACCGAGTTTGTCAGTTTTATATTTTTAAAGCTAAAACTTACGATTTTGGATTGGTTACGTGTTAAAACTTAAACTCAACCCAAAGGTAGAACCAGGGGCGGACCCAAGTGTGGTGGACAATAGTTGCCCGCCACTGTAAAAAAATTTAAATAATACTATATATGTGTTAAAATTCCGACCAATTCTATTAAATTTTTACACCAACGTACGTATATGGAATTTTTTATGAATCTGTCACTGGATAGAACGAAAGTTATTAAACATGAAAATGAATAATGGGAATAAATGTGAGTGTAGGATCTTGAAGCACTTGAGGATCCAAGGTGGAAAGAAGGGTTGATGGTAAGAAAGAAGGTTGACTTGGTCAATAAAGAACTAAAGTCGTTGGGGCAAAACTGTCAAAAGAAGGTGAGACATTGTCACAAAGAAGGTTGACTTGGTCAAACATTGGATTCCAAAGTGTTCATGTTGTACTAAATTTGTTTGTTGAAGTTTATTTATTTATTAATCTTTTTTATTCAGATAATATTTTGTTGAAATATTCTGTTGTTATGTGTAGGAAAAAGAGTATAAAGAAGCTTTGGATGCATTTAACGAGAAAAATAAAGAGAAAGCACAACTAATTGCTAGATTAATGGAGGTAACTTACTAACTTCACTTATTTTACCATTTTTAGTTTTACCTAAATAAATTAACCATTATTTAGCCATGAACGGAAAACAGAATAAGCAAATCATAACCGAAATAACAGATCCGACTAAGAAACTTATGGTTCAGTTTATGATATTTTATAACCACATGTAAGGTTCAGTTGTAGTTATATGCGTATAAATGATCAAATTAACTTAACCGACATTAAAAATATTTACACTAAAAATCGATTATAGATTTAGTTCTAACCCTAATCAAACTAAACCGATTATGTATATCATTATTTTATTTATTTATGTAAAGTAAATTAATCTCGTTCAATTTTTCGCAGCTGGTTACTGAAAGCGAAATGGTGAGGATGAAGAAAATCGAAGAATTAGACGAAAAGTTTGAGCTATTTGTCAAGAAACAATGAATCAACTTATTATTTTGTTGTGTTATTATAAGAACTATGAATGTGTGATTAGTTGTAAGATAAAATACAGCGAGGGTGAAATTAGGGATTCAAGGTTGCTTTGTAAAACATTTATTTATTTACATATATCGTATTTGTTGTAAGTTTGGGTTTATAATTTATAGATTTTGTGTATTATTTCTTGCATTTCCAAATTAACCCTTCATGTGTCCAATTTGGGCTTGTTCAAGCATCTAATGAATTCTGGTCCTTCTGGATGATTGACCCAATAACAAGTACTTCTAGTGGGCCTGCTACACTGAGCATGAATGCATGATTACTCCATAAGCATATGGCACAACTGCACAAGTTTTAAATAACACCAACTAGGCTGGACGCTGGACTAGAGGTGTCAGGTGTGCAAAAAAAACCGGTTTCAGTCAAACCGGTTCCAACCGAATTGCTTGTTTGTAAAGCGGTTTCCTTTTCACAATCAAACCAGTTTGAAAACCAGTTTTTTGTGTCTAAAACCGGTTCTAACCGAATCGAACCGGTTTGGATCAGTTTGACTTGTTCTACGTTGAAACAGGTTTCCAAACCGAACCGGTTTGGGTCAAACCGGTTTTGACCATGCAACACCCAAACCGGTTCGGTTTGAGAAAAAAACTAAATGTTAGTATAGTAAACACACCAACATAATTTATTATTTTACTCAAGAAGGTTATACCTATAATTTAGCATAATCCAATAAGTCCTTCAACCCAGGCTTCTTATATAACAACGTTTGAAACAACCCTCAGTGCCTGAGTGAGTCTTTTTAAGACGGGATGTCAACTGTCTAGACTGATTTGACGTCCAGAACCTGATTTACTCATGAACACCAACAAAAAGGAAGATCAATTTGCAACCCAACTTACTATACTAAAGTTTCTACACCTGTGTTTAAAATACATGTACTTTAAAAAAAAAAATTACTCGTTACACTTTAAATTTGTCAAAATAAGATTATATATATTTTTGTTCAGAAAAAAAAAATTGAATCTCACCTCATCTAATTCTAACTATAGGTATGTAGTTTGTTGCAACTTGGTTTGTAGCCTAGTGGTAAGAAGCTAAGCTTTTCTGGTGACCTAGCAACCAGCTAAACGTAAATCATTGATTCTCGTCTGTATGCAATACGAATACATCATTTATTAGACTTGATTCAACCTAGATTTGAGTACGACTAAGCAATAGTTTTAAGCACACGTTCAAATTAGTTAAACATTACTAGGTTTTCATATCTTTTCATTTGTTTATGGTTGAAGGTTGGTTGTATTGTTTGATCATTCTTGTTACCTACAAACAATATGTTTGTGAGCCTTTTAGGTAGCAACACATACTAACATACATATTACATTATTACATGCATATGGGCATGAAAAAAGAGCACATGCTTACAAGTTACTTTAAAAACATGATAATGAGTCTCATGAATGCTACATGAGTACATGACCATAAAGAGGAAGATACAAGTGCCTATTGGCTATAGCTAGTGTTTCGGATGGGTACTCGTAGACACGTGCCGACTTCTGTATGGGATATTGAGTGCCAATGATGTATCCAACCGTCAACATATGTCATCAATAGCCTCCTCATTTATGTGTACATGTACTTCTTGTGTAATTGATTTGTTGACAGATATAACATAATAATTTGTTTTATAGTTTTAGCTTGTAATGTTCTGTAACTAACTACTTATTAGAATTTGTAATTGAAGTACAACAATTTGTTCATTGAATGTTGATACTATTTAGATCTTGATGAATGTCAAACTTACATAGTTATATTATTCACTAGAAGCAGCATCTCTATCCCTATGAGGTAGATGTAAGGTTGTCTACATCTTACCCTCTTCAGACTCTACCATAGTTTTGCTATTTGTGAGATATACTGAGTACGATGATGATTTAGATCTTTTTAATCATTATCCGTGCCAAATGTTTCGGGTTTTCTTTTCGAAATTGAAATTAGGTGTGTGTAAGGTACCAAAAAAACCGATCCGCAACCGAAAAACCGAAAAATCCAAACCGAAAAACCGAACCGAAACAAAAACCGACGGTTTCATTTTATGTTTTTGTAAAAACCGCACTAACGGTTTGGTTTTGGTTTTGCATGTAAAAAAACCGAAAAACCGAACCGAATTCCTAAATTTTTACTTTTTTATATTTTATATTAAGTAATTTATAAGAATTTAATAAATATGTAACTCAAATATTTTTGATCAAATGTATTATAGTCTATTATTTTACAATTAACAAAATTATTTTTACCTAAATTCATTATTTTTTTACCAAGTATTTTTTTTCGACCTAAAACATTCAAGCTCAAATGGCAAAAACCGTAAAAACCGAAACCGAACGGTTTCAAAAACTCCAAAAAACGAAGTTTTGGTTTTCAGTTTGGTTTTAGCTAAAAACCGCACCGAACCGCACCACGCACACCCCTATTTGAAATGTTTTGGGATTTTTGGATCAACCAATACTCGTATACAACTTCTATTACATAACATTCAAATTTCTAATAACCATTATTAGCCTAGGAAAAATTATTTACGCAAGGAAAAAATATTAACTTAGACCATCCACACGTCGGCCTCTCTCCCTCTCACACTCTCCTCTTTCTCACACCCGTGAAGACTTCTTTCAAATAGCCTCTCTACTCGTCACGCCCTCACCATCAGTCTCTCTCTTCCACGTCGGTCCACATCCGCATTGTGTTTTTAGCTTTTGGTGGCATAAACTAACAATGAGAATCCTTTTTTCTTATCATTACTCTTTTCTTCCAACCACAAACTACTATCCAACCCACTTCTTGTCCTAAACATAAACACTCCATGACCCGACCCAGACGCAGACTCGGAATCTACATTAAAGAACCAGTCATGAACATCCCACATCAAATCCACTAACAACCCATCTAAAAAAATGGGTTGATTCCCTCTAAAATTCCATTGCAACCTCTTGACCCGCACCACAACCCGTTTGTCTATGCAAACGAGTAAAGCCGGATACCTCCACCTATCATTTTCCCGGATGCACCGGATCATAATATCATGCCAGCTCCCGGTATCCACAAACCGCGCCTTCGTGGAATACACCATGTTACCAGAAAAGTATTCCTTACGCGAAATTAACGAAAACTTACCGACCCGTTTACGGGTTTTGAGTTTCTTCACGGTAGGTTCATCCGTCACGTCGCCGATTAATAATCCGAGTTCCGAATCAACCGTGATCAAAACGTAGTACCCGTCTACCGGCTCGACACTAGGACCGTATCGAGCCAATGAAAGATCATAGTAAATTTCAAACTTTGAACCGTTGATTTTAAAGGATTTCCCGCCTTTTTTCTTCCGGAAGAGTCTAGAATGCGTGTTTAAACGGAAGGCCAGCGTGGGACTGTCTCCGGATTTGATGTGGAGGCCTTGGGCAGTCGCGGTCCGATACCATGTGACTGTGATGAGGTGGATATCTCCGGTTGAGAGGGCGGTTTTGTATAAGGATGTGACGGCTGTTTGGACGGATGGGATCAAATCTGGAGAAGTTACACAAGTGTAACTTGAACATGATGATGATTCCGACACTTGAACCGCGTATTGATTGTAACACGAAACCAAATCCGACATTATTGGTTGATGAATTGAGGTTTTTGAATGTGATTTTGTAGGTGTTTCTGTGGATTCATAGGAACATGGTTGAAGACATGTCTGTGTTTATCTGAGATTTTCTGAGTATAATAATGCAATAGGTATTTTATATTTGGATAATGAAATCACACTAGAGACAAACTCTTGGTATGTTGAGATTGAATTGGAATATTAATCCTATTAAATGCTAAAAAATATCAATGGTACTGATTGAAGTTAATAATTAATAGGGATCATGTCCAATGGAGGTTACAACTGGAAATATATTATTGTCACACTTGCTAAAAGAAAATTTTAACTATATAAATAAATACATATATATATATATATATATATATATATATATATAAATTATGAACTAAATTATATGAATAATCCATGAGAAGGTTCACATAATCTATGAATTAACACTTGTTTTTTGAAAACTTGCAGATTTTTGAACATTCATGTTAAAATGTGACTTGAGATGACTTTTTTTTTCTGTTAATTTTGTCAATTCAAAAAAATATTATTAGGAAAAAAAACTTAGTGATATCGACGAATCATTATACTGATATCGACGATTCCAAAGCAAAAAAGCCGACTGTTGGCCCACAAAACTGATACATATGATTAAAAGCAAATGAATAATGTGACAGTAAGACACTTTCTTTTATTCTACTTATTTTTACTATTTATTTCATAAAACAAACCACCATCAGGATGATGGATCCTATACTTGGGTTAATCAATACCTGGTTAAGAATTATTTTGATGTAATAAGACTAATATGCATCATAATCTTGAACCATACAAGTGATAATACATCAAACTTAAGCCAATACTTAATAAAAACTTTTATATTATGTATGTTTACCAATTTTATGCAGCAGCCAGAAAGCGCTTTTCTTCCTCATCGAGTCGTTTTAACCATCTAAATCCAAGATCATTTCCTAATTTTGCAGCATTCTCAAATTGTTCTCTTGCCAATTGGATTGGATTAGGTTTAGGTTCACTTGATTTCTTCCTTAATTTCCTACTGGTAACCTCCTTCATTGATATAAATTTCGTTATAGACTTCGGAAGTTCATAGCCTGGTAAAAACAAGCAGATTAAATCCATGTTAGAGCAAAGGGCCTTTTAAGATGATAAAGTTAAATGAGCGTAACAAATTTGAATATTATATAAAAAAGTCCTTTTTTTGGCTGGGATTATATGATAACCGAATATTAAACGCAGATTTTAGCTGAAAATGTGAAGTAAATATGATACCTCTAATAAGAAGAGATCCACATGCAATTGCTGCACCAGCATGACCCTGCATATTAATAATCAATATATTTTAGAAAATACAAGTTTCAAATTTACCTGCATGGAATTTTCATCAACATCAAAGCACTTGCCAACAAAAACAGTAAATCTGTAAGTGTGACTTTTTGAGGTAAAAAGTAGACACTTTTACAAAATGATGTGAATTTTTGAAAATCTGAGAATAACTTGGAAGCCATACTAACTTTTGTAGAGCATCTAGTTGGTATTGAAATTGTAAAAAAAAAAAACGCGAATGCTAAATAACTTTGTTATTATACCTTCTCTGAAGCTTTGTGAAAACACCATAATGCTGAGTCAATATCTTTCTCAACACAATCACCCGTCAAGTAAACAGCTCCCAGAAGGTAAAGAGCACCAGGATGCAACTAAAACATAAATATATCAAAGCCCAAATAAAAATAAAACTAAACAAATCATGAAAAAGCATTATTAGTAACTACATCATTTATATACCTGATTGGCTGCTTTTTCCAAATAATTAAAAGCTTGTTGATCCGTGTAAACACCCTCATTCTGGCCACATAATAATATTAATTAATAAAAAAATTAAAATTCACAAAATATTCACAAATGAAAAATAGCACTAACCTCGATTCTTAAATTACGGCCCAGTTCATATTGCGCCTCTGCATCGCCCATATCTGCAGCTTCAACCAATAAAGCAGCTCCTCTGTTGAAAATATCAAGAAAATGAAAATGCATTTTGATGCTAATATTCTCACATTTGAAATATTTAATTTCTTACATGGCTTTGCATTGACCGGGAACATGGTATTTCAAGTGCAGTTTGGATAACCAATATCTGGCATGTGTGTTTGAATTATCAACTTCTAGAGCCATTTCAAAATTATCCTTCGCAGTCTAAGATCAGAAAATAACAGAGTATAAAAAAGGTATTAATTCAAGTAAGAATATCATAAATTAATATATTTTGCAGTTACCTTAAGGTGAGGGATGAGGCGTTTATCTCTAGGTTCACAATAGTCAATCACTCGCTCAACCTCCTTCAACGCATTCCACCCTTTTGCAATGTATTCCATTGCCAGCTTATTCCTGGTGTGCAGTCCACGCTGCAGTAAAAGCAAACCAATAAACAAAAGCAAGGAAACAAATGTATTTTAGTATTAATGGTGAAACATTTTCATTATACCATGTCAACTGTCAAGTCATGAAGTCAAACATTGTAATTATTGGACAAAGGAGTATGTAATACAGTAATAGTACCTGTTGATTGAAAACTTTGCGTGTCGAACTAGCTTTCAAAACCAATGACTTGAACATCTTCAAAGAGCCTGTAACCACCAGACCACAATGTAAAAGGACATATGTCCTAAAAGGTTGCAATGTTAAAAAGTATTTTTTACAGTTACTCAGTGTTGGAAAAATCGGGACTAGTGGACGATTAATTGCTAGTCGGCCGGTGACTGATTAATTTTTGGGTAATCGGTAGTCGGTCCTAGTCGAGCCTTAGTTCTGGTCGACTTTTTGCAGCAGTTTCCGGCCAGTTTCCAGCGACTCCAGCAGTTTATGGTGATTCCATATCTATATCTATATCTATATCTATATCTATATCTATACTATATATAATACATGAGACATGGGCAAATTAAGACACCCCATTTTTAAGTAATTTACAATTTTTATTGCTTAAGGTACATCTTACACAGCATCCAAGACAAGGACAAACTTGTTCATTGAAAAATATGTCTTGAAATAGTTACAACATTACCCCCTCAACTTTACTCAACTTTTGTAAATTTAAGAAAATAATTACTACTTTGAACCTTTATCTTTACCCATAGATTCATTTTAATTTTAAATGTAAATAACTTCCCACCAACGATTTGCCAACGGCCATACTTTTTTCATACGTTAATATTTTTTATAAAAAATTGCACCATAAAAATGAGTATTTTATTGTCTTTAATTTGGGTATGATATTGCTATAACTTTTCAAATAAAAAAATTACATATTACGTATGGGTGTTCACAATTCGGTTTTTAACGGTTTTCCAAGTAATATTGTGAGCCAAACCGTTGGTTCGATTTTTTTGTTATTAAGAACCGAAACTAAACCTTTGAAACTTTAAACTGAATCGTTACTAATGGTTTGATTACACGCATTGAGTTTCAATAATAAGTCGACCTTCCGGTCCGGTTTTATATGACCAATTTTTTGTATAAACCGTAAACCAAACGTTTGCTATGGTTTGAACATTCGGAAACCGGCTGACCAAAGGTGATGATTGGTTCAAACGTTGTTCGTTAATTGTTACATGATTACTATGATTTTTGTTACCCGCCGCATCACGCGGGCACCCGTCTAGTATAATTATATATACACATAAAAATGTGTATATGTATATACGTAGAGAAAAGATGGAATACAATAATTGCTTAACGTACATTAGGTACAAGAATACTTATATTCATGAAATCGATCCACGAAATCACATCACAATATCTCGAAATCGTCAATACATATCCAATTAATCATTGGTTCACCGAAATAAACAGTTTTGGATCGTTAATCAATCAATTTTTCACTTTTTTTCACGAAAATCGTTTTTGAGCGTTTTAGGTTTTTGGCTGAGCGTTTTTGTTTTTTGCCTTTGAGCGTCTCGCGTACCAATCGTACGTTAAGAAATTGTTGTATAGTAACCTCACCCTATATATGTATTACATATAAAAATGTGTATATAGATATAAATTACATATAAAAATGTGCGTGTGTATATATATAATTGCAAATTATATATAAAAGTTCCAATCCAATTAATCCCGACTAATCGACAGTCCCCACCCCATCACCCGACTAGTGACTAGCGAGTTCTACAACGCTGCAGTTACTCATGACGTAAAAGACATTTCCTATAAGCTTTGGTACAAAGACGATCTCGCTGATAGGTTTTAAAGTAAAAACAATATTTCTTGATTCAAAACCCAGTCTTTGTTTGTAGTAATAAATTTGTTTGCTTATTATTATTAATTTGTTTTCTTCCCTAAAAAACTAATATTTTTTGCCTTCAAACTATGATATGCGCCTAGTAAATAAGCAAATACTAGTTATTACAAGCAATCTTGATTGGGTACATCCTAATAAGTTGCAATCATTGAAAATATGAAGCAAATTCATTGAGGCATTTTAACAAACATCTGGTGGGCATAATAAAAATACCAATTTGGAAGTGTACAAAAAAATGGGATGAAAGTGAAATGAAATTAAGTATCGAAAAACAATAATCAAGCAGCAGTGAGTCAGAAACATTACCTGACAGAGCTTCGATTGATTATGCCAAGTGTTTGATAAGCTTAACGCTCAAGATCTGTGATTAATTGTTATGTGTTGATAATTTTTATAAAATGTTATAAACTTAGGGTTTGGATTGTAAATATAGGGTTTAGTTATAAATTTTTTTAAATATCTATGATGTTTTGTTAAACGAATATGGTGGTGTGATATATAAATTGGACGTGGCTCAATGGTAGAGTATTCACTATACTAGCAAGCACGTAGGTGGTTCAAAGTTTGCTATCATCGATTTTTTACATGAAAGATATGAAGGATGAGGGTTCGAGTCCTGATCTCATCCGGTTTTACCGGCTTCTCGCGGACGTGGGGTCGGGTTTTATCCGGGGAATCCCTCAATAGGTGGACCGCTAGGGGCTCCGTCCGTCCGGACTCATGGCTGGCTCGGGCTACCCTTAGCCAATGAGGGCCACGTACGAAGTATCCGACAAAACTTAGTTGGTCGTTCCAAAAAAATGATGGTGTGATATATTTATTAATATAAATATTAGAAAAAAAATAAAAGCAGCCTTGTATTAAATATAAAACGTTGTCGGTCGTTATATCTGATATGACTTTGTTTTTTACACAGGTTATAACTCAATGTAGATTAAAATCAACACAACACCGTATTTCTTTTTTTTTTTTATATAAGAATTGTTTATTAAAATATATAGCAAGAAATGTGATACCAATTGGTGCATTTAACAAAAAAAAAACTTAGAAGTGCATAGTAATTATTTTTATTTTTTTCATATATTTTCTTGCCGGTAAATTATAAAGTTGTGTAGTAAAGAGCTAAGGAGTCATCAACTGGTAGCCACATCAACATCAATGGGCATCAACACCAATATAGCCGAAGCGGGACACAAATGAAGATTTAAGAATTCGCCAAAGCTTTAACAGGGATAAAGATAGAATTGAAAGAGGATCCATCACCTTCCACCAATAACATACACATATATTATTTTATTTGTTTTTCTTTATTTAATCGGTTAAAACCACGACATCCTTGTGCATGGGTGGTTAAATCCCAAGTCTCATTGTCTACATGACAATGACTAGGCCTGTAAACGAACCGAACGTTCGGTGAACTGTTCGTGAAATGTTCGACGGGAAGTTCGTGTATGTTCGTTTATTTATGTTTGTTCCTATATGTTTATTTATGGTTGTTTATGTATTAATAAAAAATAATTAAATATTATTTGGATGAATCATCTACTTTAAGTTTTATTATATTTGTTAATTTGTGTTAATTTAAGTGTTTTCATTTATGTTTGTTTGTTTTCATATATGTTCATTTATCTTTGTTCAGTTATATTTTTTTAGATTTTAAACAAACGAACATAAATGCCCATTTTTTTAATTTAACGAACATGAACATAAATATTTGTTTGCTTAAGTGTTCGTGTTTGGTTAAAATTAGATGAACGAACACGAACATGTCCTTGTTCGTGTTCATCAAATTAGTTTACATGCTTTCATTATTCACATTTATAAATACATTGGTCTTAATCTCTAGGCTCTGCGGATGTTATTTGTGTTCGTTTGTGTTCGTGAACACATTAATTTCCTTAATGAACGAACACGAACATAAAATCTCGTTCGGTATGTGTTCATGAACCGTTCGTGAACACATTATTTCCTTAACGAACGAACACGAACACAGCCTTGTTCGTGTTCGTTCGGTTCGTTTACAGCCCTAACAATGACACATCACTTTAACATCCCCTTAAATTAAAGTTTTAACTTAAAAACCACTACACAGTCTAAGCCTTTGTTTATGTAAACATACAACAAAGCCCAGTTTTGTATCAAAACAACTGATTCTGTATCTTAAAACCGCAAACATGCAACTTTGTATCATCTTTCTTTCTTTTGAATCCGGATTATGATTATATTTAATATTTATGTGCGAATGTCACATTCGGTCGATTTCCATGTCACAATATTATACAAACGACACAAAACCAGAAGAAAAATGTTGGCTCAATTAAAACAAGAAGAAAAATATCCAATTACAAACTACATACAAACGCATCCTGACAGTTCTAACATTACAACACAAATCTCCTCTCTTTAATGTACAAAAATCCACCTAATTCTTCATTCTCCCTATTCGCAAACACGCTCGCTTCTAGACCACAATCCGGCTCAGAAAACCATTCTCTTTTCGTGGCAAAAACTTTCACGGTTAACGGACCTTCCCCTATAGCCCGACCCACCTAACCCATCGGAACAACCTCCCAACTCTAAATGGTAGTCCATAGTCTTTAGCAACAGCCGGCTCCTGTCGAGCCGCTTCCGGTTCAGACCACACGTACACCCCTCGTTCTTGCTTACTCCCAGGCACTGTATTGTCCAAAACTACAGCTACTAGGAATGCTATCACCATGTGGAAGGACAACAAGGTGTTCATCACATAATTTAACTGTAACCGCATAATAAACAAAAGCTTCATGAGAAAATATAGAATATACACAAAGGATATGTATATATAGGATAGGCATCGTGTACAAATAAGAAATAGCATGTGAACTGTACAAATAGGAGCAAAACACGCGGTAACAAATTTCTTAATTACTCTAAATAGAACAAGCTACAACAAAATACAAGCAGAGTAATAATAATTTCGCTACACATTACTGTTAGGTTCGGAGTCACACACAAACACGAATACAATAGTAAAACCAAAAGAATAAACGAAAGAGACACAAGGATTTAAGTGGTTCGGTCACGGTGTATGACCTACGTCCACTGTCGATAACTAGGGTTTTCTTATTATTGAGTGATACAAACTTACAAGTACAGGAGAGAATATATAGACTAGACAATTAGGGTTTAACCCTTTAACTAAACTGGGCCTGATTAGAGCTTTTGGGCTTGGCCAAAACTCAAACAGCTTAATCTCCTAATTCTGTCTATTCGTCTAAACCGGACCCGACCCATGATGGATCGGAGACCACAACATAACAATCTCCCACTTGGGCTTCGAGACATCTTCTCTAAACCACCACTTGGATGCGTCAAACATTTCAACCTGCTCCCATTTGGAGACGTAAAATGTCTTCACCTGCATTGCCTTGTACATGTAAAATAAAATCCATCTGGTTTTGCACCTCCTAGTTACCCTTCGCCTTCTCAACATTATTCCTGAAGGCCTGCTGAAGCTCTGCACAGCTTCAGCTTATCCAGTATCACCGGCTTGGTGAACATATCTGTTGGATTCTTAGCACCTGAGATATTTTTCAAACTGAAAACACCATCACTGATCAAATCTCTGACAAAGTGATATCTCCTCCCGATGTGCTTAGTCTTCGAATGATAGACTGGATTCTTCGCAAGTTTCACTGCACTCTCATTGTCACAATATAAGAAGAACTCTGCCTGTTTCTTTCCCAACTCTTCAAGAAAAGTTCTCAACCATACTAATTCTTTACTTGCTTCGGCTGCTGCCATATATTCTGCCTCAGTGGTTGATAAAGCAACACTTTTCTGAAGTCTGGACATCCAACATACTGCTGTTCCCCCAACTGTGAAAACATAACCAGTAGTTCTTTTAAACGTCTTCTTACATCCACCCAGATCAGCATCTGAATAACCCCTGAGAATTGTATCCTTCCCCTTAAAACATAACCCCAAACTGAAAGTACCCTTTAAGTATCTGAGTAACCATTTCACCGCTTCCCAATGTTCCTTTCCCGGATCCGACATAAAACGACTAGCTACCCCGACAGCATGAGCAATGTCTGGCCGTGTACAAACCATGGCGTACATGAGACTGCCAACAGCAGATGCATACGGAACTTTAGCCATCTCTGTTCTTTCTTCCTCTGTTCTGGGAGACTGGTCTTTAGTAAGTTTGAAATGACTTCCCAGAGGTGTGTTTCTCGGTTTAGTCTTCTCATCATTCATCCTGAATCTTTCTAACACTTTCCCTATGTATTTCTCTTGGGATAGTATTATGGAGCCATCTTTCTTTTTGGATATACTCATCCTCAAAATCTGTTTGGCTGGACCAAGATCTTTCATCTCAAATTCATCAGACAACTGTTTCTTCAACTTGCGAATCTCCTTCATATCAGATCCTGCAATTAACATATCATCTACATAAGAAGTAGAATGATATATGAGCCTTTAAACTTCTTTAAGTAGCAGCAATGGTCGGCCTCGCATTTCTTGTACCCAGTTCTCACCATAAAATCATCAAACTTTAGGTACCATTGCCTAGGTGCCTGCTTCAGACCATACAAGCTTTTCTTCAATTTGCAGACCCATTTTTCTTTCCCGGCAACCTGAAATCCCTCAGGTTGTGCCATATAGATCTCCTCGTCAAGATCACCATGTAAAAATGCTGTCTTAACATCTAATTGCTCTAGATGTAAATTTTCTGCAGCAACAATACTTAAGATCAATCTGATGGTGGTCATCTTCACAACTGGAGAGAATATTTCATTATAATCAATTCCCTTCTTTTGCTGGAAACCGTTGACCACTAAACGAGCTTTGTATCGTTTAGACCCATCATGTTCTTCCTTGACTCTATAGACCCATTTATTCTGTAGAACTCTTTTATCTGGTGGAAACTTGGTTAAAACCCATGTCTGGTTTTTACTCAAAGAGTTCATCTCCTCCTTCATAGCATGCTCCCACCGGAGCGAATCTTTCAACTTAAGTGCTTCATAATAACTCTCTGGCTCACCATTTTCAGTTAAAAGGAGATAATTAACTGAAGGTTTGTAACGTACCGGCTGTTTAGAAACTCTGGTGGACCTCCTAACCCAGTGCTGAGGCGGGTCAGGTTCTTGTGGAGACTGTTCATCCTCAGACTCTGAACTCCCACTGTCAGAGACTCCCTCTGACTCTTTATTTCCACCAATATCATCATCTTCAAATTCAGGAACTGTGGTTTCTTCAGTTTCTGTCTCGGGTTCGGTAGCTGACTCAACTGTCTTTTTCTGAGCATCAATTTCATATTCAACCTGCTCTTTCTGAACTCTTGATTTTGAAGTGTTCCTATCTTTGTATAACTCAGCCTCATTAAAAGTTGCATGCTTGCTTCTGACTACTTTTCTGCTTTCTAAATCCCAAAGCCTGTAGCCCATTTCGTTACCCATATCCAATGAAAACATATTTTTTAGCTTTAGCATCAAGCTTGTCATTTTTCACTAGATCATAAGCGCTACACCCAAAGACTTTCAAATGCTTATAATCTGCAGCTTTACCTTTCCACTCTTCTTCTGGTGTCTTGAAACCCAGCGGTACTGACAATCCCCGGTTAATTAAATAAGCTACAGTGTTAACTGCATCTGCCCAGAACGTCTTTGGAAGCCCGGCATTAAGTCTCATACTTCTTGCCCTTTCATTTAACGTCCTGTTCATTCGTTCTGCCACTCCATTTTGTTGAGGAGTGCCAGGGACTGTAAAGATCATCCGAATACCGTACTCTTCACAATAATCACGGAATTCTTTGCTAACGTATTCACCACCGTTATCCGACTTCAAGCATTTCACCTTCAAATCAGTTTCCAATTCAACAGCAGTTTTCCATTTCTTAAAAGTATCAAAAACATCAGATTTATTTTTAAGAAAGTAAACCCATACCTTGCGTGTCGAATCATCAATGAAAGTGACATAATAGTGCGATCCTCCCAAAGAAGAGACTGAAGTGGTCCATAGACATCAGAGTGAATAAGCTCCAATTTCTGAGCTTTCGGTTGTTTTCCGGTCTTTACAAAAGATACTTTCTTCTTTTTACCGAAAACACATGGTTCACAAAATTCAGATTCAACCTTCTTCAGTTCTGGAATTTTTCTTCTAGCAACGAGCATTTTCATCCCTTTTTCACTCATGTGGCCGAGTCGTTGGTGCCACAAACTAGACTGACTCGGTCCACTGGTCACTGCATTTACCCCATCAGCTGGAATTTCAACCATGTATAAAGTGCCCTTCTTTTTACCTCTGGCGATCACAAGATTCCCTTTCACAACTTTCCATTGACCCCCACCAAACATAACATCATATCCTTGGTCATCTAACTGCCCAACAGAAATTAGCTTTCTTCTAAGGCTAGGAACGACCCGAACATCCTTTAGAGTCCATGAGGTGCCCAATGAAGTTTTTAGTTCAATATCCCCCATCCCCGTGATATCAACAGCATGATTATTAGCCAAACGAACTTTACCAAAATTACCTGTTCGGAGATTCTTCATCTTCTTTGTGCTATAAGTGGCATGAAAAGATGCACCAGAATCCATAATCCATGAATCTGTTGATTCTTCAACACAGCAGATAAGAGTCTCTTCTGAACCTTCTGAATCATCTGAACCGGTGGCCAGATTAACTTCCTTCTTAGATTCTTTCTTTTCTTTTGAAATTGAGGGGTTAGGGCATTGGTTTTTGAAATGCCCCATTTCTTTGCAATTCCAACACTCAATGTCTTTTCTGGGCTTTGACTGACTTCTTCTTCTAGACTTTGACCTACCCCTGCCATTACCTTTCTCTCTTCTCCTACCTCTCCCTTCGGTGCTCAATATAGAACTAGATGTCTCACCAGAATTCCTTCTTCTTATGTCCTCCCCTAAAATCAAATCCCGGACTCCTTCAAAAGTAAGCTTAGTATTCCCAGAAGAACTACTAACTGCAGTAACAGTCCCTGACCAACTTTCGGGTAACGAGGATAACAAGAGTAACGCTTGAACTTCATCATCAAACTTGATATCAACAGAAGACAAACGAGAAATAATAGTGTTGAAGTCATTAACATGAGAGGTAACAGATGCCCCTTCCTTCATTCTGGTGTTAACTAGCTGTCTAATCAGAAATACCTTGTTTGATGTAGAAGGCTTTTCATACATATTTGACAAGGCTTTCATAAGACCATACGTGGTAGTTTCATTTACAATATTGAATGCCACATTCTTAGCTAGTGAGAGTCTAATAACAGCTATGGCTTTTCTGTCAAGTACCTTCCACTCATCATCTTTCATACTTTCCGGTTTCCTCTCTTCTAGTGCTTCCATTAAGTCTTTCTGACATAGCAAATCCTCAATTTGCATTTTCCACCATCCAAAATCCTGACCATCAAACTTCTCAATCTTGATCTTTCTGTCCTCAACCATTATCCAAACTGAGTTTTGATTACAGCAAACAACCAAACTACCCAAGGAATAAAAGGACTGGAAACTGATTAGAAAAAACGAACCAGCAGCTGCGGAACCCTAATCAGCGGCGGCGGAACTGTAGCAGCGGCGGCGGTACTGTAGCGGCGGCGGTACTGTAGCAGCGGCAGCGGTACTGTAGCAGCGGCGGTGGAACTGTAGCAGCGGAGCAGCGGCGACGGAACTGTGTGTATAATCGAGAACCAGGCTCTGATGCCAATTGTTAGGATCGGAGTCACACACAAACACGAATACAATAGTAAAACCGAAAGAATAAACGAAAGAGACACAAGGATTTAAGTGGTTCGGTCACGGTGTATGACCTACGTCCACTGTCGATAACTAGGGTTTTCTTATTATTGAGTGATACAAACTTACAAGTACAGGAGAGAATATATAGACTAGACAATTAGGGTTTAACCCTTTAACTAAACTGGGCCTGATTAGAGCTTTTGGGCTTGGCCAAAACTCAAACAGCTTAATCTCCTAATTCTGTCTATTCGTCTAAACCGGACCCGACCCATGATGGATCGGAGACCACAACATAACAATTACAAGTAGCATAATTATCATTACTCAATCATTTTGTTATAGAGTAATAATAATTTCGCTACACATTACTAGTAATTATTATTTGTAATGTGTAGCGAAATTATTATTACTCTGCTTGTATTGTTGTAGCAAAATTGCCACCGCGTGGACTTTTATACACTTCGTACCATTTGCACGTTAAAAGTGATTTGTATTACATCCTAATACTGTGTGTGTGTGTAGCTGTATAGGTAGATAGAGAACAATAAATCATACCCCTCCATATTGTGAGCGGAAAGGACCGTGAGAAGCAACAATGTAAGGCTGAAAGTAAGCGGGAACGGACGAGTTTGAATTTGGGGAGATACCGTATTGCTGAAAGTAGGCTGGAACCGATAACGAGAAAAACAAAGAAAGCCCAATAATAATAATATTGCGTGAACTTCCAGCCTCACTATAACGCAGATTCGATAAGCCCAATGCTGCAAGCATGGCCCACATAATGCATAACAGGCCCGCAACCATCACTTGAGGTATTGATGCAATGAACCCTCCTACTTTACCTACTGGAGATAAGATTATCAAAACTAATGCACCCAACTCAACTGCTCTACGACTCCCCATTTTAGTGACAGCAATCGTGTGCACGTTTTCGGTCAAAGAAGTTGACCCGGTCCCGGTTCCCCACAAGCCAGCCAAGACGCTACATAGACCCTCGAGACCAATCCCACGGCTCACGACACCTGGCGTAGGTGGTCTAGCTGCCACCAATAAAGATGAAGCATGGTATGACCCGACCTATATTAATTAAATAACACTTCCATAAATTCAAAATCACTAGTAATTTATGAGAATTTGTACACCACAAATAGCAAAGTTTTTCTTTCTTTTTTTTACCATAAAAGGTTTTAAATTTGACCACAAAAGGTTATTTTAACGATTTAAATTAGTATAGTATTCATCTTTTTATAAAGTGACAACAAAATTTTTGTTTTTAAAGTTAGGCCACAGTTTTATTTTTTAATTTAAATTAGTATAGTTTTCACTTTTTATAGATTGACCACCATATTTTTATGCTTTGAAGTGTAGCCACAAAGGTTTTGCTTTTTAAATTTGATTTTAAAAAAAGACTTATGCAGGTGTGTTAAAATTTTCTTTTCCCCATGTTCTGGTATAAATTTTAGTGACGAACCGATACCGACGACATCGGTACCCGTATTCGTTTTTATAATTATCGATAGATGTAAACACATGCCGGTGCCTTATGGGCATAACACGAGTTTATTCATTTTTTGGTTTTCGATCGATTTAAAACACGTCGAAATCCTCTTGGGCATATCACAACCATATTTCTTTGGTTTTTTTTCTTTTGGTTGTCATACTGAGTGCCAGTATTGTACCAATACCGTAACGAATCAAACCAGGGAATTCGACTAGTTACTTTTAGTTTTGAAACTTACTGAATCAACTGAAGATATAACAGACACCATGCACATTACAATCGACATTTTCCAGTTAAAAACTGGCGTTCCCCATTGTAACGGATATGGAAACCTAAACCATGGTGAAGATTTTAACGCATGTGATGTATCAGCTCTGCAACTTTTCATCCTGGCCACATGTTTTCTGCAGTGATCGGATATCATATTTGAAGTTGGTATATTTACATCACAGCCATCATACTTGTAGGCCCCGGCTTCAGTTAGAAGAAAAGATATAGCCCATGTAATAGCCAGACCCAAAGGTACCTAACAACATAAATTATAAATCATATATTAATAATATTTAACTACAATATTAGATATTACATTGTCAATTTGTCACTTGAACAAAATTGTTTAAATCTTAAAATTGACATTAGGTTTACTTACAGCATAAATTAGAAATACACGGTGTCCCAAAACAGATACCTTGCGAAGGTACTGAAAGATAAGAACATATAGCATTATGAGATTTCTAAGCTAATCAGTAAACAAGGGCAAAACGAGAAATGTCGAAGATAACTTACTAGAGAAAAAATAATAACAATTAGAATCTGCACCATGCCAATTTCAAGACACGCACCCATTTGTGGGAAACCGTAACTGTAGAACGAAAGTCCAACAGCAGCAATAGTTGGGGATACTACCACAGGGTTAATCAATCTGAAAGAGTAAGACATAAGTTAGTCCGGGCAAACTGGGCAGGTACGGGGTGCGGGTCAGAGCGGGTGCGGGTCAGAATAGGTTCTGATCAAATCAAGTTCGACGGGAAACGGGTTAAGCATAATGAACTCGAGCCAAAACAGGTTTGGCCAGGTTAAAGTGAGTCGTTTTGGGGAAAAAAAGGTAATTCGTTATCCTAAAACTAACCGTTTGTATAGTGTTTCAAACTTTGTAGCATAAGAACAGGCCATTAAATGGAAGAGAAGTGACACATACCTCAAGAGTAGTGCCATTATTCCACTGTATCCAAGTAATGCTTGAAAGGCTGATGCAATAATTATGGCCCCTTGAAGCTCCTTCATTATATGCTTAAAATTCTGTAGTATCATAAACGTTAGTTATACAGCAATATATGGTTCGTGATAGTATGATACATCATGCAATGGTCAAACTACAACTCTCTAAGGACATACAATGATGGTCAAAGCAGGAATGTAACAAGGAATATAGACTTCCACATTGTGTCTAAACAGAAACATTGCCAGATGGAGGGCATTAGTAAAAGCCAAAGAAAGTGGACCACCTGCAACCTTTTTGTATCTTTTTAGACTTCAGTGGGTTATTCTTTCCTTATTCTTGTACTTTTACTTAATAATGTTCAGATGAATTGTCAATTTTGAGGTATATATAGACAAATGAATCTAGAACTTTGCAATAACAAACAAATTGGTTGATAAATGATAATAACCACTAAAGTATGTTAATGGAATAATGGTAACACATATAGCTGATATTACGATTTCTTAGGCTACCTAGAGAACTTTTAGCTTTTAAGGTGTACCTTAAATTTTATGGTCTTACTAAAGTCATCATCTTCAAAGAGCCTCAAGCACACAAACTATTGAAGTTCTTCTATGCTAATGTGGGTTTGCAATCAGATTCACCTAGCATGAATTATATCTTTTTGGGCTTCTATGGGTTATTTGTTTCTTATTCTTGTACTTTTACATAACATGATAACAATGTACAAGTGAATTGTCAATTTAAAGGTATATGTACTACTATGTAGACAAATGAATCTAGAACTTTGCAATAAAATATCCAACTGATTGATAAATGATAACCACCACTAAGTATGTTAATGGTAAGTTGGTAACGTATATGGTTGATGTTTTACTTTCTTAGGCTACCTAGAGGTCTTTTAGGTTTTAGGTGTACCTTAAATTTTATGATCTTATTGAAGTCCTCATCTTCAAAGAGTCACAAGCACACAAACCATACAAGTTCTTTTATGCTAATGTGGGTTTGCAATCATATTCACCAAGCATTAATTATATACCATCACAATATCAGATAACTTATGCAAATCTACATTAAGCATAGTGGTAATCTAAGGAGAAAATGTTTAATCATGCTGATAGATAATATAAAATTAATAATTAAAACGTATGCTTACATTTCCACTCAATCCAAGAAACTCAGGGGACTTTATTATCGCGAGTGCAGGAGCAAGAAATACAAAAGATGGACCTTGTATGAGTGGTAATCTGGATCCAAAATTAGCTTGTAGAAGTGTGGTCACTCCGGAAACAAAAAGCACAGTCGAAACCACCATTGATGTATCTTCCTACAACCACTAACTCTCATCAGACTTATTCAAGTGAGCATACATAGTATTAAAGCTAACCAGAAATAATAATTGAGTGCTTACATGATCACCACCCATTGCAGGAACAATAACAAGAGGGATTAAAACCAATGAGCCCAGAATTGATAGATAGTGTTGCAATCCATAGAAACCAATGGGCACTAAACACAACAATCAAAGCAGAGCAATTATCACACACACACATACTTTTGAGGTTAAAAGAATTAACTTTTAAAAAAACTGAGAATAATTTGGAAGCATACTAAATTTTGTAAAGTATCTGATTAAGCCTATAAACCAACCGCTCGTCAGTAAACCGTTCAACGAGAAGTTCATTTATTTAATAGACGAACTTACATGAACACATGTCTCGTTCGTTCATTTATCCTCATTTGTTTACGTTCATTTATGTTCGTTAGTTTACGTTTGCTTAAATTCACTAGTTTGTAACATGAACAACTTTTAATTGGTGTTTGCTCGATTATGTTCATTTCATCCATGTTCAACGTGAATCATTTGTTTATATTATTAACAAACGAACATAAACAAAGAGTAACACAAACATCTTTTTAACGAACGAACACGAACAAGAAAACCTCCGTCGTTTAATTATTCCTGTTTCGTTTACAGTTACACATATGACTATGATATAATAATAATAATAATAATAATAATAATAATAATAAAAATAATAATTACCAAGACCAGGAGTATCTCTAAGCTCATACTTCATATGCGGATGACGTGTCACATACTCATCCTCCACAATCTGCGGCAACACATTTTCCACGTCACCATTCCTACCCGCTCTCTGTCCACTCCGAGCCGCCACCGGAGCCGTCACCGCTTCCGCCGGCTTAGCCGGAACCTTAGCCGCCGGCGTCTCATCTCTCTTCTTCTTCACCGACTCATCCTTACCGGATTCCACCGTCACACTCACCGGCGCCGTGGCCGTCGCCGGAGCATTACCGTTGACACGTGGATCAACCGGAGGCTTGTTAACTTGACCGGAATCACCGGCATTGGCCTCGCCGGAAAACCTAGGGCGAAAGCCGGTTCGTTTGGCCCATGAAGACGGAGGTATTGCTGGTGCGTCGGGTTTGGGGCGGGTATTCGGGTCGGAGGTTTGTGCCATAGTTAATTAATGATGTAGTAATTCATTGTAATGTATAGATCTGGAATTAGGGTTTTGAGTTTATATAAACATGAAATTGGTTCACAAATGGAGTGTGATTTAGATTTAGCAAGTAATAATAATAATGGAATGTGGTTATTGTTGTTGGTGTAATTAAAGATATTAATCACATTAGAGAGATTATAAATTGAGTGTTATGTTAGAAGAGTGAAGTGTGTTGAGTGTTTATGGGGAAGAGAAGACAGCTCATATAACAAGTGAGTGTAAAATGTGGTTTTAGCAAATGTGTACCTTTATCTTTTGAAATAGTACATTTACAGTCCCATGGTTTAAAGTTTTAACTATGGGGTGCGGGGTTCCGTTATGTTACTGGGTGAGTAGAGAAGATGGTTGATTTATACTGAAATAAATATTTTCGGAAACTTGTGTATGTTTCCGTAGCCTCTGATTTGATATGTTTTTTAGGGTTGTCGGGTTTTAAGGATCTCAACTTTTGTCTGCTGGTCGGGTTTAGCCTAAACTCAATAAATTTTACATACGGTCTGAACTTTGAATGTATTTTTTGCAGTGGTCACACACTAACAGAAAGTTAATTCCGTTAGCTTTTTTTGATGATGTGGACTACTTATGTGGGAAAAACGTGTCTATTACTACAAATCGAGTGTTCATTAGAAATGTAGACCAAGCTAACTAAAAGTTGCTAAGAGTGAACCCCGTTAGTTTTTAGTGTGTTTGTTAGAAATGTAGGCAATGTGTATGAGTTTCTCTCTTAATTTGTAGGAAGGCGCACATTTTATCACATAACGGTCCACATCATCAAAAAGAAAATAACTAAAAGGTTACCTTTAAATTAGTAAAATTCGTTTAAAATTAGGGTTGTCTGTAAGCAGTTTTTTGTGTTGGGATTAATCTCGACCAATATGTAAAAGTTGAAATTATTAAAAGCCACTAACTTTTTTTCTATATATTGTTAGAAAGAATAAAATACAACTTATAAGTAATAACTAATGCTATGAATGAATATAAAAGATGTAAAAGTTGATATTTTGAATGGTATATAGGATGAGTTCTGTATCTGAGCGACTCAGATCTCTTCCTCTGAATGGCTTCATTCAGAGGTAACCAAACACACCCTTAGTTTGGTATGGTTTCCAGGTCAAAAGTCAACCTCATATTTTGGTTTTTAGATTTTACAAATTATATGCTTTTGTTATGAATGATTCGGTCCAGATATAAAGACTCAGCAATATCAACCTTGTTTTGGTCAAACAAAGAATAACAAACGTGTTAATAGGAGAAAAATAAGGCAAGAGATAATGAGATATATTACTTATAACTAATTGTAATAAAAACTTTTAACATGAAATATATTATTTTGTAGAATATTGATTTTCAATTGTAGACTTGTAGTTTGGTTGTTTCAGATTTTTATATGTATGTCATATTTTGATAACCGAACCTTAAAATTCGGTTATCAAAAAATACATAATGCCATAACGGAATCTCATTGGTTAATTTAACTATTATGATTTGATTTTGTACCAATGATTATTTTTGATTTAAGATGTATACAATAATACAACTAATTATTGAAATCAATCCAAATGGTTTAATGTCTTGATGTAGTATTGTAGTTACAGTAATAATTTATTTATGGATAGAAAGTAAACAATTTACGTGAAGGTGACAAGTTTTTTTAACCAATAAAGCAAACATGAAGTGGACAAGTTTGTTTCAACTTTCAACCCTACATTCAATCTTTATTAATATTTAATTTCATTTACTAGTCATTCAAATATATTCATTTAAGGTAACATTCTAGCCAACCACAACTCAAATGAACCATTTATGTTTTTAACATTTTGTATTTGAGTAGGAAGTTTGCAGCGATACAACTGCTTTAATTTGGTTGGTATTGGTTAACTTTGCTAAATCACCTATGCTAAATTAGAAAAAAGAGTCCAAAATAGTATCGACACACAGAAAGCTTGTAATCAATACGACACGAACTAGACCGGTATCGGTTAGGTTTGTTACGACATCGATATTAAACCCAAATATAGATTAGTAAACACCTATAATAGTGGCACTCGTATAACGTATGCTAAAATAAATTTAGCATGGTTAATACGACGTTTATTAGGCCAGTAAAACCCGGGAATTACGGCGGCTAGTTGATGTAAATTTAGTCAAATCCATGCTCGTAACAGTTGCGTTTGTTATTGTAGCAAAACTAAACCCACAAAATAATTCCAAGAATTAACATATTTCAAAGAAAAGTAGTGAGTAATGTACTGATATAGCTTATTATAAAAAAATACATATTTAAACGATGTAGAAGTTGAGAACTATTTTTTGTACGTTGTTGAATGTTGTTATCTTAGTTAAAAAGTTATACGCTAATTGTATACATATATACATACAAGTTTTACACATCTATGGTTTTTCACAAAGTGTTATTTTACGCCCAAACAATCATGAATCATTGTATCCAAACAAATTGTTGTACTATAATTAGAATATCTGCTTTATCAAGTTTGTACAACGTAAAGTTTGGGTTTAAGGATCACCAGGGGTCGCTTCTCCACTTTCTAATAATATGTTTAATCCAAATTATTGTTATTCTTGTGAGTTTTTGTTTTCTTATGTTTCAAAACTATATATAAAAAAGTGATTAAATATTCAATATCATAACTAGAATCGATTGATCTCGTTACACATAGAAAATGCTTATGGTTTTATTTACCAATATGATTGAAAGCACATGACAGGAGCAGATTTAATATGGGTTGCGGGAACCCATTGATGTTCAGATTTTACGTTAAACAATACATAAAAAGATTTAGCGAACCCATAAGATTTTTCAAAATGAATTAGTAACAAAAAGTTTAAGATGGAGTCGTGGTAAACTTCTTCTCCCTAAGGTTCTTCCAATCTTAATATGTCTCAAGTTCAAGTCTAAACCATCACTTGTTATTAGTTGATGTTTTAAATAGCTAAAAAAAGGAGTGTTTTCGCCTCGGTTACTTTCAAACATATTCACACTTTACGTCTCCACAACTCATTAGTTGTAATTTTTTCCTCCATTTTTAAGACCTTGTATTAAGATATCGTATTATATAATATTAATATTCCCTATCCCGACCGGTCTAAAAAATTTAACATTTGATTGTGCAAAATTTGAACATCAAAAAAGGGTTAACCCATAGGAAAAAATATTCTTGGATCCGCACTGACACATGATTCCGTGCTAATAGAGAGTATGTTTGGTTGAAAGTAATGAAATAAAGGAGGAATGCAATGGGAGAATGAATGGAATGAACAAGGTAATGAAATGGATCATTACCATTCCTTTGTCGTGTTTGGTTAACTATGGGAATGAAATGAATTATTAGTTAATGTTGTTTGGTATCAAAAGACAATTTGTAGGAATAAAATAGAAATAATAAAAACACTAAGTAATTTTTTTACCAAAAAAAAATAAAAAATAAAAAAAAAATAACTGTAATGGCGACGGTGGTGGTGGTAACTCCGGCGAAGAAAATGGTGGTAGCGACGGTGGTGGTAGTGGTTATCAGGTGGCAAGGGCGGTGGTAGGAGGGGTGACGATGGTCAAGAGATGTAGAATTGGTAGTGATGGCGATGTTAGGATGGTGGAGGTCACGTGGTGGTGGCGGTGAAGGTGAGGCGGCGACGGAGACAATGGTTGTGGTGGTTAGGGTGACAGTGGTTACAGTGACAATGGTTGTGATGTTACAGTGACAATGGTTGTGACGTTACGGTGACAATGGTGGCGGTGGCGGTGGCGGTGGCGGTGGCGGTGGTAGTGGTGGTGGCAGCGATGACGGTGGTGGTGGCGGCGGCGACGGTGGTGGCGGAGGTGGTGGTGGAGACGACGACAGTGGCAGTGGGGTGGTGGTGGTGGTGGTAGTAGTTGTGGTTGATGTTGTTAGGTGGTGGTGTTGTTGAGAAAGTAGAGTGAATGAGGATTGTAATGAAAAAAAGAAGTGGGTGGGAATAAATGGTTTTGATGGAATGAGATTCCATGTGTAATGGATTATTCCATTCCATTGAGCAACCAAACACTACTTTTTTCATTCCCAAGCAATGAATCATTTCATTCCCCCTATAATTACTGCATACCAAAATCTACCTTAAGGTTCAAACCTTTCGCGCCCTAGTTTTGTGCTAAAACTTATTGAAGGAAATATGTTCAATAACACGTAATGATTTCCAGTTTTGTTGGTTAGTTAGACATTGACGAGTCTCATGATTTTTTTATAGCGAGTTTTTGTTTAACAAATATTCATTTATCTTTGTTTCAAACTTTCATTCAGAGTATCCCGGATATGCATCATCATTATGTCGTTGAACTTATGACATGATATTATGATCTGCCGTATGTATTCAAAACAGTTTGGACTTTACTATCTTCGAGCTTCTTTCTTCATCAAGCTTTCATTTTTTGGTAAATTTTAATAATTTATTTAGTTATTATTTTTCAAAAACCTTTTATCATTACAACTACGACATCATAACAAGATATATTATTTTTGCTTTGACATCAATTATTTTCTGCAGGGTCAAATATTGGCATATTGCAAAATTATTATAAAATGTCACAAGATTGTTGATTGATTTTGTTTGGGTAAATATGTTATAAGATGATGTGTAAAGTTTAATCAAATTGGACTTTTGCCTTATATTTTATTTCCGGCCTTAGTATATGTGGTTTTTAGGTAGATTATAACTTAAGTAAAATTTGTTAATCCTGATATTTGTTAATCCTAACTATAGCTTTTATACCAACTCGATTATTTGACCGACTTGATATATTTTCTCCAATTTTGACCTCTTTGCATGCATTTGGACAATTTCTCATTTCTAGCTGTCTAATCCTCTAACAAGCAAGAATCAAGAATCACGGTCTTGTGGAAAGCATCCTTCACGCGACCCTTCAAATCAACCGAAAATGACGCTCCAACGGATCTTTAAACGAGAAACAAAAATAGAAGCCACCTTTAACCAATCACTGACATTTTGCCAAACCACCAACGCAACCGCACAAGCTGTGAAGATGCGCTCTAGCTACTCAATCGCCAGGTCAAAAGAATACAATTTTGAGGGGTTCATTAGAATATTCCTCATGCTTAACGCCTCCTAAGTAGGAATCATATTTGGCTCCACCCTCCACGCAAAAATATTACATTTATACAGCACCCACTTACACCACCAATTCATAGCAAAGAAGCAATATACAAATCCTACCTAGGGAAGATGGGAGTGTTACCTATGATTTGATAATATCTAGTAAGCTTGTTTAGGTGTACCCATTCAATCATGTAAACTAACCACTAAGACCATGCGAAGTGGTAGGAGGAGAATTGAGGGAGAAGTGTGTCACGTGATACTCAATCAGCAAGAAGATAGATTGTATTTTACGGGTGTAGTGGTGTGGAAGAGATTGTGGGAGATGTGTCACAATTTTAGTGGTTATGTAAATAAAAACTAATAAAATTTAGATGGGCCCTGATTTCCTTTACAATCTCAATGAGAAATATTTCTCCATTCAGATGTAAAAAAAGGAGGGGGGGGGGGTTGTCATATCACTTCTTCCACTTACACCACTACGAGTGGTCTTAGACTAGGACACTAGATAGTATTGTAATAGATGTTGGAGCTCAACAAACATGCAAACTTTTACTTTATAATATTTTGGTGACCAGGGCCGGCCCTTGGGTAGGGCGAGCCGGACAACCGTCCAAGGCACGTAATTTTTGGGGGGCCAAAATTATTTTTATATATTTTTAATATTTTATGTAGTGATAGATAGAAGTTTTCATGGAGGAAGTGAGTTGTAGAGATAAAATGAGGAATATGATAGGTGTTGAAGAAAAGTAATATTTTTTTACTTGGTCTTTGTGTCTCTTTTCTCTCTCCTGACACTACCACTCCACCAGTGAACAATCAATGGTTTATATGTATACTTTTTTCACTTTAATTTAAGTTGTAAATTCATTTTATTTTTTATTTATTACTAAGATATAAATTTATTTTTAGTTTTTTTTGTTACTAAATGAGTAAATGATTTGAATAACTAACAGTTTTTTACTTTTACTTTTTTTTATCTAATTCTATATGATTATTATATTTTCTATATCAAGCTTTTAACTTTGCTGGCCATACATTTATAAGACTTACTCTAATTTTAATTTAACAATACATGTTTATTTCTTTTAAAATATTTCTTTAGAAGAATATGTTGTAAAAGAAACCTTAAACAATAGTTGGGCTATATCATCTCTTCTAAATACCAATGAAATTAATACTCAAAGAAGTTAGAAAAACTTTTTGAAGAATAAATTATTGGTGATCTTGTTTTGCGTAAACCGATTAATGATCAATAATTTTAAATATACACCCTACAAAAATTTATATCCAAAACCCGTTTAAACTATACGGGCCTTTTTTTCCAGCTCGGCCGAGATATATAAATCCTCGAGGACGGCCCTGGTGGTGACAACCCTAACTTCTAAGTTTAAAACTTTTTATCTCACATGTAGATTTAAAGATAACTATCATGTTGAATTTTAATTAGAGTCTAAACCATGTTTTATAATATATATTGTTTGTACTCTTGGTTTTCATAGTCTTATCATTAAAACTCATTATTAAAAGAAGATAAGTCTTTACTCAACATATTTGGGTAGGTGTATTAGTCAGGTTAAGTGTTCCCTTACTTGTGAAATGAGATAAAAATGCATCTAAATGAATGTTTAAATGTCTACATTAAATTGTGGTTACACGAATATAAATAAAAAAAATTGCATGTATGGTGTTTATGAGATCGGTCCGACTTGATGGTTTTTAGTTTAACCGTGAAACACATTTTTTAGTAACTATAAACAAAAACTAAAGCCGAACCAAACAAACCCGGTACTATGATTTGGACTCATGGCACATTCAAACACAAGTTAGTGTGACGCATCTTGAGTTATGATTATGCATAGTTTTATATAATATTATATTTTAGAAACACAAGGAATATTATTTTACGCTTATAAATTACACGAAAATATTTTGTTATGAATTTTTCTACAGTAAGTTGCACCAATGATTAGCTTTATAACAAGTTGAAACTTGTAAGCTAAAGGATTAGATGGGCCACATAATAAGTTATCTTGCACTTGAGAAAAAGACCACATAAAACCTTGTTTAAGTTTATTGTAAATATGAAAATGGTGACATGCCTTACCTTATTTAAGTTTATTGTAAAAATGAAAAATATGGTGACATACCTTTGTTCATCACTTATTTTGAAATGGCCCAGTTACATGTTTTCATTAAGACTATGTGTTATGGAGCATGGTTAATTAATCAAAGTTGTCACGTCACCGCTACATAGACAATGAGATATTAACTAACTAAACCATCAAAGCTGTATAATGAATAAGGGTTAGTTAACAAGTTATTAATCATGGTGATGGTGATGGATGAATCAATAAAAAATATTCAAGAATTGTAATGATGGCGATGCTGGGCGTGAGTAGAATGGCGATGGAGAGGCCGAGAGGGGTAGCGCCTGGTTTTTGCTCGGTGTAATGATGGTATCGCTTGGTTTTTTCTGACTAGGTTGGGTTTGGTGCCCAACCATGCACCACTACACTCGATCTAAGAGTTAACAATTACACACATTAGTATACTTAGTTGAAAATACAAAACCAACTAATATTCTAGTGATAAAATAGTGTACTCTTTAACAAAGTGGTTATAACTTACAAGTTTAAATTTTTGCAGTAAAAAGAAAGAGTGAGGATTGAAAAAATGCAATAAACATAATTACAAGAGCGTTCGCCTAAAAAGATGCTTTTGAATAACTTTTGTTTTTCTTTTAAATAAATTACTAAAAATAAAAATAGATTTTAAAGTTAATTACATGGATGCCCCATCAAGTTTACCCATGTTGTATGTTTGCTATCTAATTTTTTAAAATGACAAGTATGATCTAAATAATTTGTTACGGTAACACCTTCTTAACTTTTTGATGATTATTTTAACAATAAGTCAATAATTACTTTTGTTATTTGTTTCTTTTCTTCAATAAAACTGACAAGCTTTTATTTTTAGCTTATAATTGTAACACATTGAAACTAACAAACAAAACCAATTATTCTGTTATGTTTTAAGTTAAGATTTTTGAAATATCGGACACGTGTTGATATCCTTTTGGGTATATTAAAACTTTAATTTATGGGTTTTCTGTTTTTGTAACAAACTGAACCAATACTGACCTTATTCACATTAAGGTCCCGCTGCAATGCGCGAGTTAAATTGCACTGGTTGTTGATTAATGAAACAAGCTTTAAGTTCAACTTCAAAGATGCACACTTAAAAGTTAAAAGACCATCTTCAACTTCAAATTCCAATCATGTGATTATGTGAATAATGGCTGGGCCTAGTCCATTGATAAACTGATAACAAATAAGGGTTGGGGTAGATAATGAACTCTGATTGTGGTAATGTTTGCCTCTATGGCTCCATGGTCTCCAAAATACTTGGCCCATCAGACCCTGACAAGCCCATCTATGATTCCAGTGTTAACATATTAATTGCATAAAGTTTGGATCAAATACAAATAAAATTAATGTGTTAAACGTAAGAATCAAGTACAGTATTTATGCAATTACTCTATGATAATCACTCTATGATTTAATTACATAATTACTCTACTTGATTCTCACGTTTAGCACGTTAATTTCATTTGTACGTTAACAATCCCCTAATTGTATATTTGTGTCTATGATCATATAATGTTTAAAAAACCAGTTTTCAACTGTATAGGGTTGGGCTTAGAAATGGTATAGCCTGGTTGTAGCGGGCAGTCAGGCAGTTCAATATAGTAGATTATAATTTCATAAAAATGCAACTTTAATTAAAAAATAATACATGAATACATATTCCATTAAAAAATAAATTAAAGAGTAAAGTGTCATTTTCGTCCCTGTGGTTTGGCAAATAATGCGAATTTAGTCCAAAATTTTTATTTTTTGCATATGAACCCTCCACGTTTCCCAGTTCTTGCCTATTACATCCAAATCACTAACCCCGTTAAATTTAATCGTTAAGTTAGTGGTAGACATGTCTTTTCACTCTTTCTTTATTATAATACTTTAATACTTATTTCAGTGAACTGCGGTTTTCGTCCTTCTGGTTTGTCCAAATCTGCAGTTTTAGTCCAATAGTTTCGAATTTGCAATTTTCTTCCTTATGGTTTCATTTCACTTGCAATTAAACCTGACTTCCTCAATCTCGTTAAGTCTGGCCGTTAAACTCATCAGTGTGCATTTCACGTGAGGGACAGTTTTGTCGTTTTTCTCCCCAAATAAACCTTAGTCTTAATTCGCAACCCCCCTCACGTGAGGGGCTGGGGTGTATTTGGGGAAAAAGGGGGGGAAAAAGGACAAAACTGTCCCTCACTTGAAAGACACACTGATGAGTTTAACGATCAAACTTAATGAGATTAGAGAATTTGGGTTTAATTGCAAGTGAAATAAAACCATAGGGAAGAAAATTGCAAATTCGAAAGTATTGGACTAAAACTGCAGATTTGGACAAACCAGAAGGATGAAAACCGCAGTTCACTGAAATAAGTATTAAAGTATTATATAAAGAAAGAGTGAAAGACATGTCTACCCATGATTTAACGATTAAATTTAACGGAGTTAGTGATTTGGATGTAATTGGCAAGAACTAGGAAACGTGGAGGGTTCATATGCAAAAAATAAACTTTTTGTACTAAATTCGCATTATTTGTCAAACCACGGGGACGAAAATGACATTTTACTCTAAATTAAAAGTTAACATAATCCGAAAGTTGCTCGACGGAAATATTAAGAGCAATTTGATTTGATGGTTAATTGGTCAAAGGCTGCTAGGTTAAAACTTAATATCGAAAGGTAAATGGTTTATGAATAGACTACTAAAAGTCTCTGGTCTAAAGTCTAAGCCTAGTATTTTACCTCAAAGTTAAACCAATACAACAGTTGCAACCAGTATTAACGGTAACTCTAGCGGTTGAAACTATAAACCGATATTACTAAAACCAGTTTTTAAAGCATCGGATAAAGTGGTCTTCAAACTTTAGTTCAAAGTGTTTAATAAAAGTTTTAGAGTTAATCACAGAGGTGGTCCCTTTGGTATATCAATATTCCATTTTTTCGGTTTATAAGAATTTAACATATTGGGGCTGATTAGATCAGAGCATCAATAAAAAAATCAAGTGAATTCAAATTATGCAATTTAATTCATTAACTCCAATAGATTTAGGAAAAAAAATATTAGGACAAACTTTAGCTTATCAATTGATTCTATCCGCAAGTTTGTACCAATAGATGAAACTGAACTCTAGAAACTTGAGCATGTTCTTTTCCATAATTCATGGGAATTCAAATGAATTGGAATTCAAATCCCATGAGATGGTGTGTTCGTTTCGTTGGAATTATAATTTCAATTCTATTTTGGTGTGTTCTTTGTCAAAGAATTGGAATCGGAATTTAATTGCTTCAAATTCCTATAAATAAATGGACTTTTAAATCCTTCCAAAATATAGATGAGTTCAAGTAAATTCATTTGAATATTTTCTCGAGATTTTTATTTTTTATTTTTATTTTTTTTAACGAGGAGAACGAATAAAACAATTTATTTTTTTTTTCTATTTTTTTTTATTTTGATTTATATGTAGAGTTATGAATTTTTTTTGAGGGGTTTTTTTATCTTAATAAAAAACAATAAAAAATTCAAAAAAGATAATAAAAAATCATGACACAAAATATAAATAAAAAACAAAAAATATAAAAAAACTAAAAAGTTTCTGCCGTATTCCTTGTTAAAAAAAACCAATTCCAATTCATTTGTGGTTTAAAATTCATTTCAAATGAACACATTAAAAATGGAATTGGATTTCGTTTTCATTTCCAATCTCTATGCAAATTCTAACTCCAATTTCATTCTATTATGTGAAACGAACACGTTCTTAAAAGTTTAGGAATGATTTTTATAATATAATAGAATAAAATGAGTATGCCATATCTTATATTTTATTGTATATAAAACTATCATGTTAAACATGCTTTATATTCTAATCACATGTATGTCATTGATCCAAACAGAACGTGTACGCATTTATAAGCATTTACAACATTCTAAGTATTTAAATAAATGTTCATATTGGAATACGTTAACGTTATGTTCTCGAGTTTAATAAATGAAAGAAAAAAATGAAGAAATAGTTAAGGAGATAAATGAAAGGGAGTATAAAAGAAAATTTTAACTAACTTGTCTTTTAAGTGTTGAAAATTCGTTACTTTCAAATCTCTCTAATTTGAAACGATTTTGAATGAAGGAAACAAACATCAATTCCCATTCCACTTGTCTTTTTTTTTTATTAATTTCTTTTCTTAAAAAGTTGCGGAACACGAATTTTCATGACAGCTTTCCAAATCTTATCATTTCCCTCGTTAAATGAGATTTGGGAACACATTATCGTTCTTTTAACTATTCACTTATGATACTTATTTAATAGCCGTATTTGCTTGTTATAATAAGTAACACACTTATATAACGTGTTTTCAAAAAGAGCTGAAAGTCGATTAGATCGGTAACTGACTACATATCCACTCTGGTGGCCAAATTTAAACCGCTGCCAGTTAAATCAACCGGTTCAATCGATGAACCGGACCAAATGGTTAAGTTGGATATCAATTTTTTTTAAATCTAAACTTGTTCAAAGTTTATAATAGTTTCACATTTTTTATTCGAACTATTTATAGCTTGATACATTTTTTAACACTGATGTTTGGAACTATAAAATTACCGATTTAATCCGATAAAATCTTTAAGTTAAAAATGAAGAGTTGAGTTCAGTGTATTGGGACATGATGTAATAACATACCACAATTTTGTCCTTTTATTATTTAATGCATGAAAGAACAATGGATGCAGACTGGCAGAAGATGTAAAACGTGATGTTATTGAATTTAAAATAATATATGATTTATATTTATATAATTATATAGAACGTGGTTCATTTTATGACTAAAATAATGTTCAGATTCAAGTATTCAAAACTTTCGTCTTAACTTCATAAATACCAAATATGTCATTTAACTTCCCCACATGTTTAGATTATAAATAAACAATTCAATGCTATTAATATAATTAATATAAGAACATCTTCATCACTAGTGAGAGTGTGAGACAAAAGGCACATGCAACTAATATGAAAGAAAGAGGTAGGAGGGGAGACGGGTTAGCATGATGTGGCGAGAAGCACCAAAATCATGAAAAAACCGTCTATGTTAGGTTCAATATTTTTTTTCTTCCAAAGCTACCTGGTACGACTGATTAGTTGATGTATCAAAATTTAATGTTAGTAAATCGACACCTAAAACTATCATTTAATGAAAATTGGATCTCCGTTATAGAATCCCTGTATCCAAACGGGTATTGAATCTGTTTCAGTCGTCATGGATATTGATGTACACATTCTTGTATATATGTCTTATGATTAAAGAGTAAAGGTGTGAGTGAATGCTAGTGCATTCAATACGTCCTACTTTCAGTCACTTCCCATATGTATATCCATAGAGGAGGACCATGTGTGAGATCTTCATAATCATGACGCTTATTTTGATCTTCGACGTAACTCTTTTTAATGGGAAACCTGGTTCCCATGATACTTTTTTTGGAAGATCTGATCTAAAGCTCGACGAGAAAAGAAAATTTGGATCTTAGCATTTAATGCCCTTGATCGTCTCATAGAGGCCTTCACAATCATCTTGAACCCTTCTTTAGCGCAACCAATCCAGGTCCCACAAATTCCCTTTCGAAATGTGTGATGGTTTCTGATCTTTTGAGTCAACTGGTAAATAGACATTGGATCGCTCCTGGTTGTCTTCAATAAATTCTGTCAAATCCAACTGTGCGAACTAAGTCGGATCCTTGTCTTAGGCACACCACACAATGGGTTACCTCATCACTCGCCGTGTACCTCATATATCTTCCCTCTCCATTATTAGCGTTAGAAAATGATAATATAACGTATAGAATATAAAGATAATATGATTTTAATACATTAAACTATATATGAAATGAATTTAAAAGATATAGTTTAAGAAATAAGATTCATTGATATGCGTGATACAATTAGAAAAGATAGGGTTTTTGATGTGTTGGCCAATAGTCAAGTGTGGACGGTGGATACCTGTCTGGCTAGTCATTGATTGGGTACTCCACTTAAAAATGGGTATAAAGGGTTGAAACCATCAACAAAGATTCCTTAACAGTGTGAGCCACCGTATTATTAGTATGTTTCACGTGGCTAGCTAGTTGAGCCACTTATATCTTTATATTTTTCTACAACAAACAAATCTGTATTGTTATTTGTACGGTAATAAAATGTATCATTGTTATTGTTGTTGGTTAATGAAAGTTCGTTTTTATGGGTAAAAAAATAGTGTGAACAGCCTGGATACTATTGACCATTTAACTGCGGGTTGTGGCTGCAGTTGTGTTAGATCATGTTAGCTGGTGGTGCAGTCGTGCAGGGCCCCGACTATCTTCGGTTTTTCGGTCAGAGATGTGTTGGAGCTTTACAAGTTGGTGGGATTATAACATGTTGGAGCTTGTGGATGACAATGAATGAAGGAATTTTTAAAAATAAGCATATTAAGATTAAGGCTATAATTGAGGAGATTAAATAATGTCTTTTTTGGTATAATTATAGATTGGGAAAGAGCCAACTAGATTGACTAAACTAATGTAATTTTAGTTTAATGTAGTTGTGTTTTGTTGGTTGGTGGCGTCCTCCGGCCTGTGGGGGTTATCTTATTCTTCTAATAAAAGCATAAATAATAAGGTTTATGTGTTAAGTCTACATTCAATTCTAGCATAATTTTCAATTCTAATCTTGTAGTTTTTCGTCTCATTCATCATAATTATCCAGGAGTCATGGGTTAAAACCATTTTGGCAATTGGATCATAGCTTATATACCTTCATTTCACGTATTTTATTTTTATACCACCATGCTTCATGTCATGTACTTATACCTCAATTTCATGTTTTTATATCTCTATTCTCTTGTATTTATAAGTAAATTTTTAGTCAAAATTCAATTTCGGTTATAACCTGAAATTAACCAAACTGAAAACCAAAAATTAACCGAATAAACCAAGACATTTACCGAAAGAAGATTAGGTAATATAGTTGAGCCTGGTAATCAAACTAAATAGTGCACACACTATTTTATTGCTATTTCTTGATGTTTTTGTTAACTTGGAATGTCTTATAATTCCTTTTGCTTAACATACAATCTTTCATATTTGGTTTGCATTTCAAATAGCCAAATATAATAGCAATATTTGAAAATTGAAAAGTAAAAGCAAACCAATAAAAAGTATAAAAAGTCAAACCAATACCTGCAAGAAGGAAAGAGGGAGGTAGGTGTAAGATTTGACCCAACCACTCCTAAACCATCTCCTCCAACCCTTCATATAAAACCCACCCTTCCCCACATTCATCCTCAGCTTGCAAGTTCCACAAGAACATCACAAGCTTCCATCAACAATAATAATAATAATATTAACAACAACAATACACAAAATGCATTGTCTTACTCCATCCAGTATCATTAATCTGAAATCATTAGCTGCTCATGTTACATCATCACACACGGTTAATTTTAACCGTCTTTCCCAACCGAATCAGCTCAACATCCAATGCCGTTACGACGCCACAGCCGCGCCAGCGGCAGGAATTGGGAAGAGCCGATCCGATTGGCAAAGCTCGTGTGCCATATTATCCAGCAACGTGGAGTCACAAGGCACAGATCAATCATCATCGAGGACACAAAACACTAATAAAATCACCGTTGTAAACAGTGACAATAATAATAATAATCTAGATCTAGTACCTGCTGTTAAGAAGCTACCGAAGCCATTAACCATTGCTGATCTCTCACCTACTCCAGCGCACGGTTCGACACTCCGCGTCGCGTACCAAGGCGTACCTGGCGCGTACAGTGAAGCCGCAGCTGGTAAAGCGTACCCGAGGTGTGACGCTATTCCTTGTGACCAATTCGAAGTCGCATTTCAAGCGGTCGAGCTTTGGATTGCCGATCGCGCGGTTTTACCGGTCGAAAACTCGTTAGGCGGAAGTATTCAACGTAACTATGATTTATTATTACGTCACCGTCTCCATATAGTAGGAGAGGTACAACTTCCAGTTCATCACTGCTTATTAACGCTACCAGGCGTAGGGAAAGAATATTTAACACGCGTTATAAGCCATCCGCAAGCGTTAGCTCAGTGCGAGCTAACGCTTACGAAACTCGGCTTAAACGTCACGCGCGAGGCCGTCGACGATACGGCTGGCGCGGCCGAATTCATCGCGGCGAATAACTTGCGCGACACGGCAGCGATAGCGTCCGCGCGTGCTGCTGAGTTGTACGGACTCAGCATCCTGGCGGACGGGATCCAGGATGATTCGAGTAACGTCACACGCTTTGTGATGTTAGCGCGTGAACCGATTATTCCGAGAACGGATGTTCCGTTTAAGACGAGCATTGTGTTCGCTCACGAACACGGAACGTCCGTTTTGTTTAAGGTGTTGTCTGCTTTCGCGTTTCGGAATATTAGTTTGACGAAAATCGAAAGCAGGCCGCATCGAAACCTGCCGATTCGGGTCGTTGGCGATGAGAATGTGGGAACGGCTAAGCATTTTGAGTACATGTATTATGTTGACTTTGAAGCGTCAATGGCGAACGTTAGGGCACAAAACGCATTGACTGAGGTTCAGGAGTACACGTCTTTCCTAAGGGTGTTGGGGAGTTATCCCATGGATATGACACCTTGGGCACCATCAACCTCTACATCTTAATGATTTGTTATTTATGTTATAAAGAATATATATGTGTTTAGTTTTGGGTTTTTTTATAAATTTATCTTTCTGGTTTTGAAGAAAGGAAGGAAGAGTTAATGTTTGGGTAAATATGGATTAATGGTTTAATAATCAATCCTCAGTTTCAATTTCAATTTCAATTTGCATTTGATATGTCTCACATGTTTTGTTTTTTAAACCATTTGTTATTGATTATGTTGCAACTTGCAAGTTGTTGCCTTGCCTTGCCTACCTATGAAATTTTAACTTTGTACATGTGGTATCTTTTATATTAAAATGACTAGATTGGATTTTAATTTTTGTTAATGTCTTATTGTTCTTTTAAAAATTTTGTTTTCTATATTGAAGAGCTATGGTGTGGCTAGACCCAAACAACAAGGAAAATGCCAAAGGGGGGCACAATTTGGAAGGTACGAGACGTGAATTTTGCATGTGTTAGAATCGTGTGCAAAAAGGGGCCAACGGAGCAATGACATTTGTACACCTAGTACGAACAAAACCATCAATGTAGACCCGCTTGGGTGGCCATAGTACAAAAGTAGGGACTTGCGCAAAATGACACTCACGATTTTCACTAAGGTGGTTGTAGAGGAAACAACTCAGTACACCCTTGACATGTGGCTCAACGACTGGTTTCCACCAGTAAGCACATACAGCTATAAATAAGGGGTCTCGCCTAGGGATGAGCTCGGTATCGAAAATACCGATCTCAAAAATCGCAATTTTTGATATCGTTATTGAATGTAAAAACTCAAAACTTTGGTACCGGTAGCGTACCGATCCCAAAACTCAAAACTTTGGTACCGATACCGAATTTGCTTATCTCTAGTCTCACCCAATGATAAGGCACTCTCTCCACTTACTCCCATAACATATACTTTTTGTGCTTACACTTGATGCATGGAGAGACATCGATGAAGTCGGTGATGACTTTTTGCTGAGCTTAAAGCATATCTCCGTTCTAACCCTTCAGTCCTTCACCCCACATTCGTTCTCATTTATTAACAGCCACCGACTCCCATAATCAAGACACAAGGATTCAGGACTCCGTTGACCAACCCCTATAGATACACTTGTTCGAACTTGTGTTTCTTCATATATGTTTTTCATTCTCTTATTTATTTTTAAACAACTCTTTTCATTCTTTTCATTTCTACTATGATATATATAAAGCATGAAATATATAATTAATAAATTATATTAGACCATGAGTAGTCATAAAGCCTAACCTCCAGGCATTAGGCGACACGTGGTGCCTAGTTAGAGTTATGGTTTTATACAAAAATAGAGTGTAGTCATAAAGCCTCTATAATACCTCATAATGCCCCAAACTCCATTATTTTATTATTATTTTTTTGCCTTTCACCCGCGTTTTATACAAAACGCACAAAAAAAAGAAGCTATAATGCCCGGGGGGGTGTGCCCCGGCGTTTAAGGCCATAACGCCTCCCAAAACGTAGCACTATGGGTGGTCTTATGAGGAGACCAATAAGGAGCACCGTTTCATGGTCCGCTATTTATTTGCAAATAACTTTAAAGCAACCCAATCTACTAGATTCTTTATATAGAAATAAGGGTAAGAAGCAATTTTAGCTGAAACATATCATAAAATAACTTTCCATTATGACTTTTTTTTTAATATTAAAAAAATGGTTTTAAAGATTATAAAATAAACAAGTCTACTTGTAAACATTTCATATTACTCAGACAACTAGTTTAACTAAATGTGTTATTGAGCTTAATCTGAAGGCCGAAACTAACCTACATTTCTTTTAATTACCTTTAAGTTTTCTGTAATAAGCTAAGTGATTCACATTCACAGGACTAATATAAGAATTATATGTTAATAGGCATATAGCCATATATGTTAATGATATTGAAAATAAAGAACTTTGATTTCACTTCATATTTTTCTTTAAATAAGTGTTAAACGTTTGTGTTAAATAAAATTTTAAATTCATATTAAGTTGGTGAGAAGTTATTAAACTTATAATGATGTGATTAATATTTAATTAGTGACATAATATAAAAAGTAGAAAGAGTGTTAGGTGTGAGTTGAAAATTGGTAATAAGGGATGTTGTCAACTATGGTCCATATGTTAATAGGCATATAGCCATATATGTTAATGATATTGAAAATAAAGAACTTTGATTTCACTTCATATTTTTCTTTAAATAAGTGTTAAACGTTTGTGTTAAATAAAATTTTAAATTCATATTAAGTTGGTGAGAAGTTATTAAACTTATAATGATGTGATTAATATTTAATTAGTGACATAATATAAAAAGTAGAAAGAGTGTTAGGTGTGAGTTGAAAATTGGTAATAAGGGATGTTGTCAACTATGGTCCATATGTGGGGCTGTGGTGTGGTAGGTGGCGACGTGAGAGTTGTAAATTTATAAAATAAAGGATCTTGGCAACATTTGGTTTATATTTTTCTTTTATTTAAAACGAGGTTTTACAATCCGCGCGTTACGCGGGTTTGTGTCTAGCTTTTATAATCCATGTGTTGCATCGGTTTGTGATTATATGTAATTAGCCACAACTTCTAGCTAGGGTAACGTTCAACATAACATTGACTGTACGTTACTTCATGTTCTTACCAAGGTCCAAGAACATATACCATTTTGTTACAAAAAACATTGATTCTAACAGCCTAATTTTACAACACAATGAAATCTTATTATGCTAAAGATTGACTTTGGCTTCAATTTCAATACAACCTGCAGCCTCTTAACTAAAAATCAATTTGCCAACAGCCAGCGAAATACCTTACAACAACAACTGAATACAATAATTTTGCAAATATACTTATCTATTAGTTAAACTCATCATAAGTTAATAAATGATGCAAATGTTTTTCATTTTCTTGTTCTAATACTGCAATTTTCAACCCCCTCAATCAATAGAAACTCAAACATCCATCTCAAGGCTAATCTTGAATTTTGTACCATAACTGACTTGAACTTAAATATGTATATATAATATGTAAACCGGCCTTAGATGAGCTAATTGTCATCATCATCGACTCAGCCCCACCAAATTTCACCGACTGCTCAAACCCATAAACATCTAAAAAAATCTACACTACTCAAAACTAAAATACAATGAAAAAATATAAACCAAACTATAAAAAAAATCAAAATGTAAAATAAATTACTTGCTGCTCAGATCTTCGCTATGGCTGCAACATAGGTTGCCATGTCAAATAGCAAAGCGTCATCATAACCTAAAAACAACATGAGGCACCAGCCTATAGGCTCAGATACATAATTCCTCATTGACATTGTGAACAAAGTGCGGCTCAACGCCGCCACGCCTACAACCGAGGTTGAGACACCAAGTAGCTGACCACCATCATCGACGACTAAAAGATAGAAAGAAACCGAATCTTGCCACGCCACGATAAGAGATCACAAAGTTGTTCTCAAACAAAGTCAAAATTGAATTGTTGATTTATAAAGTCAAACCTTCCAAAATACTTGACGTCCAAGAGTCCATGACACATTATAGTTTAAGATGGGTAAAATTTAAAATAATTCTCATATTTCCAAACACGTCCAGAACTTCAACAATCATAAAAAAATGATTTTGAAAGTAAACACTTTCACATTAACCACAAATCATTAACTCATCCTACTGCAACACAAATATATACAGTTGATTCATTTTCTTTGTATTGATTAAGCAAAACACTACTCATAGGGTCAGATACACATCATCATCATGTTTACCTCAACCAATGCCACCACCTAGGGTGCCAAAACGGAACCCGACAACAGTCACAACATCTAGTCACCTAGGGTAAACAGATCCTAACCCGGCAACAGAAGAATCATAGCCATTATAAACGACATCGGAGTCACAAAAGTGGCACAACACCACCGTCATACTTTCGGAACCCATCAAAGAATTAGAATCACATGTGACCGACTTCATTCTCATAGCCTTTATCAACATTGTAATTCAACCGTCGGTTTTATTTTCATTCTTTCTCTCTATAAAACATCAACGTTGTAGTTCAATCGTTGCCATAAACAACGATGGCAAACCAACCTGAAGATGGGGGTAAAACTATTAGCATCTTGTGAAACATTCCCAAATTACTAAATCTCAAATCAATAAAATTAGGATGATAACCCTAAATTGTATCAGCATTCTTGAATTCCCAAATTAATCGATCTAAAGTGCCAAATTGAATAACTTTCACTCAAAATAATCAAATCGAGATGATTCTGAATCTGAAAGTGGGACCACAGATGCATGTGTTTGTGTTCATAAATCGCTATCTTAATATGCAAAAGCAGTCTAGAATGTATCTGGGTTCCAAAATGGCAACAGTCACAGCATTCGCCATCGCCTAGGGTTTCCAAAATGGAACCTGTCAATAGACGAATTGGAGGCGCAACAGTCAAAATCGAGGAGACTCCTACCGCTTGGCAGGTAATGTCAGGGAAATCAGTGGGAGAAATACAAATACAAGTGACTGAGAGATGGTGGAAGGAGCATGGGAAGAGATTACCAAAACCCCACCCAAAGGAAGAACCAACAGAAAGCTCGATTTTGAACACTGGCCATCGACTGCACAAGCAAGATCGAAGTAATGGTTGATGTTAACGAACCTGCAAAAGTATAGGGCTGTCTCCAAGATTTCGACTGTTCAAAATAAATACTTAAATTGGCCCTTACATGAAAATTTATCATCACAAAAATAAATATAGCAATTGTTTTATTAGAATCTAATAACTTGTGAATTGTAACTTTCAGAATTTATAAACTGGGCCTAGTAGTGAACCCAAATCACCAAGCCCATTGTAGCATATTATATTACTAGCCGCTGACATTTAGGCCATTTCTTTTCCACCAAGCCCACTTAACTGATATTGCTAGAAATTATAAAATAAATAAATAAATAAATAAATAAACCGGTTTTAAAAATAAACCAAACCGGTTTGCTCAACGACTGGTCAAAACCGGTTTGACTCAAACCGGTTCGGTTTAAAAACCGGTTTCGAAGCAATATAGGCCGACCTGGTCACACCGGTTCGGTCTGGTTTTATAAACCGGTTTAACCGGTTTTAAACCGTTTTTTCTCAAACCGGTTCGGTTTTAAAACCGGTTTGATATATTTGAAGGAAAACCGGTCCTGAAACTGACGGTTTGGAAACCAGTTTGGGTGAAACAGGTTTTAAACCCAAACCGGTTCGGTTAGCCTAAACCGGTCTGTCACACCCCGACTAGGTAGTTGCGGAAGCGTAATACGGGAATGTAACAGATAACACTGGCATCAACAACATTGTTTATAAAGAAATTCACAAACTAATTTACATCATATTACATGGGTTGGTACTATGTTTACAAACTAGATGAGAATCACATAACCGGTTTACGAGCTTTTATTTAATATTATATATCTGCGTCTATTCACAGCTATTCAACTCTTCTTCTAACACCAAGCACGTAAGCAAATGATTCCATTTTTGCTTTACCTGAAAAGCATGTTAAAACGGGTCAACTATGTCTAGTTGGTGAGTTTCAAGTTTCACGAGTATCAACGAAATCAGTACACGAGTTCGTAAAGTTTACAGTGTGTATGTATATATGTATGTGTATGATGTATTATACTAAGCCACAAGTGAAACCGAAACGAGCTATAACGCATGGCCTCCACTGCCCATGCACTCCCGTTGGCATTTAACAGCCACTTTGCCCCAAGTATGTACTATGTCTAACACCATATAGCAGTATGTAAAAATATAATGACAATGTGCAACTGGGTTTACATATGTTCCGGCATACCCCTCCGGCCCTGTCAGTTGGGTTTGTCAAACCGATAGTACTATCCACACGTCACCGGCACGAAGTTAATCACTTGTGTTTGTGGGGACTTGTCAAGTGTTAGTACTTAGATAATCCACATCATCACACGTTTTCAAGTATATAAGTATATGTAAACATGCTTTTCACCCCAAAAGTTCGTAAAACAGTTTAGAAAGTGGGGGTCGTGAAACTCACCTTATCGTAGTTCGCACGGAAATTACGTATCAACAAGTCAGGTGCCTCGCTTATAGCCTGATTCCTATAAACGGTATCGTATCGTTAATACTAGTACAGTGTTCAAGCTAAGTCGGGCTGTATAGATAATCTGGGTACAGCTGTTAGGCCCAGAGCATGACCATAGTCTTAGATTGTGACGTTGTATACTATGAAAAGATTAAAACTGGATTTGGCTCAGTTTCACCGTTTCCCGAGCCTAGCCAAGTTGATCGTTTATGCGTCTCGGGATTAGGTAAGATCACATAAACTTAAGTAAATATATTGATTGATAAAATGATTTGATTTATGAAAGAATTTTAAGGTTTCGGTATCTGGTTTGATCGCAGGGTTCGTTTCCGTTTTCACACGGGTTTGATTATACAAAACGCGCACAATCCACCCGAATTATCCGGAATTGTCGTAAAAAGTTCGTTTTTATCAATATCATTCAAAAATATGATATTTGACCACTTTTGACATTTTGACATACCAGTCAGTCCGTTAAACACAAAACTGCCGGTTTCGTTAAAACAATTATAATTTAAATCTTTGATTAATCATAACTAAATATGTACTTATATATAAATTATGTAATTTTTTTTAAAAATACATTAAGACATGGAGAATTTTATAAAAATATTTTCAGAAATTTTATGATTAATTATTTATTTATAAAAATTCATTTAATAAGTTATAATCATGTAATAAATGGCCCGTTTATATCAAACGACCTCCGAAAAATCAGATAATTTTTACAAATGGCCTCAATGTTATTAAATAGCCCCTGCAAAATCTCCAGAACCTAATTCTTTTGAAAAAATGCTTTTTTGTGCGTTTTTCAGCTGTTAAAATTCGGTTAAACCATAACTGCACAAACCATACTTAGGCATTTCCAATGATCCCCAAACTTTACCAGTGATCTTACCATCACATATTAAACTCCAAAACCAAGTTTCATAATTTTTCAATATTTTTAGCTATTTTTCCCAAATAAACGCTCATAAACGGAAATAAATTCACCAAATATTCTCCGTTTATCGAAAAATTACCAAATTTGAACAGGGACTCATTTATATGATCCCTAATGTCTCTAAAAATTTTCACAAGCTAAAAACAATCACGTCACAACCTAGTACTAAACAGCCCTTAAACGAGTGTTACGGGTTTACCTTGTCGGTTTTCGATGAGTTTTGCTAACTTAAACGACTCTCCGGGTCTCGGGTTGCAAACTCAGTATATCTACATATCATATAACATCAAACCAAGCATAAATCATCCATATGACAGCCTTGATAATTAGGGTTTCGGTTTTGGGTTCAAACCGAACTTTCTAACCGTAAAAACGTTGTATTCATGTTCTAATCCGCGTTTTTGACCAAAAAAGTATATGTTCCTGGTTTGTAAACATGTTTAACATCAAAACATGGTTTTACTTGATTTTTATGGTTTTTGGATGGTTAAACATGTTTAAAACTAATCAAGGATTAATTTTTCATGGTTAAACTATGTTAATCATGGTTAAAAATCAAGGAAAATCACTATTTACCTTAGGGTTTTGATGAAGCTTGATGAAGAAGAACAGCAAAGGTAAGTTTTCTCTGGAAAATTGGGTACAAAATATCTCAAAATATTCTTTTATATAAAAGATACTAGAAGGGGGGGTGGGCTGTCCCCCTGCGGTCGCTAGCTTATAAGGGCCCATCGGGCCTCTTTTTGGCCCAATGGTGCCTCGGTTTTCGTGCCACGCGTAAAATTCGGTCCAAAATTTAGTTCGGGTTCGGTTTTTCGCAAGAAAACTAGTTCAAGTGCGAAAACCAGCGCGAAAACGAGTGTTTTTCAGCCTAGTTTTGTAAAATAAGAAAAACGTACTGACTCGTTGTAAAATTCCAAAATATTTTCACGGATTGCTTAGAACATGTTATATAAGTGTTTTATAAATCTTTTTCGGCTTAACGGATGCTACAATGCTCGTTTTGATATTAACGATTGCGTTTAAGCTTATAGCGTATCGATAAACGAAACCTTTTTCGTTTAAAGAGTTTTAAACGTACTGGGGCCTAAATATCAATATGTTAGCCTCTATAACATATATATAACTCGTATATGACCCCTCAGTATGTATACGGGTCATAATTAGTATCGGTCGGTTTTTCGTTTAAGCACTACGAATTAACCGATTTATCGTTTACTTGCTACATAGTGAATATAGTATACCTCGTTTTGTCACGAATGTCACATTCTCCCCCCGTTAAGAAATTTCGTCCTCGAAATTTAATGTGTCATCGGTTTTCTTTTTAGGGAACAGGTGTGGGTATTTCTTTCGGAATTCATCCTTTCGTTCCTAAGTATATTCGGGTCCTTGTTTTGAATTCCACCGAACTTTTACCAATGAAATTTTGTTGTGTCGTAACTGTTTGGTTTTCCCGTCCACAATTTCTACCGGTTCCTCTACGAAGTTGAGTTTTTCGTTGATCTGAACATCTTCCAGTGGTACTATTGTCGTTTCATCAGTCAAACACTTTTTCAGATTCGATACATGAAACACGTCGTGAATAGTACTCAGTTCTAAGGGTAATTTTAATCGGTAAGCTACGGGACCAATTTTTGCAATAATCTCAAAAGGTCCGATGTATCTCGGGGCTAGTTTACCAGTCTTTCCAAATCTTATAACACCCTTCCATGGCGATACTTTTAAGAACACCTTATCACCTATTTCAAAAGATAACGGTTTTCTGCGAACATCAGCATAACTCTTTTGTCGGTCGCGGGCAGCTTTCAGTTTTTGTTTAATCTGATGAATCTTATCGGTGGTTTCCTGAATTAAATCTGATCTTGAAATTTGGGTATCACCCACTTCCGTCCAACATAGTGGTGATCTACATTTTCGCCCGTATAGAGCTTCATAAGGTGCTGCTTGTATACTACTGTGATAATTGTTATTGTAAGAGAATTCAATGAGCGGGAGGTGTTGATCCCAATTCCCTTTGAAGTCCAGTACACAAGCACGAAGTAAATCTTCTAAGGTTTGGATGGTTCGTTCGGATTGACCATCGGTTTGGGGATGGGAAGCCGTACTTAGGTCGATTCGGGTTCCCAAAGCTTCTTGTATTGCTTGCCAGAAATGTGAAGTAAAGTGACTGTCTCGATCTGAAATAATCGAAAGAGGTACTCCGTATCGGGATACAATTTCATCGATGTAAATTTGAGCGAGTTTTTCGGTGGTGTAGTTGTTACGGATGGGGATAAAGTGTGCGGATTTGGTTAATCGGTCAACAATTACCTAGATAGCATTGTGTCCTCGGGAGGTTTTAGGAAGGTGCGTCACAAAATCCATGGTAATTTGTTCCCATTTTCATTATGGTATTTCGGGTTGTTGTAACATTCCCGAAGGTTTTTGATATTCCGCCTTCACCCTTGCACATGTTGCACATTTACTTACATACACGGCTATATCCTTTTTCATGCCAGGCCACCAGTAAAATTCTTTAACATCCTTATACATCTTATCAGTACCTGGATGAATAGAATATTTGAACTTATGTGCTTCATCAAGAATCAACTTTCGGAGTTTATGAAGTGTTGGAATCCAGACCCGGTTTTTGTAATAATATACTTCATCAATTTTCTTCTCAAAATTCCTTTCATTCCCATGTAGTTCTTCTTTTTCTAGTTGATCTGCCTTCAAAGCCTCATCTTGTGCAACGCGAACTTGTTCGCTTAGGCTACTTTGAACAATCATTCCGAGTGCTCGTACCCTTAATGGTTTGACTCTGTCTTTTCGGCTTAAAGCATCGGCTACTATGTTGGCCTTACCCGGATGGTATTTAATCTCACAATCATAATCATTTAACAGCTCTACCCATCTCCTTTGTCTCATGTTTAGCTCTTTCTGATCGAATATGTGTTGTAGGCTTTTGTGATCAGTATAGATGGTACATTTGGTGCCATACAAGTAATGTCTCCAAATCTTCAATGCAAAGATAACTACTCCCAATTCCAAATCATGGGTCGTATAATTCTTTTCATGTACTTTTAATTGTCGGGAAGCATATGCTATTACTTTCTTTCTTTGCATCAGTACGCATCCTAAACCTTTACGAGATGCGTCACAGTATACCACCAATTCATCAGTTCCATCTGGAAGGCTTAATATTGGAGCCTCACATAACTTCTCTTTTAACGTTTGGAATGCCATTTCTTGTTCTTCTCCCCATTCATACGCTCGATCTTTTTGAGTTAGGAGGGTTAGAGGTTGGGCAATATTTGAAAAGTTTTCAATGAATCTTCTATAATACCCGGCTAGTCCTAAGAATTGACGAATTTCTCTTGGTGACTTAGGCACTTGCCAATTTTTAATGGCCTCAATTTTACTTGGGTCTACTTGGATCCCTTGTTGATTCACAATGTGTCCCAAAAACTGTACTTCTTGTAGCCAAAATTCACATTTGGACAACTTTGCGTATAACTTCTCTTGCCTCAATAATTCTACGATTTCCCGCAAATGTTGTTCGTGTTCCTACTTACTTCTCGAATATATCAAAATGTCATCGATAAACACTATCACGAACTTGTCAAGGTAAGGTTTGCAAACTCGGTTCATGAGGTCCATAAACACTGCAGGTGCATTTGTCAACCCAAACGGCATAACCAAAAATTCATAGTGACCATACCGAGTTCGGAAAGCTGTTTTTGGTACATCTTCTTCCTGAATTCTTACTTGATGATAACCAGATCTAAGATCAATTTTTGAAAAATACTTCGCACCCTGGAGCTGATCAAACAAGTCATCAATTCGAGGTAAGGGGTATCTATTCTTTATAGTCACTTTATTCAATTCCCGGTAATCAATACACATTTGAAAAATCCCATCTTTCTTCTTTACAAATAACACTGGTGCTCCCCACGGTGAGTAACTAGGTCGGATAAAACCCCTGTCCAGTAATTCTTGTAACTGGTTGGACAGTTCTTGCATTTCAGAAGGTGCAAGTCGATAAGGTGCCTTAGCAATGGGTGCTGCTCCCGGTATCAAGTCAATACGGAATTCAACTTGTCGGGTCGGTGGTAAACCAGGCAACTCATTGGGGAATACATCGGAATACTCGTGTACCACTGGGATGTCTTCCATTCGTTTTTCCTCGGGTTCCTTAATTGTTACACTTGCCAAGTATAAAGTACAACCTTGGCGTAAATATCTCAATGCCTTAAGTTGAGATACGAGAGGCAGTACCGTACCAGATTTCTCACGTTGAACAATCATAGCCTCATCATTCGGAAGAGGTATCCTAACAGTCTTATCCTTACAGACAATTTCATCTTTATACTTAGATAGCCAGTCCATACCGACTATAACATCGAAACTTCCCACTTCCACTGGAAGTAAATCAATAAGGAATGGGTGGTCGTTTAGGATAAGGGAACAGTTTCGGACTATTCGGTTAACAAGTATAGACTTACCGTTAGCGAGTTCTATAGTATATGGTTTTGTTAGTTCACTAACCGGCATATTTTCTAAAGGTAAGAAGTTAACAGATACGAAACTTCTATCGGCGCCCGTATCAAACAAAACTGAAGCATACTGACCCGAAACTAAGAATGTACCTGTCACCACATTCGAATCATGACGCGCTTCACCCGGTCCTAATACAAACGCGCGTCCCCTAGCTGCGTTGGAGGTTGATGCTTGTGCTTGGTTTTGCCTTCTCGCTGCACCCTGGTTCAGATTGGGGCAGTATCTCCGAAAGTGTTCCGTACTGCCACATTCATAGCAGGCACAGACGTTCGTGGTAGGTGGGGTTTGTTGGTTGAGTTTTGGGCGGGTTGGGTGAGGTCGAGGTAGTTGAGTTGATTGCGGTAGACGGTTATCAGTGTTGGTGGGGGTTCTGCAGTTAGGGGCATAGTGTCCCGTTCTTCCACATTTCTGACAAATGATCGGTTTGCAATCACCCACATGATGAAAGTTACATCTTCTGCACTTCGGTAACGTCCCTTTATAGGTCTCTTGTTTTACATTAGAACTGGTCATGAAATAACTTCGGGTATTCGGACGGGCCCGTTTGTTTTGAGGGTTTCCTTGCATTCTTGTCCCATAATCAGTTCGTTTTAAACTTGTTGTTTCACCTGGCATCCTTATCACTCCACTTCTCATCAGATCAAAAGTAACGACACCCGTTTGAGATACAACACTTTCTAATGTTGTTGGTAAATGTGTGTCAGTAGTTCATAGTCTAGCATTTGTAATCGAGTCTTTCATGCGATCACAAATACACTGCCCATTTCTCTGCCTAACATTGAAGACTTTTGGCAGACAGTGTACTATGATTGCAGGCCTGAGCCTCCGGTGATGCGAGCAACCGTAAATGGTCATGACATACAGTTTTCCTCGGAAGATATACGGTTGGCTCTGCAGTTCGGTGAAGAAACAAGAGATGACCCAACGGAGTTCGTAGCTCCTTTCCGTGATGGAGCTTATTTGAGGATGGGTTATTCGGGTCCGCTGGGGGACTCGCAGAGGAGGAAAGGGTTTTTGCTGGATCAATGGCGCTTCCTGATGCATGTATTGATTGTATGCATGTCCGGCAGGAAGGCAGGAACAGATGGGATGGGCGCGACGATGCAGTCAGCCATGATAGCGCTGACTTACAACCGCCGATATTCTTTTAGTCAGCTGATATTCTACGAGATCGATCGTCAGAGAAGGGCTGTGGCACGCGAGCGATTCACTATGTATCCTCGTTTCTTACAGATGATTTTGAATCATGTCGCTCCGTCGCTACCGCAGAGACGCCCGATTAGATACGTCGAATGCGTGACGAAACGTATCTTTGCTCAGTGCCGCACTTCGAGCACTCGTAGCAAGCCTGAGCTGCGTCCCAGGCATACTCCATTATTCGGGTATCTCATCAATCCGGAGTATGTTCCTGCAGGAGGGGACGAGTTCAGAGACCCGCAACCACATCAGGCGGCAGCACCACATGTTGTATCAGCTGCGCCTGTTGTATCTACTGTTGCCTCTGCTGCTGTGCCAGCTGCGGTATCTCCTGCTGTGTCTACTGCTGAAGACGTTGATCTTGATGCTGCCTTTGGCGGACATGGTTTGTTTGATATGGATGTCTCGGGTCCTCAGTTTATGGATGTTACTAGAGCAGTTACTTCGGTAGCTAACTCCGATCTAGACGAAACGTTTGCTGAAGCGAGACGACTTATGGTGTCTCGGGAGAGAACTACGGGAAAGAGGCCGAGAACTGTAGACGAGGATGAGGACGAAGTTGATGAAGAGGAGGCAGTGCAGATTGTGCTCAGACGTTCACGAAGAGAACGGACAGGTATGGGTTCCGGAGCTGGAGAATCTTCGAGGCTGGTACGTTTTGCTCCACCTGCCTTGTCTGGTATGTCTCTTATTCCTTCCACAGCACAGGTTACTGCTGTCGAGACGTCGGCCCCAGCAATTGTGTCTCTACCACCCCAATCGCTTACTACACCGGTGGTGGTTGCACGATTTGTGGAGTCGACCGTCACTACTACTGCAGGGTTACCAAGTGTACCACCTGCGGTCACTTCTGCTGCTGATGTCCCGCCAACTCCAACGCCTACTTCAGATTCCGAGAGGATTACATCACTAGAGCGGATTGTTGCTGATCAGACAAAGACCATTCAAAGCCTAGTGGAATCCAATCGACTACAAGCAGCCCTCCTGGTTGAACACGGAAAAGTAATAGATGCCTTCAAGGCATTCTTGGCATCTCAGGGGGAGAAGACTTGTAGGGGAGATGAGTTGAGGACGAAACGGAGAGAAGATCATGACGATGATCCCAATGCACCGGAAGGTGCAGGTGGTGAGCTGCCAAGAACCTCTCAGGCTCTTGGGGCTTCCACAGCTGAGGGGGAGTCTACAAATGCAGCTGGTGACGACGTGGTAGCGGTTGATGATGATGCTGATGTTGAAGATGTTATCGACGCATTGAAAGAGTTGGATGAGGAGGATGATGAGTTTATGATTGAAGATGATGTGCTGCCAGTTGATGAGATCGAGAGGATTGGAGAGCAGATTACGGTTGAAAACGTGTTAGAGGAAGGTGAGATTGTTGATGACTCCATGGAACACGAGATTCCGGAGGTTGAGAGATCAGAGTTGGGTGATGAGAACGCGGAGGAAGATGCTGAGTGGGAGGAACAACCGAAATGGAAGGAGGGTTGTGCCCACTGGTTCGTAAAGACGAAGAAGCCGGCGGTCCCTAAGATGTTCAGAAAAAGTTACAATATTAAGGGATACGCGGAAGCCAAGAAAGGTATTATCTGCTGGTTATACGACGAGCAGCTGCGGCTCTTCGTGATCAAGAGATACGATGGCATTCAGTACTTCCAGAGAAAGTTGAGATCTCTAAACACACTGCCAGAATGTGAAGTAAAAGATTTAGCCAGATTGGGATTGATAAACAGAAGTGAAGACAACATGGCTAGAATCATTGCGAAGATCGTGTGGAAAGAGTGCGTTAAAGAGAAAAAGTTTGAGCTACTGAAACCACAAAAGGGGAAACTTGTCGAAGACAAGGATAGAGGTCTGAGAGTTGATGGAAAACCTTGGATGGTCATGAAATACAAACCGATCCGGTGCCTTAAAGAAGTACCGATGAAGTTCATGCCCAAGGACGTGCTCAAAGATCTAAAATGGTGGTACGTGGATTGTGAGACAGCTGAGGCGGTAATGGAAGATGAGGATGAACAAGAAGTACTTCGGGTTTACGACCCGATGCATCTTGTTAATCTATCGCAGGCTGATCTGAAAGTGCTCAACGAGAAGAAGATCTTCTACATTCCTGCTTGGAAGGATCAAGCTAGGAAATATCAACGGGTGGTGTCGGTATGTGTTAGAGAAGGGGCGCATGCGTAGAGATGCAAGATTACAAGACTCAAGATTTGAAGATCAAGATATGAAGCTACTGCCAAGGAGGAGTCTGTTGGTACATGTGTGTCAGTAGTTCATAGTCTAGCATTTGTAATCGAGTCTGTAATGCAATTATGTTTTGATTATGTTTATATTTGTAACACGCGAAGTTGTCAACAAGTTCGCTCTGGCGAACTTGTTGAATCAGCGAAGTTATTGACAACTTCGCCTATGGCGAAGTTGTCATGTTTATATACTGTTTCAGCCGAAACAGTTAGAGTTGGTCGTTTAGGGTTTTCGTTTCAGCTGTTCACTTCGTGTGTTACGTGTCATTGTCTGTAATAGTGACCTCGGGTCACGTGTTTGTTATCAATATAACGTGTTTGGTTTATTGCTTGTGTGTTCGATCTCTACATACTCTACACTCGTATCTACCTACGCAGGGATTCCGCACCTGCGTTGTTAGCGACATCCCGTGTACGATCCGCCAGGAACCTACAAATGTCGGGTGGGCTACTGAATTCACTATACTTCTCACAGCATGGGTCAGTCCCCAGATATAACGATCAATTCGCTTCGCTTCCGGTGTAACTAACCACGGAACTAAGCGGGATAGTTCGTTAAAATGATTCGTATATCCCACATGGTCCGCTCCTTTCATTTCCAGATTCCATAACTCGTGTTCCAACCTCTGAATCTCACTTTTAGGACAAAAATGCTCTAGCATGAGGGTTTTTAATTCAGTCCATGACATACGATTAATAGCATCTTGTCCCCTTATTTGGACTACCGTATTCCACCACATCAGCGCTTGGTCTAGAAACATACTGGTAGCAAATTTGACCACGCGGTTCGGTGGACACTCACTGATTTTAATTATTGATTCGGTCTTTTCTATCCATTTGACCAGCCCGCTAGGTCCTTCAATACCCTTAAACTCAATCGGTTTACATGATATAAATTGTTTATATGAGTACTCCTGACGTGGGGGTTCTCGGTTATTATTATTGTTATTATCGGTATTGGTCCGAGTTTTATCATTATTAGTTGTGTTAACAACCGGTACAGGGTTTGGGTTCGGGATATTATCAGGGTGCACAATAGGTTCTGGGTTCCCAGTGACATTCATAGTTGGGCGAGTGTTATTATTATTTATGACATTATCAGTATTCACCGGGGTAGTAACACCCGGGGCTACATTAGTGTCCGGCGGAGGTGTATTAACAGTGGCCGTGGTGGTGCTCGTAGGTTGATTAACAGTATTGTTAGCACGTATGCCTGCAGTGACTTGTGCTACAATTGTTGGTATCACTGCTTGTAGTTGACGAGCAATCATTGCGGCCACTTCTGCCTCAGACAAAGGGTTTGCTTTCTTCGGGGCCATTCTATAAAATAATAAATTATATAATAATCAATATCGTTTCACTATGACCAGCACAACTTTACGATATTACAATTTCACAACACACAACTATGCCAAAGAAAACACATTTGTATTAATTATAATCATTACTGTACATATGCATCCAAAATTAGCGCATAGGCTTAACCTGGTATAGGCCAGCGCTTGTATATGCGTATCAAAATTTGTCACTAAGTGACATGTAGACTTAACCCGACAAGGGCCAGTGCTTGAAATAGTACTAAACCACAAACAACTCCCAAGTCAGCCCAACACGCTGTAACAAAATGCTGCTTGGGATATCAAAAGACTATATACATAAGGCTATACTACTATGTCCTATCCATTCTTTGTAACATGAAGCCATAACCAAACAACAGCAGCCACTAGGGCTGCATTAACCGCTAAACATACTCCTAGTAGTATCATTGCCCGATCCTGACGCCCGTGGCTGTGAGCACTGGATCTTTACACAATTCTGATTTCTTGCTGCATGTACCACATGTGATCTTGCATATCATGTCTATGCTGGTTTAGGTAATTTATCGAATGTGATTGTTCTAAAAGCTGATCAGTCGCTAAACCCAACCATGCTGAATCAGAATGACGAGTTGGCTCGGGTACCGGGGCGGGTAAACCCCAAGTAGGAATAGGTATCTCAGTGACCTGGACACGTGATGTTTCTCCCCTATGATACGTAGATCGAGGTAGGGGAGAGGTGTGCTCAGGTGGGCGCACTGAAATACGAGCGGTCTGACGGTTTCTAATGGTGGGTGGGGGTGCTGGTGTATGCTGTACGGGTGGAGTAGGGGATCTGGGTGCTCTAATAGGTGAATGATAAGCACTAGTAGCTCCCTGTCATACAACATTCCTAGGGGATTCCCTAGGGGGATAGGTGTCACAACGGTAACCCGATAAGTCGGGTTGACCTGAGGGTACCTCGTGGGAATTACCGCATCGGAACCTTCTTCCATTTCCTCTGATTCCTCCCCCGTTTCCTCCTCTGGATCCTCCTCCTCCTCCTCCTCCTCAGACCATGTTGGTAGGGTATTAGATAAACGATCAGTAGATCTTGACCCATTCCTGCACAATGGTTAGTAATAAAAATAATATCCTTCTATATTAATCATAGTAAAATACATGCAGGTATTTATACACATAAGCACAAATAATCGTTTATATACACAGATATTTATTTATTATTATATTTTATACACTTATGTTGCAGTTTTTACCTATTCGATTGTTTATCGACCTCTTCTCGAATTTCCTCGTACAAACAAGTCCGTTATTACGTTCCGGACCATAATAACCCACTTGTCCATTCGCGTTCATCACGAGAATCATCAGTGTATATTATTTAATATTATTTTATTCCCAGAGTTAATCGAGCCTAAGGTTACTTAGGGTATCCTAAGGGACATCCTAATTCTTTATAACCAATGGCTCTGATACCAACTTCTGTCACACCCCGACTAGGTAGTTGCGGAAGCGTAATACGGGAATGTAACAGATAACACTGGCATCAACAACATTGTTTATAAAGAAATTCACAAACTAATTTACATCATATTACATGGGTTGGTACTATGTTTACAAACTATATGAGAATCACATAACCGGTTTACGAGCTTTTATTTAATATTATATATCTGCGTCTATTCACAGCTATTCAACTCTTCTTCTAACACCAAGCACGTAAGCAAATGATTCCATTTTTGCTTTACCTGAAAAGCATGTTAAAACGGGTCAACTATGTCTAGTTGGTGAGTTTCAAGTTTCACGAGTATCAACGAAATCAGTACACGAGTTCGTAAAGTTTACAGTGTGTATGTATATATGTATGTGTATGATGTATTATACTAAGCCACAAGTGAAACCGAAACGAGCTATAACGCATGGCCTCCACTGCCCATGCACTCCCGTTGGCATTTAACAGCCACTTTGCCCCAAGTATGTACTATGTCTAACACCACATAGCAGTATGTAAAAATATAATGACAATGTGCAACTGGGTTTACATATGTTCCGGCATACCCCTCCGGCCCTGTCAGTTGGGTTTGTCAAACCGATAGTACTATCCACACGTCACCGGCACGAAGTTAATCACTTGTGTTTGTGGGGACTTGTCAAGTGTTAGTACTTAGATAATCCACATCATCACACGTTTTCAAGTATATAAGTATATGTAAACATGCTTTTCACCCCAAAAGTTCGTAAAACAGTTTAGAAAGTGGGGGTCGTGAAACTCACCTTATCGTAGTTCGCACGGAAATTACGTATCAACAAGTCAGGTGCCTCGCTTATAGCCTGATTCCTATAAACGGTATCGTATCGTTAATACTAGTACAGTATTCAAGCTAAGTCGGGCTGTATAGATAATCTGGGTACAGCTGTTAGGCCCAGAGCATGACCATAGTCTTAGATTGTGACGTTGTATACTATGAAAAGATTAAAACTGGATTTGGCTCAGTTTCACCGTTTCCCGAGCCTAGCCAAGTTGATCGTTTATGCGTCTCGGGATTAGGTAAGATCACATAAACTTAAGTAAATATATTGATTGATAAAATGATTTGATTTATGAAAGAATTTTAAGGTTTCGGTATCTGGTTTAATCGCAGGGTTCGTTTCCGTTTTCACACGGGTTTGATTATACAAAACGCGCACAATCCACCCGAATTATCCGGAATTGTCGTAAAAAGTTCGTTTTTATCAATATCATTCAAAAATATGATATTTGGCCACTTTTGACATTTTGACATACCAGTCAGTCCGTTAAACACAAAACTGCCGGTTTCGTTAAAACAATTATAATTTAAATCTTTGATTAATCATAACTAAATATGTACTTATATATAAATTATGTAAATTTTTTTAAAAATACATTAAGACATGGAGAATTTTATAAAAATATTTTCAGAAATTTTATGATTAATTATTTATTTATAAAAATTCATTTAATAAGTTATAATCGTGTAATAAATGGCCCGTTCATATCAAACGACCTCCGAAAAATCAGATAATTTTTACAAATGGCCTCAATGTTATTAAATAGCCCCTGCAAAATCTCCAGAACCTAATTCTTTTGAAAAAATGCCTTTTTGTGCGTTTTTCGGCTGTTAAAATTCGGTTAAACCATAATTGCACAAACGATACTTAGGCATTTCCAATGATCCCCAAACTTTACCAGTGATCTTACCATCACATATTAAACTACAAAACCAAGTTTCATAATTTTTCAATATGTTTAGCTAGTTTTCCCAAATAAACGCTCATAAACGGAAATAAATTCACCAAATATTCTCCGTTTATCGAAAAATTACCAAATTTGAACAGGGACTCATTTATATGATCCCTAATGTCCCTAAAAATTTTCACAAGCTAAAAACAAGCACGTCACAACCTAGTACTAAACAGCCCTTAAACGAGTGTTACGGGTTTACCTTGTCGGTTTTCGATGAGTTTTGCTAACTTAAACGACTCTCCGGGTCTCGGGTTGCAAACTCAGTATATCTACATATCATATAACATCAAACCAAGCATAAATCATCCATATGACAGCCTTGATAATTAGGGTTTCGGTTTTGGGTTCAAACCGAACTTTCTAACCGTAAAAACGTTGTATTCATGTTCTAATCCGCGTTTTTGACCAAAAAAGTATATGTTCCTGGTTTGTAAACATGTTTAACATCAAAACATGGTTTTACTTGATTTTTATGGTTTTGGATGGTTAAACATGTTTAAAACTAATCAAGGATTAATTTTTCATGGTTAAACTATGTTAATCATGGTTAAAAATCAAGGAAAATCACTATTTACCTTAGGGTTTTGATGAAGCTTGATGAAGAAGAACAGCAAAGGTAAGTTTTCTCTGGAAAATTGGGTACAAAATATCTCAAAATATTCTTTTATATAAAAGATACTAGAAGGGGGGGTGGGCTGTCCCCCTGCGGTCGCTAGCTTATAAGGGCCCATCGGGCCTCTTTTTGGCCCAATGGTGCCTCGGTTTTCGTGCCACGCGTAAAATTCAGTCCAAAATTTAGTTCGGGTTCGGTTTTTCGCAAGAAAACTAGTTCAAGTGCGAAAACCAGCGCGAAAACGAGTGTTTTTCAGCCTAGTTTTGTAAAATAAGAAAAACGTACTGAATCGTTGTAAAATTCCAAAATATTTTCACGGATTGCTTAGAACATGTTATATAAGTGTTTTATAAATCTTTTTCGGCTTAACGGATGCTACAATGCTCGTTTTGATATTAACGATTGCGTTTAAGCTTATAGCGTATCGATAAACGAAACCTTTTTCGTTTAAAGAGTTTTAAACGTACTGGGGCCTAAATATCAATATGTTAGCCTCTATAACATATATATAACTCGTATATGACCCCTCAGGTTTTGCCTTAACACTGTACCCGCATCCGTCTTTCGGTTACTTGGTTGCCAAGTTACTCTTGGCTTCAATTCCCTGCGGGTGCTAGGTATGTGAAGGGTTTTGCCTTAACACTGTACCCGCATCCGTCTTACGGTTACTTGGTTGCCAAGTTAAGGGGTATTTTCCCGCTTACCTTTGAATCTTTTTGAATTTTTTTTGAAATTCGAAGAGTTGGTGAATGGATAAGAACAGTCCAAACCTCTGAAACGTCGTGCGACGGTTTCTTCTGACTGTGTCAGGACGTGCAGGAAGTTATGGTGACGTGACAGTACATGGTCATTCCAGACGCTTTTTCAGGCGCGTGGGCACGATTTTTCGGGCGCGTGGCCGCGAAATTAATGGTACGCGTCCTTTCAACAGCTGTTGCCAGCTTGCTTTTTGCCACGTGTCATAGTTTCATTGCACCTTCGATTTCTCTCTCTTCCGCATTAAATTCATCGCATTAATTGCGATTAGTATATAAAGGGGGAGAGGGTTCTTTGTAATCCACACTTTCACTCTTCTCTTCATCTTCAAAACGATTTCCGGCGAATACTCATCTTTTCAGTCGAGCATTCCCTTGAAATCGTTTTCTTCTTTCTGCAAGATGTCTTCACGTGATCTCGAATCTACAGCCGATGACAAGAGTACTGCTGGCGAGTGCCAGTGTGCTCTGCCTGTCGATCTGTATCAGTACGTCGTCAGGAAGTTCATGCTCGAGTCTCTCGAGCCTGAGTTTCCTGAACCCCATCAGACGGTGTACGATGCCCCCAGAGGCAAGATCGGGGTATATGCTGCATTCTTTGTCTATGGGAATCTTAGGTTCCCATTGGCAAAGTTTGTTTACCGTGTCCTTGAGAGGCACGGTGTGCACCTGACCGAGGTGCATCCGATGGCGATTGCCAAGGTTCGCCACTTCGAGTGGGTTTGCCGGATTCTGGGCATTGAGCCCTATGTTGACCGCCTGATGACATTCTACTCTTGGAGGTGCATCCAGGGGTGGTATACGTTGATAACCCGGATTAAGGGTTTGAAGATTTGCGCAACCGAGCGCAGTCTTCGCTCGTGGAAGCGGGAGTTCTTCTACATCTCCGCTCGCGCCATCCACCTTGCCATGAAATTCAAGAATGGGCAAGCACTTCCCAGCCTTCACGCCTCCAACTACCAGGAGGCGGAATGGTTTGCGAAGATATCCCGAGTCCAATCTCCGGTTTACCGGTTTGCGGAGTCCGGGATGGTGATGCTGGGGATGAGCCGGGTGTGGAAGGCTGCGGATGCGCAAAAGATCCCAATCGTCCTCGAATACGGTTCGAACTCTGTTCCTTACGGTATGCTCTGTTTCCCTTTGTTAATTTAGAATTTCTTCTAATCTTCTTTCCTGTTTATTTCAGAGGGGAACGACTTGCAGTCGCTCATGTATCCGCGGGAGGCTGATGGTCCCGCTCGGATGGGTACTCGCGCTCTAGACGAGAACGAGTTGCCCATCCTAGAACAAACGGCGGATCGGTTCGTGGAGGTCTATCCGCTAGGCCACGAGATCCTTAGCGCCAGGCGGCCAGGTAAGGCGCTATTCGACCCTCGACCCCTCAATGTTGAAACCTCTGCTGGAATTCCTCTAATCGTATGTTCTGATGAGGAATCCGCAGATGGTCCTCCGTTGGTGCGGAAGAAGAAGGCTGCCGGCGGGAAGGGGAAGGAGAAGGTGGCCTCCACTGCCGATCCGGCGCCTCGGTCTGATTCGGAGACCGAGAGCGAAGAGGTGGCGGGGAATCCCGGTGGTGATAAGACCACCATTCCGGAGGCTGTGACAACTGTCACCGGAGAGCCCAGGATGACAACGGTGACCGGAGTGAAGAGGCCGGCTCCATCGGGTTCATCCCCGCCTGTCCGTACATTTAGGCTCAAGAAAACCCGTAAGTACAAACTTCCTTTATCTTTAACTTCATAGTTTTCCATCATTAATGCTTATCTTCTTTGTGCAGGCGTGGATGTTGACGCATTCCAGGGTGGAGCGCAGAGTATCCCTCCGCCTATGACGGTAGGCTTGGTCAGCGTACCTGAGGCGACGACCCAGGCGCCTGCGCCTGCTTCCGCTGGTTCAGTTGCTCACTCCTTTGAGCCGATTGTTCCAGCTGTGATGACGTCACCGCCGGCTGTGAGTGCTATTTTTACCGCATCTTTCACCGAGCCGGCGGTTACTTTTGCTGCGAATTCCGCGGCGGCGACCGCGGCGGCTTCTACCATGCCTCCGTCATCGGCAACGACGGCCGATCCTTCAGGTATGCATGGGGCTTCTCTCCAATCTCTGCCTCCTTCCCATCTGCCTGACCTCTTGGACGGATTTCCCTTGGGTTCAGGCGATGGGTTTGGCGGCTATCGGCCTGTTATTGACCCTACAGGTGCGTAGGGTTCTTTTGGCCCATTTTATATATTTTTTTATCATATTTTCCTAACTGCTTTATGTTTTTTGCAGTGTCGGATTCCAATGAAGTGTATGTTCCACGATGGAACATTCGCCGAGGAACAACCCTTCGCACCCCTGTGGAGTGCGTGGAGTGGGCTCGTCACGCTGCTCCCAGTGGTGCGTTGGGGGAAGCCATGGCTAGCTACCAGGAGGGTAGGCTAACCAATGAGCTTCGGGTTCTCCTGGCCCGGATGCAGCCGCGCGTCGAGCTGCTTTGTCGTGAAAACGACAAGTTAAAAGCAGCTCGCATTAAAGAAGTAGCTCAGGCGCGGGCTGTCCGGGAGGAGAACCAAAGGCTTACCGCAGCTGCTGCGGAAAAGGAGAAGGCCTTCAAGGCCCTCGAGGTTGAAGTTCAGGCCCGGCTCGAGGCCCGTTCCAAGGCTGAAGCTGTTGCTGAGCCTCTACGCGTGGAGAATGAAGAGCTTAAAGCCAAATTAGAGGCTCTCCAGCACGCTCATGATGCCTTGGCGATGGAAGACGCCAAAAAGCTCCAGGAGATCTTGGACCAGAGGGGGGTGCTTGACCATACTGAGCGGAAGCTAAAGGGCGTCGAAGAGGCTGCGGCTAAAGAAGTGTTGCTTGCCAACCTCAACAAGAGTGAAGCCGAACGCGCTCGAAACGAAGCTCAAGCTGCCCTCCAAGAAGCTCTGGTTGCCAAGGAATGGCTTCTTCGAGAAGCGTTGTCTCAGGTATGCTTTTCATGTCTTTACGCTTTTCTTTGTAAATAGAAAAGGTTCTGATACTTGTATATTTTCTTGTAGGTTGTGCATCGGGTCTTCTCAGAGACGTCTTATGATGATGCTATGAGCGCAGCCCTCAACGCTTCTCATGAGGATGGGGAAAAGGCCGGCTTCCTGCTTGGTTTAGGGTTCGTTGAGAAAGGCATCCCGCCTTCCAACTTCCCTTTGTATAATGTTGATACTGAAGCTGTTTACGACCAAGCAGTGAATCAGTATGCCGCCTTCCCGCATCCGGTGGTGGAGAAGGTGAACCAAGTTGCTGCTGCTGATGATGGGCTAGCTATCCTTAAAGCTTTCCTTGAACTGCCACGATCTACTGATGGTGCTGGTCCAAGTGGAAGTGGCCCTGAAGCCTGATCCTGAAGATCCCTTCCCACTGCTAGGATAGATTTATCTTGTATAGATTTATTTTCTTGTAGGTGGGTAGTTACCCGGCCATTCTTGTAATGAATCATTGTGAAATATAAATCTTTGTGCGGGTAAACCGCTACTTTCTCTGGATTCCTTGCTTTATAAACGTTATGACTTGCATACTTTAGTTTAAACTAGCAATTTTCCAAGTGTAGAATAAGTTAACCTTTGAACGTGGTAGATAATGGGTTGAAGTTTTGCTTCCTCTTTCGTGATTGTGCGGGTATGACCGTCACTTGCACTTAGTAGGATGGCTAAACTTTACCTATATCTGACCTGCGTGTAGGTTTTCCTCATCCTTTTTTGAAATTTCTAAGTGTTTAGGATAAGTTAACCTTTGAACGTGGTAGATAATAGGTTGAAGTTTTGCTTCCTCTTTCTTGATTGTGCGGGTAGGACCGTCACTTGCACTTAGTAGGATGGCTAAACTTTACCTATATCTGACCTGCGTGTAGGTTTTCCTCATCCTTTTTTGAAATTTCTAAGTGTTTAGGATAAGTTAACCTTTGAACGTGGTAGATAATAGGTTGAAGTTTTGCTTCCTCTTTCGTGATTGTGCGGGTAGGACCGTCACTTGCACTTAGTAGGATGGCTAAACTTTACCTATATCTGACCTGCGTGTAGGTTTTCCTCATCCTTTTGTTAGAAATTCTCTGTTTTGAATAACCGTTCGACGCGCGGTTGTTAATAGGTTAGTGTTCAGTTTCCTCTCATGATTCATGCGGATAGACCGGCACTTTCATTTAGTGGGATGACTGAACTTTTCCCCTTCAACTGACCTGCGTGAAGGTTTGCCGTTTTTTGGGTTTATGCGGGTTTTTCCGCCTTCCCCACGCAACGACTTTCCACGTATTTATGCGGTGAAAACCGGCATATCCGTGTTGAATAAATTAACCGTTCGACGCGCGGTTGTTAATAGGTTAGTGTTCAGTTTCCTCTCATGATTCATGCGGATAGACCGGCACTTTCATTTAGTAGGATGACTGAACTTTTCCCCTTCAACTGACCTGCGTGAAGGTCTGCCGTTTTTTGGGTTTATGCGGGTTTTGCCGCCTTCCCCATGCAACGACTTTCACACTTATGTATGCGGTGAAAACCGGCATCAGTGTTGATAAAAGTATAAATGTAAAATCATCAGCGTCGATGTTCTAAGGAGAATCATTTCCATTAGAAGTGGCTCTTGGCCTTTTCTTTACAAATTTGGAATTGATTTACATGCAAACTGTGTAATTGAGCTCCCTTCCATGTTGTTGGGATGGGAGTGCCATCGAGCCGATACCTGGTTCGGGATCTCGTTCTTCACGCAGCATGTAGTCTCCATATTGAAGCTGCAATTTTATTCGTGTTTTCCCCAGCTGGGGTTCTACACGCATCAGCCTGCTCAGCGTTCATTGCGCCACGAGGTGCGCGAGCGTCCCATCTCTGACAAATGCTTCGACCATGTCCTTTACGTCTATGCATTCTTCAGTGTTGTGGCCTTTTGTCCTGTGAAAGTCACAGTATTTGCTCCGATCAGCGTTGGGACGATGTCGGATTATTGGAGCCTTTGGCCATGGGAGCTCCTCAGTGGCGAATATCTCGGTGACGCTTTTGGTGAGTGGCGTCCATCTGGAGTTCTGGTTCGACCGTACGTTATCCCTTCCGCCTAACCGATGTTGCAAGCCGGATGAGGTGTAAAAGTTTACCCTTGACTGCCAAATGCCTAGCTTCCGCTTTTTGTTTAATCGGGCGGTAAGGACGTTGTCTTCTCTTGTTTTCTGGGTGTAGAGGTTTGTGCTCTGCGGGAGATCTCTACCCAGTTGCTTCTCCGTTTCCGCAAAGCGTTTAGCTGCTGTCATGATGGCATCCCATGTGGATGGCATGCCATCTTTACCCGTTAAGGTGCGGATGAGCTCTGGGTCGTTCGCGCCCTGAATAAAAGCAGCGCGAACAAGATCTTCGCTAATGTTACCCAGACTTAGCTTCTTCGAGTTGAAGCGAGTGATGAAGTCTAGCAAAGATTCATCTTCCTCTCGAATGCATTTGAGGATTGTCCATTGCTCCTCGGTATACTTTCTTTGCTGGCTAAAGTGTTGGCTAAACTTCTGTTGGAAGTCTGCCCAGTCGTAGATGTGGTTGACCGGTAGACGATCGAACCACGCTCTAGCAGCCCCGACAAGCGTCATTTGGAACATGTAACACCACGTAGGTTCCGTCCAACTACTGACGGTTGCCCCCGCTATGAATCTGTTCAAATGATCATCTGGGTCAGATATACCATCATATGTGCCTATGCTGGACATTTGTTTGGCACTTTTTGGGGCAATTGCTTCCGCAATGTCCCTTGCAAATTTGGACGTTCCCGCATTTGCAACGTTTGGTCTGAATGTTTTGGAGAAGTCACGTGGACTTCCACCTGTGTTTTTTGGTTTGAAGGCTTCTCCAAAATGCCTTCTCGGTTGGGAGTCCGTTTCCTTACGCTTCCCTTTTGCCCTATGGCGAGGGTTCGCGTCGGTGTCGGATTCCTCCGAGTCATCGTCCAAGTATTCTTCGAATTCGTCAGCCTGTTGGACGGAACGCAAGCGTTCGTCCAACTCAGCTTGGAATTCCCTCTGACGTGCCTCCGCTCATGCCTTAACTTCATCGAGTGTTTGGCGGGGGAGTCTTGTTCGTTTCTCTAACTGGGTATCGGTGAATCCCAGTGAGCGATTATTTACTGCACTTGCCCCAGCTTGGGTAACTGGGGTAGTGTTCGTAAAATTTACTTCACTTGCCCCGGCTTGGGTAACCGGGGTAGTGTTTGTAAAAACTGTGTAGCCGGTATTCCCCCCAGTAGCTGGGGTTGTGGTTACCGGAATTTCTTTGACCATCTTTCCAGAAGTTTGAAAAACTGAAAAGAAATGAAGTTCTAGCTTTTATGCACGGATGGCGCCAATGAAGAAACACTAACCGGACCCCGGGCAGATTACGGGTAACCTGGGGGTTAGATAGATGTTTCCCACGAGGGGTTAGACCCAGAAAAGATGGTTCTTCTGATAACCTGCAAAACAGACACCGTGAGCTTGTCACTGAGAAGGGGGGGTTCTTCCTTGTGACCACCCTCCGGCGTGAGAATCAGACTAGATTGCTCTTTAAATATAAATGTATATTAAGAGATTGCTAGAGCAGATATCAGGTATAATATGATAAGATATGTTAAGATGAGATGATCATACCATTTGTGGTATTTATAGCCGAAGGTAGGTTTCCAAGGAGGTGTGGCCGGCTGCAATAGTATTCCTGTTCCACCAACAGTGGCCTACGCACGTGCCCTGCTGGTAGTTGGTGGGTAGGCAGCGGCTGATAGTGACCAGGCCTGCTGTGTACTATTCCTTTTCCACCAACTGCCGGCTATGCACGTGGTATGACAGGAGTTGGTGAGTAGGCAGCGGCTAATAGTGACATACAGTACAGGAGCATGCTGCTCGCCATACTGTTGTCAATAAGCTGTCGTATCTTTAGTCAGATCTTTTGCCCATACCTCGTCAGGTACAGTACAGAAGATCTTCCCGTATCGTACGGACTGGCTTAGTTGGGCGGGAGTATTCCCCCTCCCGCCTTTGTGCGGGATTGTTCCCGGCTTTGCTCATTCCCTCAGGTGACACTGAGTGATTGAGAGCTAAGTGCCTTGTGCGTGTAGCCTTGCTGCGCGGGTGGCCTTCCCTGATGGCTTGTATCCGCAACTGCGGGAACAGGCAGAGTCCTTCACCATTGGGAGGCATTTCCTGCGGGAACAGCTTGCGTACTGCGCGTAAGGACGTCACGTCTCTGAGCATGGTTGGTCCTGCGGATCCAGTTGGTTTCTGCGCAGACGTCCCTCTTCAAGGTGAGTCTTGCGGGTCCAACTGGGCTCTGCTGGGACCTACCTCTTCAAGAAGAACGATCGGTGCGCTATTGAGTCAGAAGTAGCGGTTGAGGACTCCGAGATCTCGCATGTAGGAGATCATAGCTCTAGCGTTGATAATAATAATAATAATAATAATAATAATAATAATAGTAGAGTAAAACCTAGAGATGAAGGAGGTTATTTAAGTTTATTAATCGAAGCGGCGGAATTAATTCACGCGGAAGATTCCGTTCCCGAATTGAAACCGAAACCGTTACGACGGAGTAAAAGCAAGGCGACGGCGACGGTTAGAGGAGTGAAACGGAAGACGCAATGCTGGACGGCGGCGGCGGAGGCGGAGTGGTACGCCGAGTTCGAGGAGGCGTCGCCGGTGGTGAAGTCAAAGCGAGGGAGGAATCAGGTGCTGCCGTATAAGTATAGAGACTCGGTGGTGGAGCGGTGGTCGGCGGAGATATCAATTCCGTTAAGGCGGAGGTGAAAGAAGTAAATATTATCCAGTTATCCAGATGTCATGTTTTTTTTATTTATTTTAGTGGTTTTATTTAAATTGCAAAAATAAAAATAAAAATATGTATATCTTTGTTTGGTTAATTATCTATAGTGCAGAGGTAGGCAATTCAACAGTAGTGAGCGAATTAAAGATGTGTATATATGTCTGAATTGTAATGTCTAGAATTGAAATAAGAAAAATTGGTTTTTATTGGTTCAAACTATTGTCTTTTGGTCATTGTCGGTCCCAACTAACAAATTGGCTGTTGACGGTCCTAACTTTTAACGTATTTGTTCCTAACGGTCCGCGACTAACTGAATTCTAACGTCGTTAGTTTCATGTCGTCGGAAAAACGTTTTTTTTGCCGGAAAACACAACTTTTTCCCGAAAACTCAACAATTTTGTCCCAAACATCATGCTAACTTTGTATTATACCTTTAGTAACCTGGTTCTAGTAAAAACCCAAATTATTGAGGTCGCCGGAACCTTAGAACCATCGTCGGAATCAGTTGATAGTGCTTAAGTGATGGTGGTTAGTTGGCGGTGAGTCAATTGGTGGCGGTGTTCAAGTGGTGTTTTCCGGCAAAAAAAATTGACTTTCCCGGCCAAAAACGTTTTTCCGGTGACCTGAAACTAACAGCGTTGGGATTCTGTTAGCGGCGGACCGTTAGGAACAAATACATTAAAAGTTGGGACCATCAGTTACCAATTCGTTAGTTAGGACAGACAATGACCAAAAGACAATAGTTAGGGCTAATAAAAACCAATTTTCCTTGAAATAATGGACTTCTCTAGAGTGTTTCTATTGTGACCACAATAATACGTAGGGTACAATTGTAGTTCGTTAATACCTGGTTAGTATGGGTTATTCTTACACCACATTGGTTATTCACTTATTTGGACACTAAGTGCCCTTCTACGACTCGTGTAAGTTTAGAATTATGTCAGTTTATGTCAGAGAGTGTCAGGTGATGTTTTCTTGTATCGTATACCAGTCATCTAGCCTCTATTTGGCTCGCATATGCTGATTTTTTTTTGCATTACTTAAAAAAATACAAAATATTGTAAATAACAACCGACTTGGTTAAAAAATAAAAACACATAATTAAAAGTACAAATTTTGCTTCATACTAATTAACCAACCTACAAACAACATGAGCGTTTTGGGGTACCGACTCTCTAAATGTTGTAATACGATCCGTTCTGGTTGACACCTATATGAGTCAGCTAAGCTTTTGAACTGTAGATGTTAAAATAAATTCTTTTAATGATGTAGATGTTTTGACTCGTGTTAATTTAGCTTTTGAAATATTGTTGTTATAAAAGCACAGTCGCTCAATGCCGTATAAACACATGACGAATTAGATAGAAGTTGTAAGGGTGATGAATTGTGTTTAATGCCTTTACTTAGTGTTGTAACCTTTGGTGAAACCTTTAAAGTTTTTATCTGTCGTCGCTACAGTTGTATAGCTCCATTATAACTTGTATAGGTTAGATGTTGAATGAGAGTTTATATGAACCACGAAGCCTATACGGTCTGTATATACTGAAAAAACTGTCATCATGTCCTCTTTGTGCATATGCCAATCATTCGAAGGCTATATGACTCGTATAGCTCCTATATGAACCGTATAAAGTTGTTAAGACACCAGAGGGATGGTGTTTGAATATAAAGACCCTTTGTGGTTATATTTGGTAAAAGTGTAAGAACATGAGTTGATAAATGATTTCTCTTTTAGGTTAGCCGCACCAAGTGAAACCTCGTTGACGCACTTTGCCCTTCACAATTCATACACTCTTGTCCGGATTGTTATTCTTGCATTGCACCACATGTGTGGCATTCTGAGGGTCCGTCGACTATTGGGAGATCCTCAGTGTGTTTACAGGACTCGTGTCAAACACGAATCTTCAGCCCTGTTTAGCGTTTCATTTTCTAGTTTCTTGTAACTAGTTTAGTTTAGTTATAACATTTCATTTCCATGCATTGTAATTTATTAAGAACATTTACAACACGAATATTTGGGAGACAGCCGTGAAGGAGAGAGGGGTGGATTGTGGAATGTAAAACGGAAGGAAAGATATGGGAGGCCCGTGGGCCAACCGTTTTTGAATACTGTACGTAATGGATCAGGAGCATGTGTATCTTAGGCCCAACCCATACAAATCTACAGCCGAAAACAAATTTTTGATATTTACCTTGAAGACATGTTCTTATTGTCACATTGCACAAGTTTGGGTCTATTTATAATCACATTTTTGTTTGGTCTCAACTATTTTGGACATAACGATTAGCGAGACATGGAAGCATATTAAAGTGATAAAATTATCGAAGAATCCTAAGACTAAAAATGAAAGCGATTAGCAAGAGAAATTCATAGGTGGCATCATTAAATATTTCAACAAAACATCAAACCTTAATTCTTTCTCCTAGGAATCACCAACGTCTATTTTATAGTATTTAACCACCAACACTCTTTTCTTTATCTCCTCTTTCGTTCCTAGGGAGGTTAATTGATTGGTTACACACATCACTGCATCTATGACTTGTACAGTCTTCTTCGGTAGTTGCACTCTTGATATTATACTTCAGTAACATATATATAGCTTGGAGTTATAGTTCATCAATGGATGGTCAACGCGATAGTCAACGGGTGGTGTTGGCTCATGATGCATCTAGAGGAGTGAGGGTGAACTGTGTGAGATTGGTTCTTGATAAGTTCTCATTGAAGCCTGGAGATATGCTTATTTTTCTGTCTGTTGTTCATCAAATCCAACATCCTAGTATGTTCCTAGTACTTATTCCTCGGGTGTGTAAACGAGCTGAGTCTGAGCTTGACTAGGCTCGAGCTCGGCTCGTTTGACTTACAAATAGAGAGCTCGAGCACTATTTATAAAGCCTAAGATCGGCTCATGAGTAGCTTTTCAAGCTCGAATTTGACTCGTTTATAATTTATTAGTTAATTTTTAAATATATTTATAATTATAATTATTTATATATATATATTTCATTTATAATTTGTATAAAAAATAATGTATATTATTTAGTTTTTTCTCATAACTTTATATATAATAGTTAGTATTATATATGTGGGAAAACTTAACGTACAAATGAAATTAACGTGCTAATTGTGATTTATGTACTTGCATCATAGAATAATTATGTAATTATTCTATGATGTAATTACTTACTCTACTTGATTCACACAATTAGCACGTTAATTTTATTTGTATTTTATCCAAACCCTATATATAATATATTATAAATATAAATTATGTAGATAATAGGCGCCTTTAGACTCGCGAGTCAGCTCAAGCTCGATAAGTGAAGCTCGAGCCCGGACTCTTTTATTAAACAAACTTATTTTTATGCTCTAGCTCATGCTTGATCTCGTTTGGGTTTTTCACAAACTGGCCTCAAATAGCTCCTGAGGCTCGGCTCGGCTTGGCTTGTTAACATTCCTACATAATGATTAACATTACTTGTGGTTTGTATATCTTGCTAAAAGGATCAAAATACCCATGTCTACATCTTAACCAATAACCGGTTTTGTTAAGTTATTAATTAAAGTTTTAGGTTTAATTTGATGATCCAAATTTTCGGATGCCGAAATGAGATAAATCTTTGTATTTGTAGTGGGATACATGATGAGACTTGATAGCTCAATGTTTGGTGTAAATCAAAAGGCTATCGATGATGAAATTGCTATGAAGAAGAAAGAGTACGACAAGGATAAGGAACTTGTACAAGTGTCACACCTATACGAAATGCTAGAGGTAATCAGATGCAGTATTCTTTAACTTGGTAGCATGATTAAAGACAATTATGTATAACCATTGTCAGTTAACATATGTGTTATAGGTTGAGTTCAAAATCAAAGTGGTGGCTGGACCTATACTGAAGAATGTTGTGGTAGAAGCATCCAAGGAAATCAATGCAACATGGGTGGTTATTATTGATGAGTAAAGCTATAACTTTCATATACTTCACTTATGTTTTACAAAGTGTTTGAAATGTTGTTTTTAAACGAGAATATCTCATAGAATAGTAACCAAGTTTCAAAAGTGTTTCAATTAGTTTACTCATGCATATTTTTTCTAAACCGGGTCACTATTCAAATAGAGCACCGATTTTTTTATGCGTCAAGAAAGAAATGGAAGATAAGATGTGGGGGTCGGAATTTGCAATATATGTATTTAAATTTAGAAAATTTTAAAAAAACATTAATTATATTAAATTTCAAAAATAAAAAATAAAATTCACGTCGTCACTCAACGTCAACATAAAAAGATTTTCTACGTGAAACAAAAAAGAAAAAAGCTAAAAAAAACATGTTGAAACCTTTAATTTAATAAAATATGAAAGTTGAGTAACTTAATTGGAACATTTTTCAAAGTTGAGTGACCTAATCGAAACACTTTTGAAACTTCGTTACTATTCTATGAAATTGCCCCTTTTTGAGTTTACATTTGTGAATCTTCCAGGAAAATAATGAAGAAAGACAAGACGTATTTCCTAGAGAAGCTTTCGTGTGGGATATCGACAACCAAACGAAACGATGACATTATACAAATACGAGGACCAAGGCTACCAAGAACGGCACGTATATTATACCGCTATAACCAACATTCAATTAGTCAAGCAGAGAATGATCCTGAAGATTTGTTTAGCATTGAACTTGGATCATCATGTAAGTATTTATAGAATTAGTTTTAACTTTTATTGGATTTTATTTCTTTTATATAGAAAATAACTAATAAGAACATAAACCACTGTTTAAACATAAGGTACAAGTTCCACGAGTACAAGGAATAGCTTTAGCGATTGGATAACGCAAGGAAATAATCAAGACGACACGATAAATCAAATGTCGACGCTTCTAGAAACAAACGGGGAAGAGAGGGGAATTTCTCTCGGAGAAGCTGCAAGTGATCATGTTCATCAAGGAAATAATCAAGATGACACGATAAGTGATCACATGTCGACGCTCATAGAAACAAACGGGGAAGAGAGGGGAATTTCTCTCGGAGAAGCTGCAAGTGATCATGTTCATCAAGGAAATAATCAAGATGACACGATAAGTGATCACATGTCGACGCTCATAGAAACAAACGGGGAAGAGCGGGAAATTTCTCTCGGAGAAGCTGCAAGTGATCATGTTATAACCCTATCACCAAATTCGGAGGAGATAGTAGAAGTACTTGAGCAGAAGCAATGTACAAAATGTGGTGAAAATCTTGTAAGGTATTATATATTATTGATAAACTATTGAGTAAACTGCAATTTTCATCAATGTGTTATGTCCAAATCTATGGTTTTAATCCAATAGTTTCAAATTTGCGATTTTCGTTCTTGTGGTTTCATTTGACTTGCAATGAAACCCGAATTCACTAATCCCGTTAAGTTTAGTCGTTAAATCCATCATCGTGCATTTCATGTGAAGGGCAGTTTTTTTGTCCCTTTTCTCCCCAAATAAACCTCAATTCTAATTCGCAAGCCCCCTCACATGAGAGGTTGGGTTGTATTTTGGGAAAAAAAAATACAAAGCAACCCCTCACGTGAAGAGCACGATGATGGGTTTAACGACCAGACTTAACGAGATTAGTAAATTCGGGTTTAGCTGTAAGTGAAATGAAACCACATGGACGAAAATCGCAAATTTGAAACTATTGGACTAAAACCGCGGATTTGGACAAACTACAAGGACGAAAACCGCAGTTCACTCTAAACTATTTATAGGTGTACAATAAAGATAATTACGTACAAAGTATACATAATAATACCATATCTCGTAATTTCTGTAGTTATTACGGTAAAGATAATTACAACAAACTCTTAACTAATATATTATGTCTGATTAGCACAAGGTTGGAGGATGCATGGCAACAACCTAGAAACTTTTCCTATTTGGAGCTTGTGGATGCAACGAATCGATTTTCATCTGAAAACTTGATCTACCGGGGAGAAAACGAGCTTGTTTTTTATGGGTTCCTCAGAGGTATCAAACTCAGAGTCATCGTTAAGGTGCAACACGACATGAAGAAGTACACGTCAGAGATGCAAGCACTTGAAAAAACAAGAAACGAGAATGTGATCATGTTGTTAGGAACATGTTTGGAGGAAACCGCTAGATTGTTGGTATTTGAGTACGCATGCAATGGTTCGCTAGATCATCATCTATCGCGTAAGATTGTTGTTTTTCTAGTATGTGTGCATTTGTTATTTATTTTCACATGTTAGTTTTTAAAAGGTTGGTTACATGATATAACAGATCAAAACTCTATACCTTTAGCATGGTCAGAAAGGATTAAAATTGCCATTGGTGCATGTAGAGGATTGTACTATTTGCATGAGAATAAGATAATTCATGGAGATATGCGCCCCAAAAATATATGGTTGGCTTGTGACTTTGAACCATTGGTAAGCCACCAATCCTTTCTTGTATTGTGTACACTATACACGAATACCTAAGCCTCGCAAAACTGGTTCGGTTTAAAATGGGTTGTTTTAGAAAGTACCGGTCTATTTGAAGTCACAAAAGATTTCTGACCAAAATGCGTGTGGGTTGAAATTGGCCGTTTTAGAAAAAAAAGTATCAAAATGACACGCTATATTCTATTTTGTGACAACTAGTGCAATAGACAATGAAGTATGACCATCAGTGGCGGACCTGCACTAATATAAGTGTAGGGGTCGGCCAACCCATATAGAATTTTTCTAAAAGGTGCATATATATGTTAAAATCCCGGCTGACCCTATGAAATTTTAACATTAACCCTTTTCGACCCTTGTGAAATTTTTTCACGGGTCCGCCACTGATGACTGTGATGTCGTTGACATCCATTTGTAGGTGGTCGAGGCATATACTGGCGATGGATGGTGTTGGGTTGTGGCACATATAGACTCGTTCTAAGTTAACAAGTTTTCTTGAGAACGACCCATCTTAATGTAGTGTATAATTCGAGTAAACCAAGTCAAATAAACTAAAATACCTAAATCATCTCATTTGTTAAATAATGGGCAAGATTTATTAATATTAGATGATGATACAAGCAAACTTGATAACTTGTTCTTTTTTTTTTTGAAAGATTGCAGGTTTTGGGCTAGCGAGCAAGAAAAACGAGTCACGTAACTCATCCAACCACTGCATAATCGGTACATTGGGTTATTTAGCACCCGAATATAGAGAAAGAGGGAAAGCCACTACCAAAACCGACGTTTATGCCTTTGGAATGATCCTATTGCATCTAATTACAGGCCTGAGTCCAACCGACACACGGCTAGAAGGACAAAGTCTAATAAAATGGGTAGCTTCATTACTTTTATGCTCATAATCATGCAAATTACACCACATAAATAAAAACTTATTGATGATAACCTATATTTGTAGGCTAATTCGCTCGTAAAAGAAGAAAGGTTTTCCGAGTTGATTGATCCAGGAATCGAATATGACATTAATCAGATGGTGAACATGGTGCAATTAGCGTTAGATTGTGTGTGTAAGGATCCGCGATTAAGATTATCTATAAAGCAGGTAAACTATGCGTAATTGACTTGTAACATATACTCTCACTTACCTTTGGAAGTTGTACTTATATAATATTATTAATCATTTCATTTGTGTAGGTAATGTTCACACTAGATTACATCAAAGATGGGAAAATTGTGCAACGACCAGATGAAAGTCAACAAGTCAACGGAAATGAGGAAACAATTGGTCAAAGTCAACGTGATTTTGATGAGAAAGTCATCTATAGTTACGGTGGAATGACACCTTTGCCAAAACAAGCAAAGCATTTTTATCAAGGCGTGGATATATAAAAACATAAATACAATTTTTGTTATTTTCACCCTTTAATTGAAGAATGTAAACAAAAGTTATAATAAATGCGGGTGTGCATTTTAGGAAAAAGAGAATACAAAGTTAGTGATGTATTTTACACATTTTCAAGTGCTTGTTCAAATAAAAAAGACTTGATTATATTGCTAAAAGTATATAATTGGTGATTTAACATTATCAAGTACTTGTTCAAATAAAAAAACCAGGATTCAGAATTTTTAGTGAGTGTTTAAAAAGGCCAACCTTCAAAATGGGGCAAACTAGAAAAGGTCAAAACAAATAGACCGGGTTTAAAGAAGTTACATAAACTAAACTAGTTTTGAAAATGTAAGCAACAAATTTCAATATACATAATAAACAATATACGTATTTTAATGGACCATTTTTAAAATTAAAAAAATAATCAATTACAGCTTCATTCGTAATATTTGCGAGTGCTTGTTTTTTTAACACTACAAATTACACAAGCGTAAAAATTCGTACCAGACCTTACCCGTAGTACCCAACCCGGAATCAATTCTGGCTTCTATCCATCGGAGACCATGCCCAGTTCAAACCCAAAAATACCGACATGTCTTATCCGATTTCACATCCATTTCAAAAACCGGTTTCTACCTAGACTTGTTCCATTGGGTATTGAATCCCACCCCTCATACCCAGGTCCAGTTCTTACCAGTTCTAGATGTACCCAATTAAGCCCTACCCAGTTCTTATTCTTACCCAGGTCTCGTTCCAGCCCAACGACCGGTTTGTGCACCTATAAAAACAACAACCATTCAAATTTCAAAATAACACCACCACGCCTAGAGGTGCACAAACATTGTATTTTTAATAACCGGTTCCGGGTATTGTCAACAAAGTCAAAAACATGTCGGGAATGAACCAGTTCTGGGTATAGTCGAGTATTTGACCCGGTTTTTGGGTTGTTTTGACCGGGTAAAGGTAGAACCGGTTCTGACGGGCCCAGGTTGGGTCCGGTTCCGGGTACAGGTATGAGGAGAAACCCAATACCAGGCCATACACGCGGGTTGATACAGGTAAGAACCGGTTCCAGGTCGGGTCTGAAACCAGGTATTTTTATTATGGTCTTGTGGGCTACTCAAATTAAAAGGCCCATAGTTTTTCTAATAAGAAACAAAAATGAAGCCCATAATACATTTATAACCCAATCTCTCCAATCAAATTCACGTTCTCCGTCGCGGTCACCGGCGACTTGTAGACAAGAACGATAAATCGAACATCAATTAATTGTTAACAGCTCACAGCACAACATCAGGTCAGATCTGGGTATCTTTTGTTGGCTTGTAATTGATGCGATTTATGTATTAATTTTGCTGAAGCAAATTTGTATTTAGTGCCCGTAAGGTGTTTGTTGAAATGCCTGAGTGAATTTTAAACCTAAATTAATACTTTTGTTTTGTAATACTGCAATATCTTGAAATGGGTTATCGAGAAAGCTGAAGGGCTAAGTGAAATGTTTATCGAGTTACCAGACGGGTGCCCGCGCGATGCAGCGGGTGTTTGAACCTGTTAATCGCGTAATATATAAGTGTTTATGGTTCGGTTAAAACCTTGAAATCGTTTAAACCGGTCATTGGTTTGACTTATTTTTTCTTTTTCTTTTTTTACTTTCGGTTTGTTGGTCGGTTTCAAAATTTTCAAAACGTAGTGAACGGTTGGTTCGCGGTTTATACTGGCAACCGACCATATGAAACCAGACCAGACTGTAAATGTTGAATGCATTTTAATGTTTTTTATTATTAATTATTAGATATGTTTTGTAATATATATTAGATATAGTTATAATTTAATTGAACATAATCTTTTTATTACAAATAACTTGGATATACAACTTCAAATTAACCTAATTGCAGTTCGATTTATTTTGTGATCTTTGTTGTTATTATTTCACGTCCTAGATCTTCCATTAATATTTACCATTTATGTGGCTAAATTTATCATTTTTTATTTATGATCCTCTCAAGTATCATATTATGTTGGTGTTTAGTTAAAATTGATGGTACATTTAAATTAGTAATTATTTTAAACTAAATTTATTATTAAAGTTTAAACTGTGAAACCAAACTGGAACCAAGCCGTTAGTAACGATTCGGTTTCAACATTCAATGGTTGAGTTTGGTTTTGGACAACAAAAAAATCAGTATTGACGGTTGGACTCACAAGTTTAACTTAAAAAACCATCAAAATCGACACTGAACACCCCTACGTAACATATTAATTTATTTAAAATGAAAAAAATTATAACAATATCATATCCAAATTAAAGAGAATAAAATACTCGTTTTTATGGTGTAATTTTTTTATAAAAATATTAACGTTTGAAAAGGCTATAGTCGTTTAAAAATCATGGGTGGGAAGTTAGTTTACAACTTAAATTAAAAACATAATATGGTTAAAGATGAGGGGCCAAACTTGTAAGTTGAATGGGTTGTGTTTAAAAGACATGTTTACCCTTACTAACACACGTACCTCATGCTTTAAGTGTTGTAAATTACTTAAAATGAGTGTCTTAATTTGCCCTTGTTTGGTGTATTATATATAGTATAGATATAGATTAGTTTGAATGTTTAGGATTATCTATTTAGTTTATTTATTTGTTTGCAAGTTTATATTATTAGTTTGAAATTCTAGAAAGTATGTTTAGGAAGCTATTCAGTTAAGGCTATCCAGGGCCATCTCTGAGAATCGTGAAACATTTTTGGGCCGAAGGCGTAAAAAGTTTGGGCATTAACTTAGTTGAGTAATTGGTTTAAACACTAAAATACTTATATAAATAGTTTTAAAAATAAATATTCGGGCCTATCGAGGTGTCGGGCCGGGGTCGGTTGACCACCCGGCGCTGCCTCATAGCCGGCCTTGGGGCTATGTAGTTGGTGTCTAGAATTATAATAATTAGAAAGAGTCGATCTTGGTTGAGATCAAAATTCTGTGTTCTTGGACCTGATTTTCTAGTTCAGTTTGTTCATACAGCGGGCGTGACACCATGTTTTTGGTTAGATGGACAATGATGATTTGTATGAGGGGCCGAATGTTATGGTTGGTGTAGGTTCAAGACCGGTACAATAACGTCAATAACATGGTGTTTGATTTTTAGAATTTCTAGAAAAGGGTTATTTAGAATTAAGTCTAGCGTATGAAAGACGGAATTTGATATTCGATGCTCCACCGTACAGTTTTGGAATCTGTTTCTGAAACTGATTAATTGTAGAAAATAAAAGCATTCAAATTTTAGTATAGCATAGCATAAAGATTTGAGTAACCAGCTTTCTTTGATTTCCAGCCATTATATTTGTCAATTCATCTAATAACGATCATCACCGATTCACAATCTCTTGTCTTTTTAATTAATTGAACAAAATAGGATGGTTGTTTTACAACAAAATGACAAATACAGTAAGTTGAATAAGCAAGAAATTGCAAACTTTGATGATCATTTGACGGGCTTCTCGCCTCTTTTCACCAGTAAAATGGTGGTTTATCATGAAGTGACATATAAGGTGATTGAAACATAGTAACAACTAGAAAGAAACTCTAAGTATAGCTTAAGTTATCTCTGTCTATATTTTTTAAGACATGGATTTTGCTGATATATACATATGTTTATATTATTTAGTGAAGAGTGAACATGGAGAAGGAAGAAGTGGTCGTTTTACCTACACGAAAAGTATCTTGCACCGCTGCCTTTGATGCTCTCTGGTTCTGTTATTGTAAGTTTTTGCTTTCATATTTTTGACGTTCTATTGGCACATATGCTATGCAGTCAATCTCGGTGGTATCTCGGTTATCGTCCTCATGTGAAATATTAGTCAAAATATCGGTCAGAATGCCGGTACCGATAATATCGGCGATATTGACCGATATTTCACTGATATATCACCGATATTCCCGATATATGTGTTTTAACTTTTAAGTCTTAATCAGTTCCTACTTGCTACAATTGTTAATGTTTTACAACTTGCAAAAGGATAATTTGTTAATAGTAGGAGAGTATAGTAGTATACTGAATTGTTAGTGTTAAAAGTGCTATATATATAAATTTTGCATGATATTAAAATTACCGATATCTCACCGCTATAACCTATATCTCAAATATTGGTCCTTGACCGATATCCGATATTTTCTGCATTAACTGCTTATATATGTGTATTTTATTTTATATATAATATATAAATGGAACCTGATCATCATGACAGCTCCAGTACATCAAATGCAACAATACTATCGACTCGGGTCCCTTGATAATTGTTCTGGGAAGTGGAATGCTGTTGTTGATTGTTTAAAACTCAAAACGAAAAGGTCTCAAGAAGTCCAGGTAAATTTATTTGCATACTTATAATAATACTTATACCAAAGTAGAAATTTTGAGACTAACAGTATGCAATTAATAACTGTAGGAAATTCTTGAAACCCGAGAGAAAGAGAAGAAACACATCTGGACTTTTAGAACGCCCCAGGAAGCCGCGTCTCATTGGAATGACATGTTTGGACATTTAGATGGCGGTAAATGAGATTTCATAAATTTTGTATCTCATCACTTGCTTTTAATTTTATTCAGAACTTACTAGAGGAATGTTGTAAGAGTGATGACTTGCTAGTGATCTGGAATAAGAAATTTGTAGCTATATTATTGCTAACTGAATGATTTTATACCTTTTTTTTATATAAAATCTAAATGTTGATTTTCTTTATATTAATGAAGTTGAAAAGAGGGTGGGAAGGTGCTTTACATCTATTTGAAAAATGGATCAATTTGGGTTTACTAATACTCAAATTAGACGTGTCAAAACGAACGCCACCTTATGACCAATTTGCTCCACACACCCATTCTCGCTAGTACCATTGTCGCTGCCGTTATACCACCGTTGTCACCACCTCTATTGCCACTCCAATCCTTGTTGCTAACACTCACTGATGTCTGCTTCTGCCTCCGCCACTGCACCTGCCAGCCGTGCCACCTTGTAGTTGTTACTGCCACAGTGCCACCACCACTACCGTTGTCACTAGCTAGGAGTGAGTAACCAAAAACCGATAAGCGAATTAACCAACGGCTTTGCCTTTGAAGGCTGGGACTAACAGATGGTTGCCAGTTAAACCAAATACTTCTATAATGTAAAGAAGAGGTCATGTGGGCTGCTAAAAAGGCCGTTAAATATCCCTATTGAGCCAGAAAGATCACCCATGAGGTGTTGGTCAATAGTTGGGGCGCCATGTAGAATTTTTCATATAGAATGAGGTACTGAGGGTGCAAAAGCTGATGGCATGGAGTCATGGACCATTAATATTTTCTGTTGGGCCCAAAGAATGATTGAAATGGCCCATTAGTATTCCTTGAATCCTTGCTATTCAATTAACCATGATTCATGAATAGAGATTACAATAATGGGGCAAAGAAAGAAAACTAAAAAAATAAATAATTGTATTTATATATATTTTTTCTTTCATCATTTTTATATGTTATTCTTCAAAACAAAAAAAAAAACAAAAAAAGAACTTGATATAGTTATATGCAATGGTGTGTATTGCATATGTGAAAAGGGTTCAAATAAAAATAAAGAATTTCTTAAGAATGATAAGAACCAATAGATTTTTTACATGTGGCACTACAACCTATTATGAAAAAAACAATTTTAGGAAACTATGTCAGTTATAGTGGTGAAAGAGTAATTCTAGAAAACTATGACGGTTATTGGTAATTTTAAATTTCAACCATTGATTAACATGATCTAATGGTTGTGATTTATTCCTAGTCTTCCTAGGAAACTAATTATTTTTAGGATAATCCTCCCCTTTCATATGTAATACAACATTATACACTATTGTATATATACAATATATCAACCAATTTTAGACAGATTTAAAAAGGATGAAAGAAAAAAATATATATTAAAATGTTCTTTTTAAGTTAAAAATATTTATTTATTAGTTCTCTCTTTAATATAAGTGCTTTCTTGAGCCCACCCTATATATAATAACAAAATATATACCATTAATTTATCCCTTAACTCCTCTCAAGGTAGACGTTCGCAACATGCAGCATGGAACGATAGAATGTCAATGATCTGGACAGCTGTTAGAAAATAACCAACTTTTTTTTTATTTGAAACTACTCATATCAATCTGGCTCCACTTTGACCAAAGCCCGTTTTGACAGAACCAAATTAATGTATTTTTAAAGCGACATGTATTCACACAAACCCATTCTATCATGTCAAAACCTACATGGCCCACCAGTTTGCGAGGCTTAACAAATACACAACCAAGTTGAATTAGAGAATTGCGTAAACACTTGTACATAATATTTGCAATCTATAGTGGCAAAGAAAATAAGGCGCATTTATGTAGCCGCATAACCAACCGTGCTTTATACGATTATTTATATAAAACCATCTATGCATTAAACTCTGTTGTCTATATATTCCCCATTGTGCTGTTTGATTCTTTATTAGTTGACGGTGTGATTTAGGAGCATTAAAGGTGAGTCTGGACCATGAACTCATGAAGTATGATTGGCCTTAGGATATGACTACATGAGTATGAGGTTGCACCGACAAGTTTAGTTTCATAATCTTTTCATATATAAAGTATCCCAATCAATGTCATAATCATGTATAAAGTATCCTTAAAAGGTTTTTAAGATATAAAGTTGGACACTTGGACATGTAAACCAAAATTTATTGATAACAAAGCACAAACATAAGGAAGAGAAGGTAGCAATAGCAATCAATGGTGACTCAGTTTATAGAAACATAATCAATATTTTTGGACCACAATGTAAGAAAAGACATGTTTTTTTTTGTTCTTGTGAAAAGGATGTATATACCTACAACTCTACTAATTAGATATTATTGCCATTAATTATCAGATTTTTTTTAAACAGATACATATTAAAAGTGTTGTATATTTTATGTTAATTTTTTAAGTATCGTAACCGTTGCTTGTCCAAGATTTAAAAATACTTCGAAACCTCAAAACTATATCCATATTTATTATATAGTTAGTTTTTTTTATTGGTCGCTTGTTAGACATAGATGGTAAACTTAGGCCCTGTAAACTTATAAGACATGTTACGTGTATGTGTAAATACGTATACATTGTTTATGCATGTATATATGGTTGTAGACTTGTAGTATAAACTTTTATGTTTTTCCACACTAGCTTATTATTGCATGTGTATAACAGTACAAGTGCATGTATGTATGTATGTATGTATATGCACATTGGTTAAATGCACATGAATAATGATCCTACCTAAGGGTGAGTTTAAAGGAAACTAAACCACAAGGGGGTGAAATGATATTATTGATAATTGTGGGGATGGATGTAGAGTTTGTTAAGCCATCAAATCAAAGACTAAGTACAAAACACAATGGACAATATTCATCACGGCATAAATATGTATATATAAATTTGTTATTGTTATTATTAGTATTATTATTTTACCAAAATACAACAACCGACACAAAATGCACCAAACACCCATTCTACTTGTGCTATATCAACGGCTATAAGGATACATATTTGACTTTGCTATTGTTTGATTATTTATTAGGAATGATATGTTTTTTTTATACAAACTACTAATATACTATAATAGAGACATTGCATATCATCATACCTCTATTTATATATTACGTTTCCTTGTGATATTGTATGAGTGATGAGTATATATTATGCTTTGTAAACTATATAGATGGTGTGGCTGTTTTTAATTTAAGAGACATTTTCGGTTACATCATCGTTATCATTTTTTAAAATAAAAACATGTGTAATGGATAATGTCTTTCAATCATTAACCCTTCAGACACATATAAGTTTTATTGTAAAAATGTCTTTATACTTATAACGTCACATAGTGCCCCAGAAAATAATGTAGGAACTTTAATGTTTTATCCACCAATATACTGCCCTTATATTATCATATTTCATTCGACCTAACAATAAAAACATTTATTTTCATTTGTAGTATGTATTATAACTCATTATTTTGCCATCTGTTCGTTCGAATATGTACATGGGCACACTTGTATTAAAATCGAGAAAAGAGCCCATTTGACATTAAAAACTGCAATTTGACAGTTAGAAGAGAATTTAGTTGTCACTTTTAATATGATGCTAATTTATTTTTTATAAAAGAACTGACAACCACTTACATCATTTTAGTATATTTAATAATTTTCTTGGGAGTTTGTATTAATTTTCAATATTATATACTTTATAGTGCTTATTTTCTTTTTTCCCCCCTTTCTAACATCATTTTTATTTTTACTATTTTTTAACTCACATAATCTGAATCCGGGCCTTTTAGAAAAATAAAGTGTTATCAAACTCTTTGTTATTACTTATTAGCATGCATATACTAGTATTCCTTTGATTATAGTGCTTATTGAGTTTTAATTATTATAATATGACCATAAGTATTATAACACATATAATCATATCATATGTGACAGGCACCACCTTCCTTATGATTTAAATTTTAGATGAGTACCGATTTCATTACTTGAATATGTGCTTGAAATCTAACCTTATCTCCTCATTACGCTCGAAATACGACTTCACGACTTGATTATGGCGAATTCCGACTTCATGACTTGGTTGTATTGTGCGTACTTTAATTTTGAAAGCTTTTTTTTTCTTTTAAAATTTCAGATTTCCTCTTCATTATCTAGATTTGGATATTAAAATTAACTATTTGAAATTTTGAATATCCGACTTTTAACACCTTGGCTTTAATCATATATTCATATGTAACTGGTTTCCTTTTATTCATTTACTCACCAGAAGAGTGTTCCCAATGAGACGTGAAAAATGAAATTCTACTGGATACGTTCTTAAGTTGTAGCATTATATTTTGTTCCAGGTTGGAAATTAATTGTTTTTAATTATATAGGTAGGTATTGGTGTTTCATTAATATGAAATGGAACAATAAAAAATAAATGGCATTGCCATCACCACTTTGGTGGGATGGTAAAGGCTTTGGCCTTTTGGTGAGAGGTCCAGGGTTCGATTCCTGGCATTGGCGGTATAATGTAAATAGTAGGAGGAAAGCTTGAATGTTCAAAAAAAAAAATAAATGGCATGTGAAAGTCAACTATTATACACTTTGGGGTGTTTGGGATTCCTTATTTTTTTTTCTTATAAGTTATCAAATTGAATAAGTCATTTTTTCTCTATTTTAGTGTTTGAGAACTTATAAGAACTTATAGGTTTCTCCTTATTTATAAGGTTAAAAGATGGGTTTTAAATAAGTTAGGATATCCTAACTTATCTCCTTATATATTTTGAAATACCCTTTCCACCCTTATTCCCTTATTCCACCAGATCCTACACTTGTATAAAAATGTTTTTTTTTGTCATTTTACATCAATAAGTTAAACCAAACACTTTTAAAAAAATAACATATTGACTTATATTAATCCAAACATTTTTTTTAAAACTCTTATCAAATAGCCACAAGACCTTTTCTACTTATCATAAAAAGTTCTTTTCACCTTAAATAAGTAATCCCAAACACACCCTTATACTCACGTATCAATGTGCCACAAAAATGTGTCACGTGACCATAGACCCATGTTATATCAAGATTTAAGAGAGGCTTCTTCCTAAGTTTTTCTTTATTTTCTTTCCAATTAAAAAAAACTAATTAAATTTCGAAAACATCTTGGGAGCTCTTTGTCGTCCGGTTACACAATCAATAACCTAGACGTAATTCGTGGTAATCGACTAGCAAATATATGTTTTCGAATTTTATTCATAAACGTTTAAATTTTGTTGTATGTTCATGACTGATAAATTATAGTCATTAAGATAATTTTGTTAGGTGTTAATTAACTAGTTAGGTATAAATCTTTTATTAAACAAACTTTAATTAATGTTAGTAACAAAAGGCAAGAAAACTTTAAAAACATGTTGACTAAAGACAAGACAATTTTAGTAAAAAATCACCCCAAAAGTTTACAATAGATTATGTGGTTGCAAATGAGGTTTTTTGATTCTCTAATCTATTTTTTAGTAAAAATTATGAGAACAATCTTTGTATGTTTTCAAATTGTTTATTGAGAAAACCCAAGAATCAACTTCACTAGAACATGTTCATGGGTTGCAATTAAGGATAGTTAAGTTTGTGTAAGTTGGATCGAGTGGCTTAAAAACCCTCGTCTAGTCATGTAATTGTTTTCTAGCTTTTGCTATTGTCAAATATATTTAAAGCCATTTGAAAAGAAAAAAAAAAGAATTATAGAAGAACATGTGTTGCTATTTTTTAACACGTTCAATCAAACAATGTAAACAACTTCAAAATCATTATTTTCAGTGACTTCTTTGATACAACGAACATGAAAAACACGATGAAAGCGAAGAACATGATGACCAAGATGGACACAAAGACTTTGTTAAGTTGTCCATTGATTTATTATCAATATGTTTGATTGTTCTAATAGTTTATTAAAACCTACTAAATCAAAAAAGTATTTAATAATAACTTATCTTAAAATACAATTTATAATTCTTAAATCTTCCACATTTGTTATTTCACCAATGGTTAATGACATCCGCTATACAAATTTTCATAAAAACCATAATTTATAACATGTTGGATTTATTTAATCCGTGTAATATATGGCTTTTAACTTAGTTATATTTTATTATGAAGTTTAATAAATATTTAGGCCGAAAATTGTGGGTGTTAAACCCACATTATCACCGATCTGGCATCACTTTTGCAGGCTAAGGTATGTTAAACACTGCGTATGAGGAGCGGTAAGAGTGCGGGCGATAGCAAGTTAATGCTCGAAGGGGCTGAGGGGTGGCGGCTCAACGTTGCTCCACAATAGTCATGTTAATTTAATAAAACTAACAGAATATACGTTTAGATGCCTCTATGAACAGAATACACTCTTGCCAATTTTCTTATTTAAACATTATATCTATATCTATACTATATATAATGCATGAAATATGAGCAAATTAAGACACCTACATTTTAAGTAATTCACAACTTGTAAAGCTTAAGGTACACCTTCTATAGCATGTAAGATAGGGACAAACTTGTCCATTAGAAAATATACATGAAAAAGTTACAACATTGCCCTCTCATCTTTACTCAACTTTTATAAATTTAAAAAATTATTACAACTTTTAACCCTTCATCTTTACATATGTTTCTTTTTTATTTTAATTGTAACCAACTTCCCACCAACGATTTTTCAGCGGCCGTAACTTTTTCATACGTTAATACATTTTATTAAAAATTACACCATAAAAACGAGTATTTTATTGTCTTTAATTTGGGTATGGTATTGCTATAGTTTTTTTCAATTAAAAAAATTAACATGTTACATATAGGCGTTCACAATTCAGTTTTAAAGGTTTCTAAGTTAAATAGTGAGCTAAAGCGTTTGTTTGATTTTTTTTCATTGAAAACGAAAACCAAAGCGTCGAAAATTTAAACTGAATTGTTACTAATGGTTTGGTTTCACGCATTGAGTTTCAATAATAGTTTACAGTCCGGTCCGGTTTTATATGACCTATTTTTGGTATAAACTGTAAACCGAACTGTTTTCTATGGTTTAAACATTCAGAAACCAGCTAATCAAAAGTGGCGATTGATTTAAACATTTTCAATATTTCAAACGAACTTTGAACATCCATAATAGTTACATGATTACTAGGATTTTGGTTTCCCGCAGCATCGCGCGGGCACCCGTCTAGTTTTATAATTATAAAATTCGTAAGTACTTATTATGGGTTTTTTTTTGCCTTTTATGCTATAAAGGAGCATGTTATGGTACACCTAGCTGCATTTGTTTTTATCCAATCATGAATTCGATTGAGTGTAAATTATACATACCAAAACTAATTTTTGTATAAATAAATATACACAAGCATTTAATGTCCTATTATAATACTGTTTTGGTCTTGGAATATATCACTTTAGTACCAAACTATTGATGAGAGTTCCAAATTTTGCTTTTTGGAAATTAACCTCAAGATGGTGCTCTGTTGGGGTTAACATGTTTTAGAACCGGCTAATGATGATGTTGAGACGGAATGTTAACTATTCGTACTAATTTTGACGCTCTAGTTCTCATTCATCCAGAAACACTATCACGGACGAAACCCACAATTGTGCGTGAGTCAGATTTCAAACCTGAGACCATAAGATTATATTGCTTAACTGTCACCCCATACTATTAGACCAGAAGCCCAACTGTGATTAGGCCATATTGATGAGCTAATACTAATGATGAATAGAAGCTAAGTTTCCATCAACCAAAGTTCCTACCGAACAAGGTTACAACTTTTAAGTAACTTATGGCGATGTAAACAAAGGTATATAAGGAAGTTTGTTATTAAAGATCAAGGCGACGAATAATGTAATAGTTTAGAGAAGAGGTATAATCTCTCTAAGTTAGTGGCATTATCTTGTAAGGAGTTCTGATAATAGATTATAATTTAAACGGTTCTAGGGTTTTGAGTTGAAGATAATAAAAACAATGAAGTTCTAAGTAATCGTAGATTTAAATTTTCAATTTTTCATTTCCTCTTGAAAACCTTACCGCGTTAAAATCTCTTTACTACCCATATTCTATACATGATTAGCGTTCCAATTTTATCACAAGTATACGTTAATAAAAAATAAAGACTATAACTAATTAATCATTGTTTACGTTAGAACCAAAATGTTGATATTAAACATGTGTGTTGGGTACAACTTCCAATGAGACAACTCATTTGTATTACTCTATGATGCTACCCTGTCGGTGTGCCATAAAGCAGTACATTTTTGGGATAAAAGCTTATGCATTTAAGAGTTGTACTTTATGCAAGCAAGTCTGTAATGTGAGAGTGATGCGTAAAGCGTCGGTGGCTTTTTACATGTCACCTTCTTGATTAAGGACACAAATACTACTTTAGTAAATGCCTAAATGCACCTCCACCTTTTTCCTTTTTTTTAACAACCAACAAAAAAAAATATATATATATATATATATGAAGAGGTATGTCCCAGTAGAGCCCAGTTGGACCCGCAAGGCTCACCTTGAAGAGGGACGTTTGCGCAAGGACCAACTGGTTCCGCAGGACCCACCATGCTCAGAGATGAAGACCTTACGCGCAGTACGCCAGCCGTTCCCGCAGGAAAAGCCTCCCAATGGTGAAGTATCTCGCCTGTCCCCGCAGCTGCGGATACAAGCCATCAGGGAAGGCTACCCGCACTAATAGCAAGGCTACACGCACAAGGCGCTAAATAATTCAGTGTCACCTGAAGGAATGAGCAAGGCGGGAATACTCCCGCCCAAATGAGCCAGTCCGTATGCTTCTGGAAGATCTTTTGTACCATACCTGCCAAGGTATGGACAAAATAGACAAGATCTGACCAAAGCAGCCCATGAACCAATCACAGGGTGACAGCTCACCGACAACAGTACGAGGAGGAGCATGCTCTAGTACTGTTTGTCACTATTAGCCGCTACCTACTCACCAACCCTTGTCGTGGCACGCACATAGCCTGCAGTTGGTGGAAAGGGAACAGTACACAGCCGGCCTTGTCACTATCAGCCGCTGCCTACCCACCAACCAGCATGGCACGTGCGTAGCCCATAGTTGGTAGAACAGGAATATTATACAGCTGGCTGTACCTGCTTGGAAACCTACCTTCGACTATAAATACTCCAACACCTTGGAACGGTAGGATCATCTGGTATTTTACCTTCACTAGCTATTTCTCTCAATATACACTTATATTCAGAGCAATCTAGTCTGATTCTCACGCCGGAGGGTGGTCACAAGGAGAAACCCCCCCCCCCTTCTCAGTGACGAGCTCACGGTGTTTGTTTTGCAGGTCATCTGAAGAACATCCTTCTTTGCCGAACCTAACCCTCGTGGGAAACATCTATTTAACCCCCAGATTATCCGTAATCTGCCCGGGGTCGATTAGTGTTTCTTCATTGGCGCCATCCGTGCATAAAAACTAGAACTAATTCTCAGTTTTTTCAAAATTTCGGAAGAAATGGTTAACGTTACTCCGGTCCCAAGGCCAGTAAGTGACCAAGAAACCCCGGTAACCACAGGCAGTTCTTCGACAAGCTAGATGATGAAGACAAGGAACGCCTGGAAACGGTCTACGCCTCGATGGAAGGGTTCGACGGCAGCACAAACACCCCCTGGGTATCCTATCTTTCCCCGTCACTCTCTCGGACGGGAAACACTCCCGCACAGAAGATGTGGACTTTGTCGTAATGAGGAAGCCACACCACACATACGACATTCTCTTCGGGAGAGACGGGATGGCAAGATTCAACGCCGTGGTATCTTCAGTCTACGGCATGATGGGATGGCCAACAGCTGAGGGTGTAGCGATGATCACCGGCATTCTCCAGGTATGCATCGCATCTGTCTCATCTAAACCCAAACCAAAGATGGTTAAGCCAACCATCACCGAACCGGAAGAATGGGCCTTCAATGGCAAATACCCTGACCAGGCCGTTACCATTGGTCCAACAGTCATTGATCCCACGCGCACCTTACTCAAGCGCTTACTACTGAAAAACGCTGACATCTTCGCATGGACACCAGCTGACATGACTGGTGTACCTCGAAGTAAGGCAGAGCATAATCTGAAGTGTGACCCGGCTTTTACGCCAGTCATACAAAAGCGCAGAGTAATGGGGGCGGAACAAGCTAACGCGTGTAGAACCCAAGTCAAGGAACTCCTTGATGCGGGCATCGTACGCGTTAGCAGATATCAAACATGGGTTGCAAATCCCGTTATGGTACCGAAGAATAACAAACAATGGCGCATGTGCATAGATTTCAAAGACTTAAACAAAGCATGCCTCAAAGATTGTTATCCGTTACCCGAAATTGATCTTAAGGTAGATTCGTTAGCACCGTTTCGCCTTAAATGCTTCCTGGATGCGTATAAGGGGTATCATCAAATCCACATGGCTGTAGATGATCAGGACAAAACCGCATTTCGGACGCCCGATGGCACATTTTGTTATCAAATGATGCCATTCGGACTTAAGAATGCCGGGTCCACATATTAACGCCTGATGGACAAAGAGTTCATTGCCCAAATTGGGAGGAACTTGGAAGTCTACATGGATGACTTGGTCATCAAAAGCCCTGACGCATAAGCGATGTTGAAAGACATCGAAGAAACTTTCAACACGCTCAGGAAGATAAACATGAAGCTCAACCAGAGCAAGTGTTCCTTTGGGATGGAAGAAGGGAAGTTCTTAGGGGTCATCGTCACTAAAGATGGCTTCAGAGCGAACCCTGAAAAGGTCGAAGCCATTATCAAAATGGAATCACCTACTACCATCAAGCAAGCTCAGACACTGAATGGACGACTAGTTGCACTTAACCGCTTTTTGGCAAACCATGCGGATAAGTCGTTTCCTTTCGTGTCAACATTGAGGAACTGTTTAAAGAAAACGCACTTCCGCTGGACACCAGAAGCGGAAGCAGCTTTTCAGGAGATTCGGTCACGCTTGATTGAACTCCCAACGCTCACAGCACCAGAAGCGGGGGAGGAATTAATCCTATACCTTTCCGCCACAGATAGAGCAACCGGAGCAGTCCTGCTAGCAGAGCGGAAAGGCATCCAGATGCCAATCTACTATGTTAGCCGTGTCCTAACAGACGTAGAAACCCGGTACTCCACCCTGGAAAAATTAGTCTTAGCACTTGTACAAGCTTCACGCAGACTGAGACGATATTTCCAGGGTCACCCAATCACCATTCTCACCAACTTCAAACTCGCAAACGTTCTAGGCAAACCCGAATTATCGGGACGTCTAGCTAAATGGGCAATTGAGTTGGGGGAATATGCGATAAAGTACAAGCCAAGACCAGCTATGAAAGGCCAGGTCCTGGCCGACTTTATTGCAGAAGTCCCCGCTTCGCGGGAGAAAGAGTGCCAGGAGGAGGCTCAACCCTCCCCAGCACAGGACATCAATGATGTCTGGCGACTCTACACTGATGGAGCAGCCAGCAACGAGGGTTCAGGCGCAGGGTTGAAATTAACCAACCCAGCAGGCCAAGAATACACTTACGCTATTCGACTGGACTTTCCAAGTACGAATAACGAAGCCGAGTACGAAGCATTCTTGGCAGGGCTGAGAATTGCGCGTAAAATGGGACTGAAAAACTTGGAAGCCCACGTAGATTCCATGTTAGTAGCCAATCAGATAAACGGAACGTACACGGCCGTGAACGACACAATGGCCCTGTACCTCGCACAAGCAAAAACCCTTATGCGCGATTTTAATGATTGTAAAGTCATACACGTCAAGCGTAGCGAAAACAAATCTGCGGATGCGTTAAGCAAGCTTGCATCATTAGCCTTCACCCATTTGGGAAAGGACATCCGTATTGAACTCCTTGAAGCACCATCAGTCCCGCATAAGGAAATTCGTGTCATCCAAACCGGTACAGAAACGTGGATGACACCAATAATAAATTACCTTGCAGCGGGTATACTACCAGAGTCAAAAACACAGGCAAGAAAAATACGTTGTAAAGCATTAAACTATCAGCTCATTGATGACATCCTTTACAGACGTAGCTTTCTTGGCCCACTCTTAAGATGCGTGGACAACCAAGATGCTGACTACCTCCTAAGGGAAGTACACGAAGGCATCTGTGGAGTACACGCAGGTCCACGCGCTGTTGTAGCTAAGCTAAACAACGCGGGATACTTTTGGCCGGGGATGCATATGGATGCGCTGGCATACATCAGAAAGTGTAGGTCTTGCCAGCTCTACGCACCCAACACGCATCGCTCGAAGAATGAACTTGTTCCAGTCACCTCTTCATGGCCATTTCAGAAGTGGGCCATCGATGTGACAGGCCCATTTCCTACAGCAGCAGGAAACGTCCAGTTCCTAGTGGTAGCCATCGACTACTTCACTAAGTGGATAGAAGCAAAACCCTTAGCCCAAACAATCGCAAAACATATTAAAAAATTTATTTGGGAATTTATTACTTGTCGTTTTGGACTTCCACAGACTTTGGTGAGTGATAACGGCACCAACTTTGCTGACAAGAAGCTACAAAAGTGGTTAGAAGAACTTCAAATCACCCACACCTTTACCTCAGTGGCACACCCGTAAGGTAACGGTGAGGTGGAAAGAGCAAATAAAAGCATCGTCGAAGGCATAAAGAAAAGACTCCTGGAACACAGATCCGGCTGGGTAGACGAAGTTCCACACGTCCTTTGGGCAAACAGAACGCTGAAAAAGGCCAGTACGGGAGAAACCCCGTTCAGCCTCACTTATGGCACTGAAGCCATGGTCCCAATCGAAATTGGTTTACCCTCACCAAGGGTCTTGATTCAGCCAGAAGACAATGATGCGAAAAGACGGTTAGACCTTATGCTAACCGAGGAACGCAGAGACTTAGCCGCAGCGCGTGAAGAAAACTACAAGCGACAAATGCAAAAGTACTACAACACGCGGGTAAAACTCTGCAACTTCAATGTAGGAGATTACATATTGCGTAACAACGAGGCTTCAAACCAAGAGCGCCCAGGAAAACTGGCACCGGTCTGGGAAGGACCATACATTATCAAAGAAGTTTTGGGAAAAGGCGCATACCGGCTCGAAAGGCTCGATGGCACTCCTATCCCAAGAACATGGAACGGAGCTCAATTACGCAAATGTTACATGTAGATCAATTCCAAACTTGTAAAGAAAAGGCCTAGAGCCACTTCTAATTGAAATGATTCTCCTTTCACATTGTGTTGATAGCCTTACCTTTATACTTATGAACTTCCCACGCTGATATGCCGGTATTCACCGCGTAAATATGGGAAGAAGTAAGTCATTGCATGTGGAAGGCGGCAAAATCCGCATAAACACATAAAACGGTAAAAATTTCTAAGGAAAACATTCACGCAGGTCAGCTATAGGTAAAGTTTAGTCATCCCAATAAATGAAAGTGACGGTCCTACCCGCACAATCATGATAAAGGAAACTGAACATTGACCTATTGGCAACCGCGCGTCGAAAGGTTAACTTATTCAAAACACTTAGAAAATTTCAAAGGAAAATATGAGGAAAACTTCCACGCAGGTCAAGTATAGAAAAGTTTGGCCATCCTACTAAGTGCAAGTGACGGTCTTATACGCACATTCACGAAAGAGGAAGAAAAACTTTGACTTATTACCTGCCACGTTGAAAATTTAACTTATCTAAGTACTAAAGAAATTGCTAAGTTAAATCAAAATATGCGTGAAATGAACAAGGCAAGGCATTAGCAAATAATCTTTATTCCATCAAAATTCAAATATTACAAAGATTGCTTGGTACATACCCGCATACAAAAGAAGCTATACAAAAATAAAAATCTACTATAATGATGGAAAGGGATCTAAAGGATCAAGCTTCAGGACCACTTCCACTTGGACCCGCACCATCAGTAGAGTGTGGCGGTTCAAGGAAAGCTTTAAGGATAGCTAGCCCGTCATCAGCCGCAGCAATCTCGTTGACCTTCTCCACCACCGGATGCGGGAAGGCAGCATACTGATTCACTGCTTGGTCGTACGCAGCTTCAGTATCCACATTGTAAAGAGGGAAGTTGGAAGGCGGGATGCCTTGTTCAACAAACCCTAGACCAAGCAGGAAGCCAGCCTTTTCCCCATCCTCATGAGAAGTGTTGAGGGCTGCGCTCATCGCATCGTCATATGATGTGTTCGTGAACACCCGATGCACAACCTACAAAACAGAAGTTTGTCAAACTCAAGAGTAAGGAAAAGCGTAAAGATAGAAATTAGGAAGCTGCGCATACCTGCGACAACGCTTCTCGAAGAAGCCATTCCTTGGTAACCAGAGCCTCCTGGAGGGCAGCTTGAGCTTCATTACGGGCGCGTTCGGCTTCGTTCTTTGTGAGGTTGGCAAGCAACACATCTTTGGCTGCAGCCTCTTCGACGCCCTTTAGCTTACGCTCAGTGTGGTCAAGCACCCCCCTCTGGTCCAAGATCTCCTGGAGCTTCTTGGCATCTTCCATGGCCAAGGAATCATGAGCCTGCTGGAGCCTCTCTAATTTGGCTTTAAGTTCCTCATTTTCGATGCGTAGAGGCTCAGCAGCAGCTTCAGCCTTGGTGGCCCTCTCGGTTGCGTTCCGTGCAGTTTCCTTGGCCAGCCGAAGCTGTTCGTTAACAGCTTGGGCAGCCTTGGAACGGGCCTCCAGACGAGCCTGAACGTCAACCTTAAGGGCCTTGAAGGCCTTCTCCTTTTCCGCAGCAACGGCAGCAAGCTTCGCATTCTCCTCCCGGATGGCCCGCGCCTGAGCCACTTCAAGGCTACGCGCCGTCTTCAACTTGTCGTTTTCACGACAAAGTAGCTCGACGCGTGGCTGCATCCGGGCGAGAAGGATTCGAAGCTCGTTGGACAGCCTACCTTCCTGGTAGCTGGCCATGGCCTCCCCCAGCGCACCGCTTGGGGCGGCGTGACGCGCCCATTCGACGCAGTCCTCAGCAGTCCGGAGGGTTGTTCCCCGGCGGATCTTCCACCGAGGAGCGTACACCTCGTTGGAATCACGAACTGCAATAAAACAAAAACAGTTAAACAAAGAAACGATGAAAGGGATATAGGCCAAAATAACCCTACGCACCTGTAGGGTCGACAACAGGCCGATAGCCACCAAACCCATCACCTGAACCTAAGGGATAACCATCCAAAAGGTCAAAGAGAGGGGAAGGAGGCAAGGATTGGCTAGACGCCCCAACCCCAAACGTATATGAAGGACTGGCCGTAGTCGCAGGCGCCGGAGGAGACGCGGTGGAGGCTGCCGCGGTGGAAACCAACGGAGGTGAACTCACAACCGTGGCCGCGGCTGCGGAAGAACCCGCAACAGAAATCACCGCCGGCTCAGTGACGGATTCGGTGAAAATGGCACTGACAGCCGGCGGAGATAAGGTTACAGCTGGAACAGTTGGCTCAACGGGATAAGCAACTGAACCAGTACTGCAAGCAGGCGTAGCCGCCTGGGTCATCGCCTCTGGTAGGTTGACCAAACCTACCTTCATGGGTCCAGAGCTGCTCTCTCCCGCTCCACTTTGGAATGCCGTAGCATCCACGCCTACACGAACACGATATATAAGTATAATAGCGGAAAGATAAGAAAAAGTTATGAACATTGACGGGTCTTTTTGAGCCTGAAGGTGCGAACAGGCGGGGACGAACCCGATGGAGCCGGCCTCTTCGTACCGGTTACCGTCGTCGTCCTGGGTTGCTCGGAGGTGACAGCCGTTTCAACGTCCGGAGCAGTGGTCTCAACACCACCTGGGTTCCCCGCCGCCTCTTCACTCTCGGTCTCTGACTCGGACCGATTCACCGGATCGGCAGTGGAGGCAACCTTCGCCTTCCCCTTCCCGCCGGCAGCCTTCTTCTTCCTCGCCAAGAAAGGACCATCTGCGGATTCCTCATCAGAAGATGACAAAATTAGAGGAATTCCCGCAGAGGTTTCAGCGTTGACAGGGCGAAGGTTAAAAAGTTTTTTACCTGGCCGCCTGGCGCTCAGGATCTCGTGGCCTGGCGGGTAGACCTCCACGAACCGATCCGCCGTTTGCTCAAGGATGGGCAACTCGTTCTCGTCAAGAGCGCGAGTACCCATCCGAGCGGGACCACCAGCCTCCCGCGGCTGCAGGAGAGACTGCAAGTCGTTTCCCTCTGAAAATAAAGAGATGGTTAGAACAAAAACCCTAACCTAGCGAATAAAATAAAGCATATCGTAAGGGACAGAGTTCAAACCGTATTCGAGGACGATCGGCACTTGCGGAGTCTCAGAGCCGGCATCCTTCCATACCCGGCTCATCCCGAGCATCACCATCCCAGACTCCGCAAAACGGTAAACCGGAGTCTGGATCCGGGAAATCTTGGAGAACCATTCCGCCTCCTGGTAGTTGGAGGCGTGAAGGTTGGGGAGTGCTCTCCCGTTCTTGAATGTCATCGCAATAGGGACGACACGGGCAGAGATGTAGAAGAACTCCCGCTTCCAAGACCGAAAACTGCGCTTGGTGGCGCAAATCTTCAGACCCTTGATCCGGTTGACCAGGGTGTACCACCCTTGGATGCACCTCCAGGAGTAGAAGGTCATCAGGCGGTCGACATGGGGCTCTACACCCATAATGAGGCACACCCACTCGAAATGGCGGATCTTCGCGATCGCCATTGGGTGTACCTCCGTCAAGTGTACACCGTGTCTCTCCAGAACACGGTACACAAACTTCGTCAATGGGAACCTCAGATTCCCATAGACGAAGAATGCAGCGTACACCCCTATCTTGCCCTTGAGGGCATCGTACACCGTCTGATGAGTCTCTGGAAAATCAGGCTCGAAAGGCTCGAGCATGAACTTCCGGACGATGTACTGGTAGAGGTCAATAGGAAGAGTGCACTGGCACTCGCCGGCAGTGCTCTTGTCGTCCTTTTCGGACGTCGACATCAGGTTCTCGACGAACAACTCAGCCTCCTCGGCAGTGGCCTCAAAATCATGGGTAGAAGACATGTTTTAGATGTACAGAACAACGATTCCAGAAGAATGCTCGACAGAATAGTGAGTATTCGCCGGAAATCGTTTTAAGAAGATGAAGAGAGAAGTGAAAGTGTGGACTAAGGCGCACCCTCTCGCCCTTTATATACTCATCGCAGTTAATGTGATGAATTTAATGCGGAAGGGAGAGAAATCGCAGGTGCAATGAAACTATGACACGTGGCAAAGAGCAAGCTGGCAACAACTGTTGAAAGGACGCGTGCCATTAATTTCGCGGCCACGCGCCCGAAAAATCGCGCCCACGCGCCTGCAAAAGCGCCTGGATTGACCATATATTGTCACGTCGCCATAACTTCCTGCACGTCCTGACACTGTCAGAAGAAACCGTCGGACGACGTTTCAACAGTTTGGACTGTTCTTATCCTTTCACCAACTCTTCGAATTTCAAAAAGATTCAAAAATAAGCGGGAAAATACCCCTTACCTTGGCAACCAAGTAACTATAAGATAGGTGCGAGTACAGTGTCAAGGCAAAACCCTTCACATATTTAGCACCAGCAGGGAATTGAAGCCAGGAATACCTTGGAAGTAAAGTAACTATAAGACAAGTGCGGGTACAGTGTCAAGGCGAAACCCTTCACATACCTAGCACTCCGCAGGGAATTGAAACCAAGAAGGATCTTCTGGGCCATGCTTGCGGAAACGGGAATAACATCCCTGCATAGTGGGAACGTCGAGAACTAAATTGTTTGAAGCTCCAAGATGGAATTGGTTGTTTTAACATAATTGATCACTATGTTCAAAACTACCAAAACCTCATGGAGAATCTACACAAGTGGAACTCAACGCTCCTGACTTGCGAGGTTACACACCTACCCGCATCATACCCAAAGATCAAGCAGAAAAGTCGGGAATTTCTGCGTGACATTATGGAAACCGCGGGAAGAATCCCCACGGACAACCTTAAAACCAAATACTTTTCAAAACCCCTTGATTAAGTCCAAAGTTCACCTCACTTATTAACAATTCATGAGAAGAACATTGGACTGGGGGGACTTGAAGAGGTAGGTCCCAGCAGAGCCCAGTTGGACCCGCAAGACTCACCTTGAAGAGGGACGTTTGCGCAAGGACCAACTGGTTCCGCAGGACCCACCATGCTCAGAGATGAAGACCTTACGCGCAGTACGCCAGCCGTTCCCGCAGGAAAAGCCTCCCAATGGTGAAGTATCCCGCCTGTCCCCGCAGCTGCGGATACAAGCCATCAGGGAAGGCTACCCGCACTAATAGCAAGGCTACACGCACAAGGCGCTAAATAATTCAGTGTCACCTGAAGGAATGAGCAAGGCGGGAATACTCCCGCCCAAATGAGCCAGTCCGTATGCTTCTGGAAGATCTTTTGTACTATACCTGCCAAGGTATGGACAAAATAGACAAGATCTGACCAAAGCAGCCCATGAACCAATCACAGGGTGACAGCTCACCGACAACAGTACGAGGAGGAGCATGCTCTAGTACTGTTTGTCACTATTAGCCGCTACCTACTCACCAACCCTTGTCGTGGCACGTACATAGCCTGCAGTTGGTGGAAAGGGAACAGTACACAGCCGGCCTTGTCACTATCAGCCGCTGCCTACCCACCAACCAGCATGACACGTGCGTAGCCCATAGTTGGTAGAACAGGAATATTATACAGCTGGCTGTACCTGCTTGGAAACCTACCTTCGACTATAAATACTCCAACACCTTGGAACGGTAGGATCATCTGGTATTTTACCTTCACTAGCTATTTCTCTCAATATACACTTATATTCAGAGCAATCTAGTCTGATTCTCACGCCGGAGGGTGGTCACAAGGAGGAACCCCCCCTTCTCAGTGACGAGCTCACGGTGTTTGTTTTGCAGGTCATCTGAAGAACATCCTTCTTTGCCGAACCTAACCCTCGTGGGAAACATCTATTTAACCCTCAGATTATCCGTAATCTGCCCGGGGTCGATTAGTGTTTCTTCAATATATATATATTAATAAACTAGCAAGAAGCTAGAACACCAATACACCTTGAGAAAAAACAATATTACACATTAAACATACACCACCTTTTTCCTTTTTTTTAACTATTGACAAATAAAGTCTGGTTATACGGGGTAATCCACTAATAAAATTTAACTCGATATGTTTGTGATCACAAACAATGATGGATAGTCCAAGCTTGTTATCTTTTATCCCGGCCTCCCGGGAAAACCTGATTAAAAAGAATTTGAATTTGCGACATTACGGTCTCCAGCCCATATCCCATTCCCCTTCCGGTAAATGCATCTCAACTATTTTCTTTTAGCATAAGTTATTTACCTTGTAAATTTGTAATGATAATCTTGATTTTTATCTCTAAATAATAAATAATGGTCATTATTGTATCTCTTATTTAGAGAGAAATCAAGATTAATGATCATTACAAGGTAAATAATCTATGTTATAAATAATGTTTATTAATATTATATTTTGCTTGTCACTGTTATATTTTGGAGTCCATTATATATTTGTATCATTTTTTATATAAGAGACTATGTATGATAACTCGACCTCAACCCTTAAGAGTATATGTGTTTTACAGTCTTCATATGAACGATGGTGGTTTATTACCGACGAGATTTGAAAAATGTTGATGTTTAGAAATCAATACTTCTTATATTGCAAATGTTGACTCAAACATTAATTTATGTACTTTTCTTTAATATATTCTAACATATCATATATATAAAATCAAAACTTGACACCACAAGTTATAAAACTTGAATAAGTTATATTTAAATATTTCTGTATAACTTATTCTGATTCAATTTTTGTTTTTTGTTTTTATTAAGATAGAAGAAGTTCGTGTTAGGCTAAAGCCAAAAGACAGATATATTCTTTTGTAATGTTTTGGAAACGATGTGTAAACAATTTAATATAGACTTGGGTTGTGCATATGAATTAATAAAACAAAATAAATCATTTACTTTTTATTACTAAAAAAATTAAAAATAAAAGAAATGGTATAGATATAAGTTTATTGTTTCTCACACAAACTTTTAGAAGTAAACAAATAAAAAAGAAAATACTAATTTTATTGTTTGCTACTTACACATCTCTAAAGTTAATATACGCTGGTGTTGTTGTTGTTAATGTGTTGTGTTCCCCGCCACATTATGCGGGCAACTCTTTTAATTGAATAAGTATATGTTCCATGTCTTCTAGCAATATACATATTAATTAAAAATTAGGTTACTTGATGCTTTAATCCAATTGTGATGTAATTGTACACTTATTCAAGAACCAATTACTTTAAATCTTTAATGAAAAATATGTACGCAAGGCTTTTGTTAATGGGTCATTCTCTTGACGATGAACATATAATATAGGAAAGCTGTTGGAATTTATTTGTCAAAAGCTAAAGAATAAAACTAGGGTTTACTTTGCATCTCGGAAATGGTCATATGCAAGCAAACACTAAATAATCCAAGTATAAAATATATCATAATTTCTAATTTCCTATATATTATAATTCTTTTTTTTCAGAAACAATTTATTATATTTACTTTGTTTGACTCTGATTCTAAATTTGAAGCACTTAAATGTGCTTCTTGAGTAACGTTGTCTGATGCATGAGTGACCTAATGAAAAGTTTTCACTTGAGTAAACAAAAAAAAAACATGTGAGCTTCTAATAGGATAACCTACGATACTGATGGTATAAAAGATCATATGTTTATTCATGTTGTTCCGCTATTAATTTTTATATTAAGTTTCATATTTGTAGAAAAATCACATATTACTATGAACAAATTTATTTATTTTTTAACGACAAACAAAGTCTGGCCAGTCAGGTACATCCATTGGCAAAACGCCACCGCGCCTTTGATCACAGAGAGCACTGGCAACCCGGCCTGCCACTAATTTCAAAGGAAACTCACCGCCCGAAGGCCCGCTGTGATAAAACATATGGCTTGCGCGCGACATTTTAATACGAATGAGACTCGAACTAGTGACCTTTCATATAAAAAGTCACCAGGATACCGCTACCACCACCCCTTTTTTGAACTACTATAAAGAAATATTTGTGTAGTTGGAAGGAAGGTATCTTATGTACCCAGTTTCCCACATGAGGAAGTAAAAGATATTTGGTCAGTAGAGAAGCTTGAATATCAATCATCAAAATGGCTTTTTAAAGGTTCTTTATGTTTGGCAAAATGTTACAGCTTTTTTCATAAAAATGAAAATTGTATTATTGATGTTAACAAGTTCAAATAGATTTGTGTACATGCAAAAGGGTGAAAAAAAACATCACAATTTTAAAGAAAAAAAAATTGTATGTATATGATTTAGCAGCTTTGTTTACAGGTTTTATGAATGATAAATTGCTAGGTTTTAGAGAAAGTTTAAAAGTTGGTGAATTATGTTACATCTACGAGGTAAAATTAGTGACGGATCTAAAAAAAATTTTAATGGTGACAAATATGCAAGTCATGCCAAAACAAGTAGCGTCGACCCGTGTCGGGCAAAAACACCATATGACATGAAAAGTTTAACAAGCTTTTTTTTTAAAACAACTAATTAGTAACTACTCAAATCAAGTGACGCATAGAACCACAAAGTTAGAAACCAGCGGTGTCAATCGTGTTGTTTTGGTGAGTTAGCGGGTAGAATTTTGCAACCCAAACACGACCCATATTCTTAATTAGGTAAAAAAAATTAAACCCTATCAAATTGACGGATTGACGAGTGAGTACGAGTGTAAATAGAGCTTATTACGGGCTTGGATAATAGGATAACAATAGAATTCATAGTGGGTTAAGTTTGAATATAGAAAGATGAAGGCTAACTAGAATATTAGATATTTAGATTTGTGTGCTATGCAACTTAAGATGAGAGAATCAAACATAATACACTAGTTGAGATAATCTGACCGGGAGCCTCGTCTCCTCCTAACATCGGCATGTATCCGGCACCCCGTAAAATATGCATGGGATGCAAGGAATGAACGGGTAGTTTGATCGATTTTACTTGTTTTTGTGGATTTCAACATTGATTTGTTGGTTATACGTACGTATTTCTCAAGTACTGTTATAAATTAATTCGACTTAATTCGATATTTTTTTAGAGAAATTGGTTTCTTATAATATTAACTTTCATGTATTGATCGATAATAATTCTTACTAAAGAAATTGTTTGTGGCAATCCCAACTTGTAAACTATTCTCCTCTATCTAATTTTTATTAACTGGGGTTTAACTTCTTTATTTCATGGTAACATAGCAGATGACATGGATCTTATATGTAATAATGATAAATATATTCAAGTAATTAATTAATAGTAAACGGGTCGAGCTCAAGCTTCAAAAACTATTCCTGAGCAAAGCTCAAGTTTTAGAAATAGAGATCAAAACGTGCCGAGCTCGAGTTGTGTAAGTTAAACGAGCCGAGCTTGAGTCGGCTCGTGAGCGTAAACGAGCCATGATTTTTAACACGTAGGCATCTACGTCATCTGCCACGTCACCATGAACTAACAGAGTTAAACTCCGGTTAGTAAAAGATCAGTAGAAGAAAATAATTTACAAGTTGTGACTATGATAGTCAATTTCTTAGGAAGGAATTATTATCGATAAATACATGAAAGTTAAGATTACTAAAAATCAATTTCCCTATTTTGACGTAACTTTTTAATACATTAAACTATTTAAATAACATCAAAATATAAGGCAAGCAGACAACAAGCCGTTCGGCTTGCTTCTTTTGAATTCGACTTGAAACTCCGATCCTACGTAGATAAAACCCTTCAAATCCACTAACACAGCACAATGATGCTTGTCTTGAGATAATGAGTTATTTTATAAACTTTGATTAGACTCAACAAAAAAATGAATAAAATTCAACGTGAAAGAAAATAAAGGGTTAGAAAAAGGAAGCAAGCAACGATTTTTGACTAATTGTGGTTTACTTTTATATCTGAAATGCGACAATTTTGGTTTATTTTGTTTCTATCGGCGTAAATTAGAGTTTGGATTATGGAAGGCCAAAAAGTAGTTATAGTTACATAAGACTGAGGGGTGTGGGGGTTTCAAAGGGGGCGCTAGAGCCCCTCCGCTCGCGCCCCCATGCGCTAGTACCACTTCAAATGGGCGCTAGAGGGGGCGCTACCGAGGCGCAAACACCACCCGTGAGCATGGTAGCGGGAGAAGAGAGAGAGAGGATGTGGGGCTTCAATATGGGCGCTAGAGGGGCGCTACCCACACCAGGGGCCAGGGGCTCCAACACCCCCCTTATCCAGTTTCTCTCTCTGCCACACGTCATAATATTATTGGTTCTTGGCTCTGCTGGAGCCCCCACTCCCCTTAGTCTAACTACCAGTCAACGGTCACCAACACATATCTACCACTTTTTCTGCCTCTTTCTCCGCTTTTAATTTTTTAATTTTTGGGTTCATTTTCTTAAAATAGTACGGATATTCAACATGATAGTTCATTTTATTCGAGTGTTCGGTTCGGTTCGGTTCGGTTCGATCCATGGTTTTTCTGAGGGCCTCCATGACATGACTTCACCCACCTTCATTTCATATTAATAATTTTAGTGTAATTCGAGATTAATCTGTTAATCAAGTAAATTGTAATATAAATCTGAAAAATTGGGTGCGGGGTACACATTTATTTCGATAGTATTATAATTTAATCCTATCGTTACGTGGGCAAAGCCCCTAAGTAATGGGGGGCCGGGGGTCCCGGGGCAGCGCCTCTGGTGGCGGGTGCAAGGGGGGAGCATCCCCTGACAGGCAGGAAAGTATATTGAGATTTTGAAATTCAAAATCAGATAACGGCAAAAACAGTTACAACTCCCCAACCCTAATTAATCACACCGCTACCGAATGGAGTGTTTTCAACTTGTTTTACCCCTACACGGTTTCTTGATAATGGCGTTTGTGGAGAGGTTTGGTCAAAAGATCAATCATGTCTTTCCCTGATATGTCACGTAACATAATGAAGATTGTTTCCTTAAATACTATCTGCCCATCTGGAATTCCGGATCTTCTTTTTCTCTTCTGACGAACTGGGTTAACTTTATGCATAAAAAATCCGGATTATTCCTCTTCATATACGACTATTTTAAATTTTATAAGTTGATATGAATTCGAAACATTGTGTTTCTAGCTTATATTGGAGTTTTGGGGTCTATATTTCGAAATAAACATGACATTTAATCTTTCTAAAATAAAATAACTTGTTGAAATTATGTTTAGACCACACACAATCATTTAGGGTAAGATTAATTTTGTATAAATAAATAAATAATGAGTAATGACTTGTGAATACATATTTTCTGAGTGATGTCGGGTTATTTAAAATAGAAACATCCACATCCACACCCACCCGATATTCTGAAGATATTGTTCTACCCCTGCCCCAACCATGAAATTTTGCTTTTGAAATCTTTGTCAACAAATATGGTTTTTCTTTTACTTGTTAATTTTAATTATTCTAATGGTAAAATAAGATTAAAATTTCTAAGTTTTGTTGACAGTTGCTCTCTTTTCAAGTCATGATATGCATACATGTAGTAGTATAGTAGCAAATGGTGTTTGGTTAGTAGCTCACTAGAAACAAAGTCTTATAAACATTCAAATATTTTGATTTCAGGTTTAAAAAAGTAAAAAAAAAAATGTAGCAAATAGCATGCGTGCATCCACACATTGGTTCTGTTTGAAGGTGTCTTTCGATGTAAATCATTTTTCACGAGATGCCATACATGTATGTTAGAAAATTGTATATGCATATGCATAGTTGCATATTATTATTACGACGTGTAATTATTATGCTACATAGATATATAATTGCACATTAATATAACTTACGATCATCAATAAATAAATAATTATACAACATATGCCTACAATGACTTTACATGACATCAACAATTATCAGCATTCTTTTTAGTACAACAGAGCTTTACTTAAAATCAAATATAACAAATTTATTTGTGTTATGATATAATTAAAAAAAAAGAGGTGTATAAAGGCTATATTGATTTTGAAAAGCATATATAAAAATATGGGGTAATTATAGATTAAAGTTAAGAAAATGTTAACAATATCGTATTTTTCTTTTTTAACTTATTTATTATTTTTAATTTTATCACCGCCTTAATCTTAACTATTAAAATAACTTGATCAACGATCAATAATCACTTTTTATCAATAAAGTAACTTGATGAACGATCAATGATCACGTTTATCAATAAAATCACTCCATTTTTTTTCCTCTTCCATCAAAATAGCAAAACATCGTGTATAAAATTCTATGTGTATCACTTAAGTATACTTTTTTTTTCAAATGGTTCTCTATTAAACACTAGTACACTACATGTGTGGCATATATATAGAATTTTCAAGATTAATTTTATCATGGATGTTTATCTTTCCATATTGGCACATTAAATATGCTTAAATAGACATAAATTAAAAAGGTTCCCTTGATGTATGTGATTGTGTGTAGTCCCCATGATACAGGGAAGTGAGACGTAGGGAAATGGTAAGATTTATTTGCTTTTTTCACAATTGCCGCTAACATGTTGAGAAAAGATATGTTTTCCAAAGGCTTCTTGTGTTTGCGATCACGATTGGGATAAAATGCGGCGTGCCATTTTCTTTTGTTCTTTTGGAAACATTGTGACCCCATGTGCCCACATCCATCAAACTCACTTTTAATATACACATGCATTTACATTTTTTTTTTACAAAACTACCTTATTTTATAAAATAGTTTTTTTAAAACGACGATTTTCTCGTGTGTTGGGTCACCGCACTCTCTAATTTGGAGAGTCCAATTGCCCCACTTACGACAGAGTGACACATTATGTCGGCTTAACCAGCCACGCTGACTTCAGAGTTTGGCTTGAGCTTCCCATCAGGAAACTATACTGCCAGCTGCCACTTAACAGTCATTGTGCCATCACAAGAGTATAACTATCTAACGTAACACATGATGTGACTAAAACCCTGATTGACTCGGGATTTGAACTGACAACATTGCAAGGCTTAAGTCAAATTTTCATTGCTAATATCAACCAAAAGTGTTACAAATGAGATTGAATTTGGGCCTCATTGTAAGAGGTTTCAAACTTGGGTAAGATGCGGTTGATGTTGGAATTAGGATATTGCTTTTTAAAACCTGACAGCCGCACTAACATCATAAAAAATATATATAAAAAGTTAAAAACACTAAATTTCAATTAACAACAAAAATTTTAATGATCGATTAGACATTGATCAATCATGAACCATGTCTGAGATTGAAATTTTTTGTTTTCCCATTTTAAATGGATTCATTATGAACCCTCCTTGTAGAATGCACATATTTGTGAGAACAAATGACTCTCGAACGATTACAAAAATAAATAATATATATTTTTCTTAAAAAAGGTTGAATGTTAATTCATAAAATTTTGGTAGCTGTAAGATAACGTGTCATTATTTATCATACTTTCACAAGAAAATGCATTATAAACACGTGCACATTTTTTTTCGTTTTATTCTTAGCCTCATTGTCGTTGTTTCGTTAAAGCAAGCCTTATGTTTAGGTGGCCGCCACTTAACACCGGCTGCACCGGGCCATGTTTTTAAGGGCCCAACGTTATTGAGCCGTTGTTAACCAAATAACAAGCTTGATAACAAGAGAACGGTGGGGCCGCTCCCATTTAACCACTCACACTCTTTGTTTTCCTTTTCTTTTTTTATATTTAATGTCTAGCTAAACCATAACGCGCAAGTTAATGGTTAGGGTAGTTACAGTCTCATTGCCTATATGACAATGACGTAATGATTTAACTAACCCAACTTTGACATTTCCTTATCTAAGAAAGCTTTTTAATTTTTTTTGTAATAATCTTTATTTATTTTAGTGTAAAGAATGTGTTTTGTTAATATTTGATAAGGATAAGATATAGTGTGTTTATTTAAGCAACACAAATAATCATGTTACATACTCACATGATCCAATCAATTTTTATTTCTTATTATTATTATTATTTTACATTTATTGACTATTTACGTTACATTTGTTGATGACTTGTCACATTTTCGTGTTTGTTTTTCACATGATGTACATGCATATGGTCTTTTCTCCCACTTTTAATTATGGTTCCATCAAACATCCCATGAACTACTTTTGCAGAAATAATTAGTAAATTTGTTTCTATGGTGATTTATCAAAGAAGAGAAAACCGCAACGTAAACAAGAAATACGAGGATGAGATGCATTATCGTATATGAGGTCAAGACGTATGATACTTAAAATAATAAGACGCATGATATTTAAAAAAATGTATCATCTCCAACAATAACCAAAATTGCATTCTTGAAGATGCGAGGATGAGATGCACTAGGATGTATGAGATTTAGAGTCCAATCTATTACAATTTTCCTCGATCGTGAGATCATCCATAAGAAGCTAATAATCTTGATGTTTTCCATGATTTGAGTAGGTCGAGTGTTGACTTCATTATATATCTTGCCGTTCCTTAATTCCCATATACACCCAATTGTGACCTGGAAAATTGCTTGAATTAGTTTTCTTTGTAGTCGATTCCGGCTACTTAGTAAACTCAAAAGTTTTTCGTTATGTGTAATTGGTCATGTAATATTTTGTTATGCAAAATTGCTATGGCTCATAGCAATTAAAGAAAACTTATGCTGTAACGAGATGTTAATCAAATGTATAAATTTGAAGATACGTTGTACGAATACATGACGAATATTACTCAAATACCAAATTATAATAACACTAATATAATAATAGTAAAAACAGTGAGAATTTACAGAGTAAAGATAGAAGTTTGTTACTTTTTTCATGACAGGTTCAAAGTTTATTTTACATTTGTGTAATATATTCAACAAATAAAGAAAAGACAAATTGATTTTCCTTTGTGAACAACTATATTTTTACCCGGCGCGTTGCGCGGGGCATGTCGGTAAAACTCAGACGGTGATAAAATTTATGCGTTGAGCCGGTAATTCGACGTGAATTTGGTCGGTTTCGATGACGTGCGTTATTGTACCGGAATTAAAACCAAAAATAAAAAAAATATATAAAAATTGAGGTGGACCAATGTGACGGCGTCTATCGGTAAAACTCAAGCGTTGGTATTGTCGATCTCGGGTGTCGAGGCGACGAGTCTACAAAAAGTCTGTCAATTTCTATCATGTTTATTATTAAACCAAAACTAAACAAAAAAAATAACGTTTGATCGGTTTCCGTTACATTTGTTACGGTAACTAATCTAAAAAATAAAACTTACGGACCAGTTTGGTGCCACCAAATGACTCAATATGATATATGTGACACCAAACTTCTTATTTGTAACATAGTAATAATAATAATAATAATAATAATAATAGACTACATAAATCTAATAAATTACCAAAAGATTTTGTTGATATTTATGCGCCGGAATATTCGTACATTACGACGTCGTATCCCGAATAAGCAGTCGGAGTCTAGCCGTTGACTCCACTGTAGGAACTCATGCATCTAAATTTCACTTTGACCTTCATCTTCTTACTGTTTAACAATTTAGCCTCTTAACTTTCAATATATGCACATACACTTCTAATAGTTTATAGCTATATGTATGAAGTTGTGGTCTACCTATGCAAATAAAAATGGCAACATTTAAATGAACACTTGTTGGTACAGAGGAACAGAGGATGCTATTAATGTTCATGCAAATTTGTTTTAAAGTTATAAATAGAAGGGACATCCATCATTGAATGATAAGATATTGCTACTAATGCGATGCAGGGAATTCCGTTACAAGTTCAGTGTTTGGGAAGAATCCCATCAGTTTGATACACTCATCTTTTTGTTGTTGGATCTTTTTTTAAACCAAACAATCGTGTCGATGTTAATAAAAATGACGATATGTTTATTTGTCGTTTTATGATAATTATATACATTGCGTTCAGGTGGGTATACTTTTAGCTCGGCCTAGCTCAATGAGTTAAGACACACACACATAGTATACCGTATTAGACGTGTCTTCCCTTCTCATTAACATGCTTTCATATCTTGAGGGAAAAAAAAACACTTGCATACTCATTTGTAATAATGACAAATCTGTCTCTTCTTTTTTTTGCAAAACAAAAATGCTACACCGTTCAAAAATCATTGTCAGTTTGATTATACAAATGATAACATAAAAATATGAATGATGTACCTTTTAAACTAATCTAACTATACTAATAAAAGAAAATAATGAAGATGATGTAGCAATCTCATATTCATTCTTTACCTAATCTCTCTTCTCATTCATCCTACCTATCCACGGGTTATGGAGTAAAACCATATTGGTAAGTGGGTTATAATTTCCTATCTAATTCTCTAATCTATCATCTTCATTCATCCTAACTATCAATTTGTCATGGGTCAAATTAATTTTGGCAAATGGGTTATAATTTCATTTATAATTCTCTAATTTCTCATCTTATTTATCCTATCTATTCATGGGTCATGGGACAAAACAATTTTAAGAAATGGGTTATAATTTATCTTCTAATTCTCTAATCTCTCATCTCATTTATCATAGTTATCCCCGAGTAATTGATCAAAACAATTTTTGCAAATGTTGTATATAAAAAAAATCGAATTTGTAAATTTGAGGATTCCAGATTTTTTATTGTTTGTACTATATATTTTATCTTCTTTTTACCTATAATTTTGTCTATTTCTTCCAGATAATGGATCTTTTTATTTTTGTTATTTGACAAATCCCGTGTAATACACGGGTTCAAAAGCTAGTTTAACTAATAAATAAGTTAAATTTAACAACAAAATAACAAACAATATTAACTTACCAAATTATAGAAACATTCCATTGGATTTCCAACATTACCCTCATCTATATCTTAAAAAAAATGTTTTTCACATATAACTAACTCATCTTCATTCCATTTCTCAAATATACATATGAAATTTAGATATTCAACTCTCTTTCATTATATTTGAAAAAATACTATTTATTCACTATTAATCCTCATATATTATGAATGGAAGACCGAGAAAAGAGAACACAAAGATATTACAATTGAGCAGAGATATATATGAGGAATGTATGTAGAGAAAATATGAGTTTTAACTAAATTACTAAGATATAAATAACGAATCCAATTTGAGTGCTCTTAATGCCATACCTGTCTTAATGCCATACCTCTCAATGCTCAAAGTGTTTGGCTTTCGTAAAATTCTACAACTTTTCATTTTGTCACCAACTACGTCACCAACTACCGAACCGTCAATATCAATAAGTAACATACACAAACAAACAACTCATTATTTACTAACACAACAAATATTTAAAAAAAGAAAAAAAAAATTATTTCAGAGACTTGCATTATGGTTTGCTCTAAAATGTATACATTTGTAAAACATTTTAACAAGTAACCGTCCTTTTGAATTTTATTCTCATTCTTTCCTCTTCTATTACAAGTACATATATTTACATCATGAATTATTGTCATCTCACCCTCTTCAGAACCTACTCTACGAGTAAAACATTACTTGATACGTCTACATGTTACTATCATAGTAACCCTTTGCACAAAACATCAAACTCAAAGGACTAAAAAACCCAAACCCAAAAAAGTACAAGCACTTAAAGTACCAGAAACTAAAAAACAATAAGGTAGAGTGTAAACTCACAAAAAAATAAAAATATTTTATACAACAAAAAAAGTTAAAAAATTAACTATAAAAAAACCTCAACCTCTCTTCACTTCACTCCTATCTTCCTCCTCTCTCTCACCATTTCCTATCCTCTCTTCAGCAATGCCACATCACACTTCTGCTTCTTGTTAATAATAATAATAATAATAATAATAATAATAATCCAAAACCCAAGAAGCAGTTCTGTTTTTGGCATAAGCTGAAAACACAGGAAGGACATTATCTCAATATATCAAATATCACCCACATTTATCAAATCTTGATAGATCTAAGTCAAATTCAATGGGTGATATTGTATCCGGGAAGAATTTAATCCCCGAAAGCTTTCCGGGGGCTTCGGTGGACCTCGTGGCACAAATTGGGATGTTGTGGGACTTAATTAAAGCCCCATTGATAGTACCATTGCTTCAATTGGCTGTTTATATCTGTTTAGCAATGACGGTTATGTTGTTCGTGGAACGCCTTTACATGGGTATCGTTATTATCCTTGTGAAGTTGTTTTGGAAGAAACCCGAAAAACGTTACAATTGGGAGCCAATTCGCGATGATTTGGAGATCGGGAATTCGGCTTTCCCGTTGGTTTTGATTCAAATCCCTATGTTTAATGAGAAAGAGGTTCGTTTACAAAATTAGCTAAGCCACCAGATGTGTTTATGCATAGGGATTTTTTATTTAGATGATATTAATATTTACTGGCTACGTTGTTATTACTAGCTGAGCCATCAAATGTATTTATGCATAGGGTTTTTTTTGTTTAGACGACTGTGATATTTACCGGGTACGGTTGTTGTTTTATTATTGCAGGTTTATAAGATCTCTATTGGGGCGGCGTGTAATTTATCGTGGCCGTCCGATCGGCTCGTGATTCAAGTACTTGATGACTCTACTGACTTTGTTATCAAGGTACATCTCAATCAAGTCTACTACAAATCTATATAATATTACCAAATGATTACATCACTTTTTATTGGTTAAATATGGTGGATTTATTGTTTTACAAGATCTAAATTTTTAACCCAATTGGGTAAAATTGGTTTTAGATTTCAAGTTTCATATATATTAATTTTTTACTATAATTAACTGATTTCTTGAATTTATACAAAGGTAGTCATCATTAGATTTACAAAAACTATAGTTTTTTATTAATAACAAAAAAAGAGAATCAACCCATGTTACATTTAATGCCATACCCATATGTCATATGCAATATGCTCCCTTTTGTTTTAAAAACAAAAGAATTATATATTATATAATTATATATAAGTTTTTAATATTTTTATTTTGTTTAGGATATGATTGAGAAAGAGTGTCAAAGATGGGCAAGTAAAGGGGTTAATATTAGGTATCAAATTAGACAAAGCAGAGGAGGTTACAAAGCAGGTGCTTTAAAGGAAGGATTAACACATGATTATGTTAAAGATTGCGAATACGTCACAATTTTCGACGCGGATTTTCGACCCGAGCCCGATTTTCTCCGACGAGCCATCCCGTTCCTTGAGTTCAACCCTCAAATCGCCCTTGTTCAAGCGCGGTGGCGGTTTGGTAAGTGTTTTAGCTTAAGTGTTGGTTAACTAATTCATTCTTTGATTATAAAAACTCTTTAAATTTTAGGTTACCAAATACTAAATTACTAACTCCATTATAATAATATAATAAATAAAATATTACAAAAAAAAAGATAAAGAAAATATTCACACTTGCTCATAGATTGTTGAAGTGTCGGAGGTGTGGTCATACACACACCCATTGTTTTGTACAAAGAATATAATCATTATATATTTATTAAATTTATTACCCTATCATATAAATAATAATAAAGTTAAAAAATATCTGCAACAATTATGTAGTCAACAAGCATATAATATGTGAACAACATTTTACAAGCATATAATATGTGAACAACATTTTACAAGCATATGGTGTTTATTGACCTAGAATAGGCTTACGACAGTGTGCCACGACAGGTGCTCTGGGAGTGCTTGGAGGGTAGAAGAGTGCCCAGGAAATACATTGAGATAATTATGGATATGTATACCAGGAGTGAAACAAGTGTCCGTGCGCCAGTGGGGGATACTGATTTCTTTCCTGTAGAGGTAGGTCTTCACCAGGGGTCAGCGTTGAGCCCGTTTCTTTTTGCAGTATTCTTGGATGAGTTGTCAAAGTCGATTCAGGGGACTCTCCCGTGGTGCATGATGTTCGCAGACGATATTGTTTTACTTGCTGAGAAAAAACAAGATTTAAACATGAGGCTTGAGGAGTGGCGAACAACCTTAGAGACAAAAGGTTTAAAGATTAGCCGATCTAAGACGGAGTACCTACACTGTGATTTTGGTGGGATAAACGACAATGAAGACGCACAGATCACAATTGAAGGGCAGGTGGTCCCGCAGGTAACGAAGTTCAAGTATTTAGGATCATTTGTACAGAGCGATGGGGAATTAGACAGTGATGTGACCCACCGAGTTCAGGTAGGATGGTGTAGATGGAAAGCAGCCACAGGTATATTGTGCGACAAGAGTTTCCCGACTAAACTAAAGGGAAAATTCTATAGGGGTGGCAGTTAGACCTGCAATGCTATATGGAACAGATTGTTGGGCCATCAAGAAGGCACAAGTGCGGAAGATGGAGGTAGCAGAAATGAGAATGCTACGTTGGATGTGTGGGCACACAAGGCTAGACCGAATAACAAACGTTGTGTTTCGCGAGAGATTAGGGGTGGCGAACATAGCAGACAAGATAAGAGAGTGGAGATTGAGATGGTTTGGACATGTAAAGAGAAGACAGACGACGAATCCTGTTAGATCCGTAGAAAACATTACTATAGAGGGGAGGAGGGGTAGAGGACGACCGAAATTGACTTGGATGAGAGGATTAGGCATGATTTGATAGACCTAAACCTCTCCGAGGACATGGTTAAGGATAGGAATTCGTGGAGAAGTAGAATTAAAGTTAAGGATTTTTAGAGAGAATTCAATACCTTAGGGCTTAGACTTAACTTATTTAGGTCACATACCATAATGGTATTCCCCTTACATATATTATTATTATTATTATTATTAGCTTTTATATAGCTGTTAAACTGTGATCTTATTATTAATATTATTATAATTAGTTGTAGTTTTTATATAACTGTTAAACTTTGATTTCCTTTATTTTGCTTCATACACATGTACTTAGAGCCGAGGGTCTCTCTGGAAGCCACCTCTTTATTCCTTTGGATAGAGGTACGGTGTGTCTACATCCCACCCTCGCCAGACCCTACTTATAGCTTTGCTGTCGGTGGGATTTTACTGGGCAAGATTGATTGATTGATTGATTGATTTTACAATTTCCAACATATAATAAAAACAAAACAATATCTTGTTTTAACCCATCAACTTTTTGGGTGAAATAATAAGCTTAGTTTAGAAAGTTACAAAGAGCATAATATTATTAAGTACAAGGATTACTTCTATAAAAAAAGTATAGTACAAGGATTTAATATGTACTGGATAAGGGGGCTTTAATGGGGGCTCCAACCAATAATATTATGACGTGTGGCAGAGAGAGAAACTGGATAAGGGGGGTGTTGGAGCCCCCGTTGGAGCCCCTGGCCCTGGTGTGGAGGGGCTCCAGCAGGGGCTCCAGCGAATTTTTTTTTTATTTTTTTATAAATATATTCAAACAACGTATTATTAAAAAAACTCATAAATTATTAAAAAAACACACATTAATAAAAAAAACACATTAATATCTAAAAATAAAATAAAAATTAAAGTATTAAAAAAACATTATTCTTATTCTTCGGCTTTGTCTTCTTCGATCAATCTCTTTCGGATACGTTCCTTTTGCTTTTCCATTAGCATTTGATTGACCAGATTTAGGTTACTGAAGTCTCTAGTAAGAAAGTCCAAATCTCTCATTCGACTTTTTTCCTTTTTGTCATTAGAGACCACCTCCATGGTTTTGTTGAATTTATTGAGGGATTCAACAAGATTGGCGATGTTTACGGCTTTCCCCTCAGCCGGTTTTTTCCCCTTGGCATCCCTTCCCAATGGCCGCCTCCTCGGCGGTGAAGACGTTTCCTCCTCCGCAATGTTTAGGTCGAATCCAACGCGGCAATCCGACCCGGTTGAAGTGCTATACGCTCCAGACGAACTAGTTTTAGTCCGTTTCGCCCTTACTTCCGCATCAAAGTCCGGCGCCACCAGCTCAACCCACTTGGAACACCTTTTCAACCTCTCCCACAACAATAAATCGTCCCACGTCTTCACCATCCCATACCTTCGCAAACACTCCTGCTTCCACTCTTCGACCGTGAAATTGTAAACCGCCAAATCATCACTGCCACTTGGTCTCATACGACCGCTGTTCCTGTTGAAAAGATTAGTAAACAAGCCGACAAATTTTCTGATTTCGGACCACCGACCCGAAATCATATCGGCGTTCCGCTCTGTACTCCCAACGAGCATGTAGAACGTCTCCTTAACCTTTGTCCAAAAAATCTTGCTCTTTTGGTAGTCGGCTGCAAAATGAATAAATAAATTAGATTTCCATTTAACTTTTATATTAAAAATCATTTTTAAAAACGTTTAAAACAATTACCGCAACGCCAATCCTCAGAAATGACTATCCAAGCCCGACACAAGGCTTCCTTCTCATCCGATGACCACGGAGTGGCTTTCCGTTTCGTCCTCGGAGTCGAAGCGGTCCCGACCCGTCCGTTGCAAGTTGTTTTTTCCGGTGGACGCGTCTTTTTGGTCCCGTAGCTTCACCGTGTGATTCTTGTGTCTCCGGAACAACAAAGTTAGGAGACGGTTGTGTGTTGGATGGTTGAAAGCCGGATGATTCTTGCGGCTCCGAATAAAACATCGGTTGGTGCGGGTGACGACCATAAATCGTCGTCAATATAATCTGAATCAAGGTTTGGGTACCAATTTCCAGCCATTTTTTTTTTAAAAAGTTGAGAAGATGAATTGATTTTGGGTGAAGGTTTGAAGTTGTGGTATAAAAATGGGTGAAATGGGGTATTATATAGGAAATTTTTTTTTTTTTAATTTAATAAGAGCCCAACGGCTCTTTTTCTAAAATTCAACAAGCTCCTCTCTCTCTTCTCCCGCTAACAGGCTCACGCCTGCATGGATTTTCGCGTTAGCGACCCCGTTAGCGCCCCGGTAGTGTGGTGTTAGCGCCTGGGGGCGCGAGCGGAGGGGCTCTAGCGCCCCCGTTGAAGCCCCACACCCCTCAGCCTAAGATGTGGGTCCCATTTAACTCCTTGAATCACGGCATAATAATCACTACTTTATGTCTTGTGCTGACTCATTCGTACTTTAGTTTTAATTAATTTTCAAGATTTTATTATGTTAGCCGAAAAATAAGAAGTTTATAAAAAAAAGTGTAAAATATATATGGATTGTAACTTGTGCTTAGGCTGAGGGGTGTGGGGGGGCGCGAGTGGGGGCGCCAGCCAATAATATTGTGACGTGTGGCAGAGAGAGAAACTTGATAAGATGGGTGTTGGTAGTGGTGCTCGCGCCCCGGGCCATGGTGTGGAGGGGCGCGAGAGGGGGCGCGAGCGGTTTTTTTTTTTATTTTTTTATAAATGTATTAAAAAAACGTATTATTAAAAAAACTCATAAATTATTTAAAATTTATGAATTAGTTTTAGTCCGTTTCGGCCCTACTTCCGCATCAAGGTCCGGCGCCACCAGCTCAACCCACTTAGAACATCGCTTGGTCCGGTGCCGACCATAAAGGTCCGGCGCCCGCAGCTTCACCTTTTGGTTCTGGTTCTTGTGTCTCCGGAACTACAAAGTTAGGAGACGGTTGTATGTTGGATGGTTGAAAGCCGGATGATTGTTGCGACCCCGAATAAAACATCGCTTGGTCCGGGTGCCGACCATAAATCGTCGTAACTGTAATCTGAATCTAGGTTTGGGTACCAATTTCCAGCCATGTTTTTAAAAAAAGGTTTCGAAGATAGGGTGATTTTGGGTTTTGGGTGTGGTATGTGATATTGGTTTTGGGTGTGGTATGTGAGAATGGTTTTGGGTGTGGTATGTATTGGTTTAGGAATATATATGTGATATATAGAGGAATATATATAGAGGAAAATTTTTTTTTTTTTTTTTTAATACAATTTAATATGAGCCAACGGCTCTATTTACGCAACCCAAGAAGCCTTCACGCTCCCCCCAGCCGCTACCCCTCTTGCGCCTGCCTCTTTTTCCGCGCTCGCGCCCCTCTCCTCTCGGGGCGCGAGCACCACACCACCGAGGCGCGAGAGGAGAGGGGCGCGAGCGCGGAAAAAGAGGCAGGCGCAAGAGGGGGTAGCGGCTGGGGGGAGCGTGAAGGCTTCTTGGGTTGCGTAAATAGAGCCAACGGGCGCGACTGGTTGGCCTCTTGCGCCCTTTCTAGCGCTCCACACCCCTCAGCCTTATAAGTTGTACGAGGAACTAACTACCGAGAATAAGTTATGGTTAACGCCAGAGTAGTCGGCATAAATGTTGCTGGTAAAAGGGTAGTTTGGTTATTTTCATATTTATTATCGTATTTATTAAGTGGTCTGGTTTTTTATGGAATAAACAACTTTACTGTGCAAGGGACAGTATAGTAATTTAGCACTCTGCAAAACCACGTGCCTTTATGCTTCAATGTTGTACTCTGTGCATTGTCGTTGGTACAGCTGCTGGATTCTACTTTCTCAATTCTCACCGACACTCAAGATTTTTTTATTTTTCATTTTACATTAATTTCCTAAAATACATATATGTTTTATATTAAATATTAAATAAAAATAAATATAAATGTCTTTAACTAATTATAAGATACTTCATTATAAAACAATTTGATAATTAATATAGGATACACATATTAACTATTTTAGGTGATTAATATTAATAAAATATTAATAAATATTGTATTTGAGGTGTAGAGATTAGTTGATGAGGTGTCATATTTGTGGTTGATATAATTTCTTGTGGGAAGGTGACAAAAAACAAGCTGTGAGTTCATGTGTTTAATGGCATGTTGTGTTTGTGATGTAGAGACGTGTAAGGTAGCTTCCATTGGCCAAATAATGCATGGGCCCACCTTCACTTTTTATATATTTTTGGTTTATTATTATTATTATTATTTTTAATTTGGATTAAAAAGTTACAAGGTCATTTCTCTTAGACTCAGGGGTGTGGGAGCTTCAAAGGGGGCGCTAGAGCCTCTATGCTCACGCCCCCAGGCGCTAGTACCACACCAAGGGGGAGCTAGAGGGGGCTCCAACACCACCCGTGAGCATGGTAGCGGGAGAAGAGAGAGAGGATGTGGGGCGCTAGAGGGGCGCTACCCACACCAGGGGCCAGGGGCGCTAGCGGGGACGCCAACACCCCCCTAATTCAGTTTCTCTCTCTACCACACGTCATAATATTATTGGTTTTTGGCTCTTCTTGAGCCCCCACACCCCTTAGTCTTAGGTCTCTTCTGTCTCCTTGTGATATCATCACTATAATTAATTAATTCAATAATCTATATGTTACATGTTAAGTCAAATATTAATTTACACTTAAATGTATTATTTATTAAATTATTTTATGCAGTGAACTCTGATGAATGTTTATTGACAAGAATGCAAGAGATGTCACTAGATTACCATTTTACAGTGGAGCAAGAAGTAGGATCAGCCACTCACGCGTTTTTCGGATTCAACGGTAATAACCAAAATCTATACGTAATAAATAAGTAAATGAGAGTGCCGCTTATCGCCGGTAACAACTACTAACAATTTAATATTTATTTTATTTAATCTGTGTTATACACGAGTTTTTTAGATCACTTAATAATAATAGTGTAATATGAATGCAATTACCACAGGAACCGGCGGCGTGTGGAGGATTGCCGCCATCAATGAAGCGGGAGGGTGGAAGGACCGGACCACTGTGGAGGACATGGATCTTGCGGTTCGTGCCGGTCTTAAAGGATGGAAATTTCTTTATCTTGGTGACCTTCAGGTTAGTCATTTTTATCAATCTTTAAACCGGGCCCGTGTTTAAATACAATCTTTAACTGGGCCCGAGATCAAAATAAATTTTTTAACCCGAACCTATAATCAAAATGCAATCTTTAATCCACACCCATGATCACAATACAATCTTTAAACCGAACCCGTGATCAATATACAATCTTTAACCCGAACCCATTATCAAAATACAATCTTTAAACCGGGCCCAATTTTAAAATACAATCTTTAACCGGGCCCATGATTAAAATACAATCTTTAACTGGGCGCACGATCAAAATACAATCTTTAACCCGAACCCATGATTAATAGCCCGAACCCATGAACAAAATACAATCTTTAACCCGAACCCGTGATCAAAATACAATCTTTAAGCCGAACCCATGATCAAAAAACAATCTTTTGACTCGAACACATGATCAAAAAATAATCATTAACCCGAACCCATGATCAAAATACAATCTTTAACCCGAACGGCCGAACCCATGATAAAAAAATTCTTTGACCCGAACCCATGGTCAAAATACAATCTTTGACCCGAAACCATGATCAAAATACAATCTTTAATGATCAAAAACACATATTTTAATCTGGACTAACATTTAAATACAATCTTGATATATGTGGCAGGTGAAAAGTGAGCTTCCTAGTACATTCAAAGCCTTCCGGTATCAACAACATAGGTGGTCTTGTGGTCCAGCCAATTTGTTTAGGAAAATGGTGATGGAGATTGTCAAAAACAAGGTTTTTTATAATTTAATCTTCTCGTCTTTAATATTATTTTTCGTTTAAAAGCGACAGCATTTGTATTAATATTGATTGTTATGTTATGTTGCAGAAAGTGACATTGTGGAAGAAAGTTTATGTGATCTACAGTTTCTTCTTTGTTCGAAAAATCATCGCGCATATGGTCACTTTTTTCTTTTTTTGCGTGGTTCTTCCGCTCACTATCTTGGTCCCTGAAGTTGAGGTTCCAATTTGGGGTGCCATTTATATTCCATGCATCATCACTACCTTAAATTCTGTTGGAACTCCAAGGTATCATTATCATCATGATCAGCATTTATCATTAGGCATTCAAATATGATTTTTATAAGTTATACATTGATATATGATGTTATATAACATTTTTCAGGTCCATACATTTATTGTTCTACTGGATTCTTTTTGAGAATGTGATGTCGTTGCACCGTACTAAGGCTACATTCATTGGTTTACTTGATGCCAAGAGATCTAACGAGTGGGTCGTTACAGAGAAGCTAGGAGATGCTCTCAAGAATAAAGATAATAACAAAGCCGCCAAACAAGCTCCGAAAAAGTTCAAATTCAATATTGGTGATAGGTAAATATCGTCCTTTTTCTTGGATTTAGGTCTGTATAAGAGAACAAACACGAACGGAGCATGTTCTTGTTAGTTTGTTTAACTTTAGCCTAACAAATGATTGAAGACGAACAACTAAACAAACATGTTTTCTTGTTCATGTTCACTCGTTAAGAAAATGAACGCGTACTTCGTGGTATAAACGAACAAACATTACTAAACTAAAACCAATTAAAAGTGTGAAAAATGTGCCAGGCTGAGAAAGTTATCAAAATAGCTTAAATTTTAATGGAGTTAAGAAATTTAAATTAATATATTAACGAGCATAAACGTACAAACTTAAACAAATGTAAATGCATGCTCACAAACATAAATGAACGAACAATGTATATGGTCATGTTTGTTCATTTAACTAAATGAACAATCTATTTTGGTCATGTTTGTTTGTTCATTAACGGTTTACTGAATGCGTGGTTCATTTACAGGCCTACATGGATTTTATTTATTATTTTTTTAGTTTTAAAACTTGACCTTATCTATATGTTTTCATGATCTAGAATTCATCTAACGGAGCTTGGATTTGCGGTGTTCCTGTTCTTCACCGGATGCTATGATTTTATGTACGGAAAACACAACTACTTCATATACATATACCTCCAAACAATCACATTCTTGATTGTTGGATTCGGATATGTGGGCACAATTGTCCCAAGTTCTTAAAACCTCCAAACGGTATTCGAAACTTATTAAGTTATAAATGGTGCATCTTGTTTCTCTTTAATCTCGACTTATTCTCAGTATATACAATCTTTCGTGTGATTGAAACAAACACATAGCGTTACGAAAGGGGACAAGAAAAGAGATTGGAGTACTTGTTTGTGAAAAATTAAGGAGACATAAGAGAGATAGGTTGTTTGTTAGGAGCATAGTATACAATTGAGGTGAAGAAGGAAGAACAAAAAAATTGTGTTTATGTTTTATTTGATTGCTAGTTGCTTTTGTTTTAAATATTTATCATATGCTGAGTTGAGTTTTTAGGTCTATGTTTTGTGAAAGAGGTGGCAATTGGAAGACTTGGCCATCTATTGTATTCTACTTTTTTTTCTTTGTTTGGAGTCATGTATTGTAGTACAACTTCATACCATTAAATTAAACAAATGTTTGGTCACATTTTTGTATTATGTAATATGTCATATGTAGCTTTAATACATAATTACATAATCAATAATCAAATTCTAAATTCATGTTTTTTTAACGGCAAAGTACCCATTGTCTGGGTTAGAACCTAGGATCTGCTGCTAAGAGGCAAATACTTCTATCAAGTAAGTTAACGACGGTATAAATATGTGTCAGTGTTTGTGGGCTCACCGGACAAGTTGGCAACAGTATAAATATGTGTTTAAAGGAGGTATCTGGTTCAATGACTTGTATATATAAAAGCAAGGGATGTAGATGTAAGATGTGTAATGGGCATTTAATAGAATATAAAATAATGAATCGTGAAAGTGAGAAATACTTGAAAAGATGTTCTCTTATGCTTTGGTTTACTACTATTTTTTGTTTCAAACTGCATCTTGATCTAGTTTGAGTATCTAGGATAGTGAAGAAGCGTGTATCGACTTACTTGTATACGATCAACGTTCCTCGGGTACGAGTGTGCTATATCACCGATGGTTTTCCATGATACGAGTTCTTCCACCTACAAAACGAACAGTACCGTGAGCTTACCCCTCAGAAAGGGACAGAGGGGTCCTCTTTGGGGTAACCCTCCGGTGTGAGAATCAGATATTGTAGGAGAGGATAATCAAGATGTGAAAATGAGTAAAGGACTTAGAGTATATTTTCTTGCCTGCCCCCAACTGTGGAGGTGGTGTGGTATTTATAGTATTAGGGTTTCCAATGATTTGGCTCAGACCCAATTGGGGCCCTTTTTGGCCTCCTCCTGTTGCTTCGCGCCACGTGTACTTAGGACACCTGGTGCTTTTTCATTGATTATTCTCTGACCAAGGTCTTTCACCTGACCCATGTGCCATCACGTGGTGGCACATGGGCTTTGCTGAGTTGTCCACCCTTCATTGGCAGCTGTCAACATCAGCACATTCTTTATTCATTAAAAGATACATTCTGGAAGGTTGTCTGATGAGTACAATCATGGTTGTCCTTATCCTGATTTGGATTAGACTATTGTCTCATTTGTTGTGTGTCGCTTACGCGCGGCCTTTATGCGCCTACCCCGGGGATGCGCAGGGTCTTCTCTTTATTCTCACACTAAATGTGTGTGTTGTGTGCATATGTGATATGCGCCACGCGCAGATGTTTCATGCGCTTGCGCATAGGTTTTGGCTTTGTGTCTTCATGACATCCATGCGCTTGCGCATAGGTTTTCAAGCCTCTTGTCTATATCTTGTGGGTTGACCCGCCCCGCTCGATGTTAAGGCAGGTGCATACCCCTTCAAGCCCCCCCAATCTAATGTGTGTCTTGTCTCGCGCGAGCGAGGTAAGATAGATATTAGACTTAATAGTTTGCTTTTTCAATAGGGCTTGTTTTTTCTTTTTCTTTTCTTGTACGCGCGTTGCGCGAAATTCCATCCCTTTGGTTAAAACGAATCGTCAATGCACGTGGTTGGTTGGTGTTGACATGCATCAGAGATGGAGACGTTATGTGTCAGACCTTTCGTGTGCTCGAGGTGCTACAGTGGCTTTTCACGTCTCCTCATACAGTGTCAGGAACACGTGTCGCGCTTATGTTGACCTACGCCTGCGAGTGGGGGCGCGTGAGCGTAGATCTGATTATTACTTGTTTCTCTCTCTTTCTCCTGGGCCTATAAAACCAAACCTTTTGAACGGTTTTTTCTTCATCTCCATTGTCATTTTCAGAGCTTTTGCCTATCATTTATATTCCGATTAAGAGCTTTCGTCTTTGTCCCTGAATTCCGTGCTTAAAGTAACCATATTGTTCGATTCGCAATTGTATGTCTGATAACCCAGACACCACAATTTCCCCTAGTAAAGGCCGTGTAAAATCAGTGGTTATGTCTACTTTGAAGAAAACCGGCAAGGGTACTCGGGTTGCCGAGGCCTCGTCGGATGAGGGAGGGAAGAACAAGGCGGTGAAGAGATGGGATGACATTCCCTGCAAGTTGAAACAACCTGATTTTGATAATATCGTCGCTTCTCAGGGTTTTCTCCCTGAGTATGGTTGTCTGCTCCCGGCGACCGGGCAAACGGCGGCGGATCCTCCCGCCGGCTATATCTCTTTATATTCTCACTTTTTCACCCACTGTAATCTTCGTCTTCCGATGACGACGTTTATAGGTGCGCTCCTCCAATTTTACTGGATTCATATATCTCAAGTCCATCCCTGTGGATTAGTGCGCATGACTCATTTTGAGTTCATGTGCAAAGCTCAGCGCGAGGAGCCCACCCCTCGGCGCTTTCAATATTTTTATAAGCCGAAAATCCAAGATTCTTGGTTCTCATTCACACCGCGCAGTCAGAAGGTTAAGTGCTGCACTGTTGCCTTCAAAAGCCTTCATGACTGGGCTGAAAAATTCTTTTATATCAAGGCTGGTGTTATTCCCATTCGTATGACCGTGCGCGCGATTACTTCCGCGCCCGCGGATGATGACGTTCTTAAGAATCCATCTGGCGAGTGGGTTAAAAAATTAACTGCTGAACCATCCCCCGCCAAGAATATTTGCGAGGAAGCGTTGGTGGGGGTTGGTATGAGCAAGAGGTGGACTGACAGCGAGACTGAGCCTGTCATCCATGTTGATGGCTCAGGTGGGTTGTTTGTTCATTGCATTAATTTTGCGCGAGTATAATTCGTTTTGCTGATATCACTTGTCTTGTTTTATGCAGAAAGCAAGGAATACATCCACGCCGCCTATGACGAGCATACAGAAGGTGGCTCTGTCGCCCTGAACGTTGGGGAAGTTGCTTTCCCTGATCGCTTCGATGATATGTTCATCCCTGTCGACTTAGAATTTTGCTTTGACAGCGATGCGCCTGGTAAGCCCTTATATTTGTGTTTAGGCCCTTAGAATACCAAATTTGGTTTTAACATTTCTGTTGCGCGTATTGTAGATGCGCTCGCTAATTATGAGTTGGAGCCTGTGGAAGAGGAAAGGGAGGAGAAAGAAGCTGAAGCGCGAAAACTCAAGCGCAAGGCTAAAGGCAAGACTGGCGCAGGGGCCAATAAAAAACAGAAAAAAGATGATGCCTCTGTTGCCCAGAATCTTCCTCCTACTCAAGTGAAGGGACTTGAGATAACCAAGGGTTTTACTTCCAAGTTTTCCTCGTCTTCTTTGCCTCAAGGTGTGGGCAATCCTCCAGTCCACACGAGGTATGGTGCTGCCACCTCATCTCTGCGCGCGGAGGACAAGGGAAGCGGTGTTGCGCCTGCTGTTTCGTCTTCTCCAACAGGTATACTTTGTTTATATTTTGTGGTTTTATGAGCGTGATTCCGATAGAGTTATTAATGAAGCTTTGTTCACTCAAATGTTTGTAGAGCCGGCAACGTTGGTGGCTCAACCTCAGGCGCAGCAAGGTGCCAAGGCTATGCCGAAGGTTGTTTTGAAGTCCTCTGTTTTGCCCTCAAAAAGGGGAAAAATGGACTTCATGGCGATGCTTAATTCACGGACTGCGGTGCGCCAAGGTATTTATTGCGCTTTGATTGTCTGATTTTTTCCTTTAGTTCAAGTCATGAATCATTTCTCCTTGTTGGTTTTTTCATAGGAATTATAGCTGGCACACAAGCTGCTGGTGGCACTGCTAGCGCTGGCGCCGTTAGTTCTGCTCCTGCTCCAACAAATATTGAATCTCCCCTCATTGGGATCACTAAGGAGCAGGAGACTATTTTTCGCGCTGCTCTAACAGCGTCAAGACCTCCCTCACCTCCTCCTGCGCGCAGCCCTCCTCGTGAGACTATTTTTGATTCTTCCAAGTCGCAGGAGAAGAGACCTGTTATAGAGGATGATGAGGAGGTTAATTTTGAAAATTCTGATGGTGGTCGCGTAAGCCCTATAGCGCCATGAGATTTCGTGGCGCAGCCTTTTTCTCATGGGGCAGGCAGGAGCTCATCAGCTGGCGCTAATCTTTCTGCCGGTTCTCCTCAGGTATAAGTTTATTTTGCTCCGCTGTGCAGACTTCCAAGTTAGTGTTTAGATAACTAAAACGTTTCTTTGCGTTGCTTTGTGTTTGTAGGGAGCCGATCACATATACCGCCCCGAGCTGGAGTATCACTGAAGAGAGCTCATTCCAATCCTTGGGCGTATGTGAAGACTTTTGGGCTTACTCTGTTCCTCCAGCTGAAAGGAGGTTTCAAGAGGACCGCGCTCGCTTGGATTTGCTTAATGACCACCTTTTTGCTGGGTCTGCGTTTTTTGCTGCCTCCCAAGAGCTTCGCAATGATTATATAAAGGTACGTGATGCCCTTGCGGAGGCCAAGAAAGAGGCTAAGATTTCTGCTTGGAATCTTTCTGATGCCCGAGAGAAAGCTGAGAAACTCCAAGCAGAACTTAGCGAGAACCGGGCAAGTTCCAACGCTGCTTTTGTGAAGCGCGGGCTTGAGCTGCAAGCTGCGCGGGAGAAACTGCAAGTGGCAGAGGCAGATGCGGCCAAGTACGCGCGTCAAGCGCGTGACCTGGAGTTGGCAGTGGAGGCGCGTGACCAAACTATTGCGCAGGTTAATACTGAAAAATCTTTATTGGAGAGTGAGGTTGCGCGCCTGAAGAAAGAGCTCGATGCTGAGCGAGCGGAAAAGAATGAAGCCTTGGCGGCAGCAGCGTCTGACAAAGAAGAGCTAGAACAAGTCAAGGAAACTGTTAAGTTATTAAACTCTCAAATCCCTGCTCTTGAGACGTCTGTTTCTTCCCTCGCGCAGGACCGTCAATGGCTGATTTCACAGGGTGTGACTCGTTGCGCTTATGCCATGAAATACTCAGACGAGTTTCAGACCCTTGTGATGGACTGTAATGCGGCGTCGCGCTTGGTGGGTCGGGCTGAGGGGTTTAAGGATGGTTATGAATATGGCATGCTAAAGAAGAATCCATCCGACTACCCTTATCAGCTCGACGCTGTCTGCGCTGACATGGCTGAGGTGGGGGAGAAGTACTTGAATACTCCAATTCCCATCCTTGAGCAGGTATTTTAACCTTAATGAGTTTACTTGACTTATTTTCATAATCTTTGGTACTTATACTGTTCCTTGTGACTTGCAGATAGCCACGCTTGCTGACCAGCCCGATCTTGGCGCTTTAAAGAAATTACTTGATGAATGTGAAGGGACTGGTGGCAATGATGATGGCGCGGGCAACGCTACCTCTGCCAGCGGCTCTGGCGTGGCCAAAGGACCTACTCCTGACGCTATCATGACAGAAGACGACTATATTCAAGACGAACAGCTTGATTATGGTAAGTTTGGAGATGACGAGGAACGGGTTGCGCCAGATGCTGAGGGAGGAAATAATGATGAGGAGGATGAAGAGGCTGATATTAACATAGAGACTTGAAAATCCCTTCTGGTTTTTTTTTTTGTTTTTTTTGTGTTTGTAGTTTCTACCTCATCATTTGTAAATTTGTAAACTTCTATGTTTCGGAATGAAATTTTGTTTTTCCCTTATTCGCATCTTGCGCATTCCCAATTCATCTCTTTATATTGCATGCGTGTGCTTGTTGAATATAAGGTATGCTTACACATTGAAACTTGAACAAAGTTGTAAGGAAATTATTTTTACTTAATCCTTAACAGTTGTCATATTTCAAGTTATTTTGCGATATTCTGAATATGCTGACACGTGCCTTGGCATTTCATTATTCCTCTTTTGCGCGACGTTATCGTGCATTTATTATAGGGAATTATGAATGAGTTTTTTAGCCTTTACGTGTCAGTATGTGTTACTCTGCCTATATCCATTATAATCCCATGCGCGGCCCCGACCTGAGACCTTAACAACTATGCTTTGGCATGTGCTTTGCCTTAGTTGTGCTTAGGTATTTTTATGGTCCAGCTGCGCAATACGTAGGATGGATGCTATGAGTAATTTGAGCTAAGGCTCATATTATTGGGCTAAGGCCCTGACGTTTTAGAGTTAAAACTCGTTAACGCGTCTGAGCTTGAAGCTCGCGCGTGTATGCTTTACTTCGTTTTATTTTTAGTTTGATGTCAATACAATGTTGTCATATTGCTCAAAATTAATAAAGGAAAATGTGAAACATGTATGCAAAAGGTAATAGAACGCATATTAAGAAAAAGTAGAGCATATCATTATTCGTAATGGCTTATAAAGCCTTGATTACAAACTTGACAACTTTTACATGAAACATTTTCTAAGTTGTGCTGCATTCCATGTGCGCGGGATCTTCTTTCCATTTAAATCTTTTAAAGCGTATGCGCCTTTTCCCAATTCTTCCGAGACTTGATAAGGTCCCTCCCAGTTGGGAGACATCTTTCCCGGGGGTATTGCGCGACTAGCTTCATTGTTCCGAAGGACAAAATCATTCTTCTTGAAGTGGCATTCTTTCACGCGCTGATTGTAGTATTTTTCTAGCTTTTTCTTGTATTTGGCTTCACTGATGATAGCCGCCTCTCTGCGTCCCTCAAGTAAATTGAGATCCAACCTCCTTTCTTGCTCGTTATCCGTCTTACTCATCATGAGCACTCTATAGGATGGGCATCCAATCTCTGCTGGAATCATAGCCTCTGTTCCATAGGTTAGGCTGAACGGGGACTCGCCATTGCTGGTTTTGCTTAATGTCCTGTGCGCCCACAGGACATTAGGTAACTCCTCGACCCATGCATGGGACTCTCCCTCCAACCTTTTCTTCAGCCCATTCAGCAAGCTTTGGTTCGCGCGTTCCACTTGGCCATTCCCTTGAGGGTGGTATACTGAAGTGAAGACCTGATTGATGTGCAATTTCTTGAACCAAATGGATATCTTCCTGTCAGTGAATTGTTTGCCATTGTCGCTCACGATTTCCATGGGCAGGCCAAAACGGCATACGATGTGGCTCCAAATAAATTGCTTCATTGCCTCGGCTGTGATTTTTGCCAGTGGCTTGGCTTCAACCCATTTTGTGAAATAGTCTACTGCCACTACCAAAAACTTTACTCGCCCTGGCGCTTGTGGTAAGGGACCCACAATATCGATTGCCCACTTGTGGAAAGGCCATGCAGAGGTCACCGGGATCAAGTTGTTCTTTGGCCGCATGGTATTTGGCGCATAGCTCTGACACGCTTTGCATTTTTGGATGTCTTTTAACGCGTCCAAGTACATGCCTGGCCAATAGTAACCTGCGTTCATTGCCTTGGCGACCACCATGCGCGGGCCAGCATGTATTCCACAGATTCCTTTGTGTATCTCTCTGATCACATAGCTTGCTTCCTCAGTGTCTAGGCATTTCATGAGTGGTCCAAGATAAGAGCGTCGATATAACGTACCATCGAGCATTTCGTAGTTCTGCGACTTGTGTCTTATCTTCCTCGCCTGTGCGCGATCGTCTGGTACCTTTCCCTCCTTCAAGAATTCCATTATTGGAGTTATCCATGATGAAGGTGTTGTATGAATTACAAGAACAGACTTCGCTCCCACTGACGGGTTGCTCATTACTTCCACCCTGACATCTTTGCCAAAATGATCGAAGCTGGTTGATGCCATCTTGCTTAGCGCGTCGGCAGACTTATTTTCACTGCGCGGAATGTGTATGATTCTGAAAAAGTCAAATTGTTCGGTGAGTTTCTTCGCCTGCTCTTGATACAGAGGCATGGTGTTCTCCTTGGCATCATAAAGGCCATTGACTTGTGCTGCTACCAGGTATGAATCTACATGAGCCTCTAGCTTTTTAACTCCGAACTTGTGCGCGATGCGCAAACCAGCCAGCAGGGCTTCATACTCAGCTTCATTGTTGGTGCTCTTGAAATCCAACCTGATTGCGTAAGTATACTCATGATTTTCTGGATCCACCAGTTTGAGGCATGCGCCGGACCCCTCGTTGTTTGAAGCTCCATCAGTGAATAATCTCCAAACGTTTTCTTCATTATTGGCTTGCGAAGGGTCTACTTCGCGCTGAGCCTCTTCGACTTTTCCTTCAGGGATTTCTGCGATGAAATCAGCTAAGACTTGTCCCTTGATTGCTGGACGAGGCTTATAGGTGATCGTGTGCTCCCCTAATCCTAGCGCCCATTTTGTCAGCCTTCCTGAGAGCGCGGGACGTCGCAAGACTTGCTGGATGCTGTAATCAGTCAGGACTTCAATAGGATGACCATTGAAATATCTGTGAAGCTTGCGCGACGCATGCGTTAGTGATAAAACTAACTTTTCTATGATGGTGTAGCGCGTCTCAGGATCTGTCAGCACCCGACTTACGTAATAAATTGGTGTTTGGATTCCCTTGCGATCCACCAATAATACTGCGCCAATGGCGCGCTCTTCTGCTGACAGGTACAACGTTAAAGTTTCACCAGGTAATGGAGCTGTGAGCGCAGGCAGATTTATCAGACATTCTTTTATCTCACTGAAAGCTTGCTCGGTCTCAGGCGTCCACTTGAATTGGCTTTTCTTTAAGCAATTTCTCAATGTGTTAATGAATGGGGTAGATTTGCTTGCATGGTTTGCTAGGAACCTGTTAATTGATACCAATCTACCATTCAACTTTTGAACTTCCTTCATGGTGGATGGTGAGGGCATGTCGAGGATAGCCTCCACCTTCTCTGGGTTCACCTTGAAACCATCCTTGGTGACCATTACGCCGAGAAATTTCCCTTCTTCCACGCCGAATGTGCATTTGCTCGGGTTGAGCTTCATGTTTACTTCCTTTAGGCGCCGAAGGGTTTCTTTGATGTCTTTGAGCATTTGTTTTTCCTCCCTGCTTTTAATCACCAAATCATCCACGTAGACTTCTAAGTTTTTTCCAATCTGCTCGTTGAAAATTGCATCCATGAGTCTTTGGTAAGTGGCTCCTGCATTCTTCAAACCAAAGGGCATTTTTGTGTAACAGAAAACACCCTTGTCAGTTCTGAAAGCAGTCTTGTCTTCATCCTGTGGCGCCATTTGAATTTGGTGATAGCCCTTATAGGCATCCAGGAAACATTTGAGCTTAAATGGCACCACAGAGTCCACCTTCATGTCAATGTTTGGGAGGGGGTAACAATCCTTTGGACACGCCTTGTTGAGGTCCTTGAAATCAATGCACATTCTCCATGACCCATTGCTCTTCTTTACCTCACAGGATTGGCTACCCATGTTTGATATCGTATTGGGCGAATGATATTCGCGCGCAGTAGATCTTCTACTTGCTCATTCATGGCCTTTGTCTTCTCGTCTCCCATGACTCTTTTCTTTTGAGCAATTGGCTCCACGGACTTGAATGTGTTGAGAGAGTGATGCGCCAGGTCTCGCGGAACCCCAGTCATATCAGAATGTTGCCACGCGAAGACTGACATATACGTTGTGAGCAATCTTTTCATTCTCACTCTTGTGTCATCTGATATCGTAGCTCCGATTGTGATTGTTTGTTCTGGGAATTTTGGGTTGATAATCCATTCCTCTGGCGCGTTGTTTGCCACTGGAAGCTTCATTCTGCCCTCTCGAGGTATACTTATTACTGCGCATAAATGATCTCGGTACACAAATGTTACTCCTGTTGGTGTTGGGAACCCCAACGCGCCATGTGATGGTGACGGTATGGCGTTGAATTGGGCAATCGTTCCTCTACCCAAGATCATACTATGGCATGAAGTGGTGGGCAAGACCAGGAAGTTGACAATTTCAGCTCGCTTGTGCTTCTCATCCCCCATAGTTAGTTCGAATTGTATCTGACCTAGGGGGTGAATAATTTCGTTTGAGACACCCGAGATTGGTGCACTCACAACTTCGAGCCTTGCTTGGTCTGTTGGATCCAACTTCCTGAAACATTGCTCATACATGATGTCTGACTCACTACCGGTGTCCACCAGGACTCTTGACACCTCATAATGAGCGATGTGTGCAGTGATGACTAGAGGACTGCTGATAGACGGGCCTCCTCTGATTCTTGGAAAGATTACTTGTTGCTCGCGCCAATCCCCTTGGATTTGCGCGCTTCTCTTCCTTGATCCTTGCTCTTGCCTTATTCCTTCAGCTACACAGATTCTTTTGAATTTTTTACTGGCTGAGGCTCCGTCTGGTTGTTCGTTCTCTGGTCTTGGATTTTTTACCAGGTGAGCCAACTTCCCTGATTTCACATCTTTTTCGATCGCATCCTTCAAATGATGGCATGCATCGGTGTTGTGCCCTGTGGATTTGTGAAACTCACAATATTTGCCACTGTTCGGTGGTCCCTTATGGAGTAATAGCCTGGGGTTTTTAAACTGGACATTCTCTGTGCTTAACACTTGCGAAGGCGTTTTGGTGAGGGGAGTTCATATTCTTGGTAGAGGTCTGTTAGGCTCTCTGCCGCTTTCCTTCTTGTCACCTTCTCCGCGATTAAGAATGTCTTTTTGGGGTTGGGGTGAACTTTGTTACGCTTGCTTTTCTGCAGGAGAATAATTGGTTTGTTGCAACCTGGACCATATGGAGTTTTGTTTGCCCCTCCTTTCATTGTTGCGTGGTGCTTCTGTTTGATGCCCTTTATCTCTTGCTCTGTCTTGGGCAATTTGTTTTTCATTTCGCGCGAAGATTCGCGATGCTTCCATAAGCTTAGCCCAAGTGGTTGGCATGCCTTCTCTGCTCACGAGAGCTCTGCGGAGTTGATCACTGCGCGTACCTTGTATAAAGGCCACGCGCAAGAGTTGTTCAGTGATGCCTCCAATTGCAAGAGATTCCTGATTGAAACGAGTTATGTAGTCTTCAATGGTTTCATCATTCCTGCGTACGCAGTGCATGATGTCATCGGGGTCGCGCGTGTGTCTGCGCTGCTGTACAAAGTGAGCCTGGAACTTTTCCAATAGCTCTTCGAACCCATCGATTTGTCCTGTCGGCAAGCTTTCGAACCAGACACGCGCTGCACCCGTGAGGCAGCGAGCAAACATGTGACACCATGTTGGCATCGTCCAGCTTTCTAAGTTTCCAGTGTTATAAAAACCTTGTAAGAAATCATCTGGATCTGTTGTACCATCGTACTTGCTTAAACCACTTGGCATCTTGGTTTTGTGTTGAATGGGAGCCTTCGCAATGCTCTCAGCGAATTTTGAATGTTTTACCAAGATGGCTGGCCTATATGGTATGGTTACGTCCACTTGACCTTTCGCTTATGGGTTGTATGGTGTGTATAAATCCATATCAGCTTTGGCTCCAGGTGCTATGTGCATGTGTGCGCGAAGCTGTGAACTTCCTGCATGAGTATCTCGCGTCTTCTTCATGCTGTGCACCTCTTCCTCATCACTAATATCGGCTTGTTCGGTGTGAACAGAATGACTGTCTTCCAGCGCGCGCGTCTTTTTTGTTGTTCCCTGAATGGTTTGTTTATCAAATGCGAGCCTTTGTGTTAAATCGGCTAACTTTTTGTGTTTTACCAACTCATTGTATTTGTCCATTAAACGCCGTTGTTCGTTTATGAGCCATTCTTTAGGGTCATTGGTTTCAACTTCCGGGCCCATTGGTCCTTTTTGTTTTGTACCAGTCAGATTTTGGAACGTGAGATCGTCTGGGGGAGTTTCAGTTTGATTATGAGGTGTTGTGTTGAAGGGATGGTTACTGGTGGTGCGCGCAGTGTCACGCGGCGCCCTTAGAACCTGATGTCCCTCATTAACATCCTCAAGCTCATTATCCTCCAGAACTTGATCGTTGTTTCGAACACCGGAAACCATGGTGAAGATTTTCAGAGAGAAAATTGATGAAATAATGGTTTTGTTGCCGTTGTAACAGGTGATGGCGCCAATGAAGAAGCGTGTATCGACTTACTTGTATACGATCAACGTTCCTCGGGTACGAGTGTGCTATATCACCGATGGTTTTCCATGATACGAGTTCTTCCACCTACAAAACGAACAGTACCGTGAGCTTACCCCTCAGAAAGGGACAGAGGGGTCCTCTTTGGGGTAACCCTCCGGTGTGAGAATCAGATATTGTAGGAGAGGATAATCAAGATGTGAAAATGAGTAAAGGACTTAGAGTATATTTTCTTGCCTACCCCCAACTGTGGAGGTGGTGTGGTATTTATAGTATTAGGGTTTCCAATGATTTGGCTCAGACCCAATTGGGGCCCTTTTGGCCTCCTCCTGTTGCTTCGCGCCACGTGTACTTAGGACACCTGGTGCTTTTTCATTGATTATTCTCTGACCAAGGTCTTTCACCTGACCCATGTGCCATCACGTGGTGGCACATGGGCTTTGCTGAGTTGTCCACCCTTCATTGGCAGCTGTCAACATCAGCATATTCTTTATTCCTTAAAAGATACCTTCTGGAAGGTTGTCTGATGAGTACAATCATGGTTGTCCTTATCCTGATTTGGATTAGATTATTGTCTCATTTGTTGTGTGTCGCTTACGCGCGGCCTTTATGCGCCTATCCCGGGGATGCGCAGGGTCTTCTCTTTATTCTCACACTAAATGTGTGTGTTGTGTGCATATGTGATATGCGTCACGCGCAGATGTTTCATGCGCTTGCGCATAGGTTTTGACTTTGTGTCTTCATGACATCCATGCGCTTGCGCATAGGTTTTCAAGCCTCTTGTCTATATCTTGTAGGTTGACCCGCCCTGCTCGATATTAAGGCGGGTGCATACCCTTTCAGATAGTTATTGATATTTTATTATTATTTTATTATTTGTAATTTGGTTACACTTTTATAATTAGAGCATGAGCATTCACAATGATGGATGAGTAAAAAGAAACTAAACGCGTCACGTAAGTTGTCATCACATATTTTCACCCATCCACTTTCAAATATAAAATTCTCATTTCTTCTCCAACACAAATCCATCTTTAAACACCCCTATATTCCACATAACCACCTACTTCTATATATTTTTTTTCTATAAACTAAAATACTTTTATTTGTATCTTATTATTTATTTCATATAATTTAAAAATAAAATAATTTCTAGTAAATAGATTTAAAATAAAAATAATAAAGTCATCTAATTACAAATTTAAAATTACATAAACAATAAATAAAACAACCAAATCAAACACACTAAAAATAAATTATTAAAAATTATTAAAATTACATAAACAATAATGTTATTTATTAAAAAAAATTACTGTTGAAAGTTAAAACAAACAAAAAAAAAATATTTTTTAATTAAAAAAAAAATAACTAAAGTTGGGGGTTGAAATTGGTTTCAAATTTAAATGGAAATTAATTACATTAGGTTCACTTATCATGTTTACTTCAATCCAATTTTGTGAATATTCTTTAAACTGAACATCACTTACAATGTGCATTTATCCAGAAACTCTAAATGTTGCCATAAGTATGAATATTAAAAATAGGAAAAACATGAACATATCACCTCTTGAGTTCATGACATAAGTATGAATATTTCCATTGAACATGACCAGAATTCTAGACCAAGAAATATGAATATGGTAAAAAAAAGATGCTGACAACATTTCAGATTTAAAGCCTTAAAGGTGTCCAGCTTTAATAAAGTTGGTATAATTTATACAGTTAAAACAATTATTTAATTTATCATACAAGTAGTTCAAAAAGCCATACCAACTATAGGTGTCTGTCATTCATGACTCATATTAATAATATGTTGATTTGAAAATTAGCCTACTGATGTGCATGATGACAGTGTGGGCTAATCAGCTAATGAGGTTCTTTCAAAGTGAAAAGTTTCTCTTACTTAGTTACTTGACAAAGATTTAACACCATGAGAAGGTTATGGTTGAACACATTTGAATGTTATTAGAAGTCACGTTTTTGAGAGATCGAGTCAAGTTTTGAGAGATTAAATCGTGTTTTTGAGTGGATTGGTTAAACTAACACACAATACGTCGATATACCAACAAAATGAGGGGCCAAAGGATTAAAAGAATGTTCAAAAAATGGCTATATAGCTAGGTCGAATTTCAGATCCAAAACCAGTTTCAACTGAGTTTCACAAACTGACTTGTGTCAAACCGGTTTTGATATCCTTGTGGGTTGAACAAGGGCCTAATCTAGATCTCCGTACTACCCTAATAATATCCATAAATGAGTTGTTTTTGGTAAGAACGAATATTACCATATGTAAATTCAGGTACACATCAGTATTTCAGTGCATTTTGCCCTCTAGTAAGAATATAACGGATATATAGCTAAACCAATTTCAAGATGACGGATCGGATAAGTTTCAAACCGGTACCTTTCGGCCCACACAATCAGCCCATTAATTACTTTTCTCGACCCAAACAAACAGTCAGCCCAAATATTTAATTCACTTCACCCAATCTGTTTCTAAACAAACTCCATAAACATAACTTATTTTATTTGACAATACATCTTATTAATTATGGTATTTATTTTTCATCTACTAATTCATGCTTCAATTGTCTTCTCATACTCCTCAACAGAGTATATTAAATAGGGTGTGTACAGAAAAGAGAAACACTAATTTTATGATGTAATTAGTTTGACTTGATTATTATGTATTCCTCATATAATTTAATTTGAAAAGAAAATGTTTGTTCAGAAAAATATAGGCTCGAATCCAGCCGAGCGCGAGCTTCAGAAAAAGATTAAACGATCAGGCTTAGCTCGGCTCGTTTGTGCCCATAGATAAGGGTCAAGGGGTCGACAAACGTGTAAATTGTGAAAGAAAAGGACCAAAACAAAAATATGGCATTACCATAGAATCCATGTAATTTACTCGAAAACTTACAAAACCGATAAAAGAAAACTACACTTAGACCGAAGCATGTCTACTCCTATTCTATTCCCAAATAAAAAACAATGTACAACTCACAATGCACATGCGCAAGTCAAAGTTAGTCAGCTCTTGAACAAGGGTACCACCAAAAATAGCGTAAAATAAAACATTTCGGACCTTCAATCATCGCCTCATCCAAACTCGTTGTCAGTTCCTAAGCAATAAAAAAATATTTACACAAAATGAAAACAATAATACAGAAAGAGAAATTGTTTTATTGTCTTACTAGCTATATTTACGACAGCAGTCTTTTAATCTATCAAGATCCCGTTCATTGACCATATATGCATCGGTAGGGCTGACCTGGCCTTTTAAAGTCAACCATTGACTGGCAATAAAGTCAATTCTTTTCAGCTGTAGCAAATAGTCAAAGGAAACAAGATTTGACTACAAAAAGTCAAACTTTTAAAGATGGTTTCCTGAACAATGTTATAAAGGATACAGCTGCGGTTCTTATACGCAGGTTTCTTTCTGAGCCCGTTTGATCTTTATCTGAAGAAGTTAACTGGTGATCAAGCAGCTCTTCTTCTATAATATCAATTCTACTTGCTAGAATTGATATATATTTATAAAGAATTATTGAATTCATTTTCCCTTGTTGAAATTGAGCCAATAATCTTGAAATTATGTCCCATAATGCATTTCTGGCTTCCATGTCATCAGAAGCAAAAGGAATAATATCCAAAAGACCGTGCAAGAAATCCAAATCTGCAATGTATCTAAAGTGTTAATTTTTAACTTAATATACGTATGGAAATACCAACAAAAAAAAAGATGTCGGGATTAAACTAACTGAACTAATAACCTTCATTAATCTCTAAAATCAAATCTTCAGAGGCGGTTAAAAGATTGGCGATCAGAACAGCAGCAGTAACACATGACGTGGCCACCTGATTTGCCAAAAAATAAATAAATAAAAATAAAGCATAACAATAAACCATTAAAATTAATATATATGTATATAAATATCATTAAACTATTTATAATTCGCCTTATCCACTGTTAAATTGCATTTATTTTTTTTAGTTAGGCGTTTGTACAATTTTCTCAAGATCATCTATTAAGCGATGCCCGTTCCTCTAAAATATGTATTTAGAATTGTAAACAAACCAAGATTGTTTGTGCTCGTTCTTTTAACTTTAATGGAACAAACGATCAAACACTAACAATCAATCGAACAGGGTTTTCTTGTTCGCGTTCGTTCATTAAGAAAATAAACATGTTCATTTATGTCTGTTCGTTAAACAGTCTTAACAAACGGTTCACGAACATTTATGAATGAACATAACTAAAAATAGATGAACGAACATAACTGAGTTGAAACCAGTTAAAAGTAATGTGAAGAACAATGTGTTAGCCTTAAAGGTTATTACACCTAAACTAAGTTGCAATGGGCCAAAAAATATTATATGAATATATTAATGAATGTAAACGAATGAACTTAAACAAATGTAAACCAACGAACATAAATGAGTTTCATATTCATTTGCTTAACTAAATGAATAAATATGTTCATGGTTTGTTTATTAAATAAACGAGCTTCGTGTCAAACTGTTCACTGAACGTTTGGTTCGTTTACATGCCTATATGCATTTGACTTTTAAGCAACAAATGACTTATTTCTTAACATCGACTTGATCTGATTAAAACCGAATTAAAAAAAACTAACAATAGATATAAATAAACATAATAATATAACAATATTACATACCTCAATTTTATCAGTAAGTTTTATCAGAGTGCCAAGTAGATTAAAAAGTTTCTGGCTTGAACAAAGTTCTTGAGAACAACCGTCAACTACAGTTAGGGCTTCAATAGCCCGAAGAATCGTATCAAGAACCGAGTACCTAATAAAGAATAAAACTTGTATAAAAAAATGTAACCACTAATAATAATTGACACGTCAGCATTAAATAAGTCAACACGGTGTACCTTTCGGGTGATCGTTCATCTCCTTCGATTTTACTAATCTCGAAAACCAAAAGATTTGTTAAAATACTTGGAAGCCCTAATTTCACTAATTGTGGGAGAATAAGTGTTCTTACTTCATCTTCACTTTCTGATATTGCTAACATTAAACCTACACTCTTTAAAACATGCAGTTCGTGTTAGATATTAATATATTGGGTAAAGTTAAAATACAAAGGGAGACAAAATTGAGAAGTGTGAGAAGGATTTGTGACCACACAAAAAACCCCTTAAAAATAAATTCAAAAAAATAATAAAAAAATCATAACTCAAAATATAAATAAAAAACGAAAAAAATTAAAAAACTAAAATGTTTCCACCATCATTCCCATTCATAAAAAAAATACAAAAAAATAAAAAAAAAATGACGAAAATATAACTAAAAAAATATAACTAAAAAAAGACACAATGCCGAACAAAATATAACTAAAAAATGACGAAAATTATATCGCAAAATTATAACTAAAAAAAGACACAATGCCGAACAAAATATAACTAAAAAAATGACAAAAATTATAACTAAAAAAAGACACAATATATCGCAAAATATAACCCAATGCCGAACAAAATATAACACAATGTTGAGTAATATAACACAATATAAAGAAAAAAAGACACAATGTCAAGGAAAAAAGACACAGTCAATACGAAAATAAACAAAAAACACAATGATAAACAAAAAGACACGACTTTTTTCACTTACCATTGTTTTTTTTCTTTATGAGAACAAGAAAGAAGGTGGAAACATTTTTCGTTTTTTTATTTATTTTTTTTTAAATTTTTTTTGAAGGGTTTTTTTTTTTTGCTATGGTAGGGTCTCACCGGAAGCAGCCTCTCTATCCCTATGGGATAGAGGTAAGGCTGTCTACATCTTACCCTCCTCAGAACCTACCATAGCATTGCTATTGGTGGGATATACTGAGTACGATGATGATGATGATGATGATGACGAATCCTTCTCATCCTTCTCATTTTTGTTCCCCTTTGTAGAATAACATGACCCTTAATATATTATCTTAACTAAAAATAATATCATTTACTACCTTTTCTATAAGTTGTGAATTCAATGTGTTTTCTATGATCCATAATACACTTGATAGAATATTTTCAGGCTGCAGCGCGTGGGCCCATTTTACACCTTCGCTTCCTTGAAGACATGAAGTTAACAATCTAATGGAAAATTATATATTAATATAAATATATAACCAATAGTTAAATTATGAAAATTTCTGCGAGGCATTACCTAAATTCTTCACATAAACAAGGAGTGTCGTCTACAAATAACTGATCGACAATTATTTCAACTAATCCTTTTACGGTGGCGATTTGTTTTTGTGACACTTCATGGCATGCAAGGTTCCCGATAATACCAAGGCTTATTTCCTGCAAATGAACCATTAAAAAGTGTGAAAAAATAATATAGGTGTATGATTACATAATAATGAAAATGTAACATACCGTGATACGAGGTGATTGGGAGACCGTTAATGTAGCCAAAATAACTTCAAGAATCAAATTTTGGACCTGCATGTGAGTTTTTAACCAATTAATGACTATAACCAGGGGCGTGCACGAAACAAGATAAACCGAACCAAAACCAAAAAAAAAAGCAAAAATAACAAACTGACAGTTATTTTTTGTTTTTGTAAAAATCGAATCTGTGGTTTGGTTTTGGTTTTGCATCTAATAAAAACCGAAAAAACTTAAACCGAATTAGTAGGTTTTCATTTTTTTTAAAGTAATTTATAAGAATTTAATAAATATGTACCTCCAACTTCAAAATAATTTTAGCCCAAATGTATAATAATCAGTCAGTCATTAAATAACAAAATTATTGAGTCCCAAAATCATTATTTTTAGCCAAATTTTTTTTCTTTCAGAACAAAACTTTTAAGCGCAAATGACAAATCCGAAACCGAACCGAAAACCAAACTGTTTTCAAAATTTCAAAAACCAAAATTTCGGTTTTCCGTCGGTTTTAGCCCAAGACCGAACCGTGCAGACCCCTAATACAATAACTAACTAACCAAGACCATAATGTTACCATGAATTCAGCATGGGTTCTGCTCGTTGCCAGATCCCATAATACGCATCCATATTCTTCCCAACAATCATCTCCAACTAAAGGACTCACATTTTTCTCATGATCATTAGAACCATCATCATCCATGTCATCACATTTGTTTTCCAATATTATATCATTTGATCCTTGAGTAGTAGTGGCATTCATGGCAGGTGGTAAAAGTTTTCTTATTAATGATATAATATAACTAGGGTCAACTGTTGTTGAGATGTCAAATAACTGCATCACACAATACTGCAGATTAGTATGTATCATGTAATAGGGGTTTGCATGGGTCGGTTTTGGCTTAAAACCATAACCATAGGTCCGTAACTGAAATGTCGGTAGGGGTGTGCGTGGTGCGGTTCGGTGCGGTTTTTGGCTAAAACCAAACCGAAAACCAAAACTTCAGTTTTTGAAACCGTTCGGTTTCGGTTTTTCGGTTTTCGTTTCGGTTTTTGCCATTTGAGAGTGAATATTTAAGGCCGAAAAAATGTTGGCAAAAAATAATGAATTCAGGTATAAATAATTTTGTTAATTGTAAAATAATAGACTATTATTATAAAAAATATAGGAGTTACATATTTATTAAATTCTTATAAATTATATAAAAAAAATTTTGGAATTCGGTTCGGTTCGGTTTTTTTTACATGTAAAACCAAAACCGAACCGTTAGTGCGGTTTTTACAAAAACATAAAACCAAACCGTCGGTTTTTGTATCGGTTCGGTTTCCGATCTGTTTTTTCGGTTTCTTGCACACCCCTAAATATCGGTTAATAGATATCCATAACCATAACCGATCAGTTATGGCGGTTTCGCGTAATCGGTTTTAAAGGTTATAGCGGGTCGGTTATGGGTCAGTCAACCGTGAACTTGGGTCTAGCTAAAAATAGCTCAATGCAATATAATCCGGCATTATTTGAGCCTCAAAGTTAGGGATATTGTTATTACACATGTAATATGCTATATATGAGGCAATTGGTAAAAAGTTTGAAACTTGATATCAAATTATCAATAAAGATTATAATAAAGATGTGATTTTTGCATGAAACTGAATGACGAAAAAAGAGGGTTACCTCGTCGAGTGGAGCAGGAGGGTTTTGAGCTGGTTGTTCGAATTCAATTTCTTCTTCTTCTTCTTCTTCTTCTTCTTCTTCTTCTTCGGAGATTGGTTCTGATTGAATTGACATTTTTAGGGGTTTTAGGGTTTTGGGGTTAATTTCTTGCAGCTTATTGTTATTATTTTTTTCTGATTGGAGTGATGAAGCTTCGAATTGTTTGAAACCGGTTAAGTTTGGCCAATAAAAGTCAAAACCAGTTTATGATTGGGTTTGGTTTGGGCTGAAAGTTTTTTTTATCAGGTTACGATCAGTTTTGGTTCGAGTTTTGATTGGTTTACGTGGATAAGATTGCTAACTAGTTTCGAGCCTATGGTTTCAGTTGGTTCTAAACTAATTTCTACATAATTGGTTTCAAATCAGTTCGGTTTTTGTTCGATTTTCAGGTTGATTCGGTTAACCGGTTTATTTGCCCACTCTATAATCCATATTGTTTTAAACCAAAATAATAAGAAATAAAAAGTTAACTAGTTTCACGTTAAGGAAAAGACTTTGTGTTCTATGTGATTAGGGTTGTTCGTTTGTCGCTCGAACTCGCTTGTCGCTCGCTCGGAAATTGCTCAGAAAATGCTCGGTCGTTTTTTAGCTCGATTGTAAACGAGTCGCTTTGCTTGGTTCGGCTCGGCTCGTGAACAACCATACATGTGATACATGTTCGATTCATGTCCCAAGCATTTAGTTTCAGTGGCACCAGGTGATTACGGGAGACTAGGCGAGTAGGTGGTGTTCACTAACTAGATCCTTGAACTAATGGGGTTATATCTTATCACACTGTCGTGCCTTCGGATAAGTGTTAACAGACATTGGTATCAGGTGAAGGCTTTCATTCGAGTGATCATCAAAAGAAGTTAGCCAGTAGCCAATTTCAAAGATTTATTATGTATGATTTTTTATATTTATAGAAAGATTCTATGATAATGAGTAATATTAACACTTGACTAGTTTTTATAATTAGAAAATATGTAGTTTTATTGAGCAACAAACAAAAAATGCAGTAAGAGAGTTTTAATAATTACTTAGAATACTAAACAAATTACATGTACCTATATATTTGTTATCTACTAGACAAGTACCCGCGCGATGCAACAGGAAACACATACATTTATAATCATATAACAAGTTTATGGATGTTCGTTGTTCGATTTGAAACCGAAAAACGTTCAAACCGGTCATTGGTTTGATTTCACAATTGATCTTTTCATTAACTTTTGGCCGGTCGTTTTCAGTTTTCAAATGCTCGTTTCGGTTTTCGACGACAAAACCGGTTACTAACGGTTTGACCCACGGTTTAATTTAAAATCCATTAAAACCAGACAGCAAACGCCCCTACGTAAAATGATATTTTTTAAATGCAAAAACTATAACAATATGACACTCAAATTAAAGATAAAAACATGCTCGTTTTTATGGTATAATTTCCTTAAAAAAATATTAGCACATGAAAAAGTTATTAATATTTAAAAATAATGAGGGAAGTTGAGTTAAAAATGAAAATAAAAACCATATAAGAGTGAAAGATCAAGGATCATAGTTGTAATTATTTTTAAAATTTACAAAAGTTAAGCAAAGTGAATGGGTCAATGATGTAACTATTTAATAACCTCTTTTAGTTGTTGACAAGTTTGCCCTCATCCTAGATGCATTAAAGGTTGTACCATATGTTAATTGGTTTGTGAATCCCTTAAAACCAAGGTGTTGTTTGGTGTATTATATATAGTATAGATATATTTGTTATTTGTAACTGTTGAAACTTGAAACCGAACATGTTCAAATAGAAGTAAGTCAAACGGTTCAGCCAATTTGAGATGTAAACAGTTTGGTTCATTGTTCGGTTTTGAGGTTTAACAGTTTGGTTTAACTTGAAACAAACCGTTTCAACTTTTTATATTTTAGTGTTTTGATATTTCTTTTTTCAATACTGTGTTTATATAAAATCATAAACCATTTTTATCATTTTATACTTTTTTGATAGAAATTAATGTTTTGAAAAAAAATATATATTCACACCATCACAACCAAACTTGTAAAATTGGCCTTCCGACTCGTTTGGCGTGTCATTCCTCGAAACCGTAATAACGACCCAAAATTTGTAAAACTGATTAAACCATACCATTATCACGCCCCATGGACTATTTCATACTAGACAGAAATCGGTACATCTATGCCATACACGAAATATGTATCACGCGTTCCCTTTTTTATCGTGTATCACCCTTTCCTACGATACTAAAATCTTCTTTTCGCACGCACTCATCGCCTATCACCTCTCATTCACGTATCTTTAAAATCGTGAAAACAAAATAAATTGATGATCAAGTGGATGTTAAATGATTGGATAAGTATAGAAGGCTTCTACAGTTCTACTTGTTTGTGATTTATGATTTGCCTTAAAACATATAAATATGAAGTGATTACATCAAAAACAGAGGCAACAAATTACACCTTTTGGGATGTAACATTTTGTCATTGAATAGCTGAAAGCTCCACAAAGACATAACAGTCACCTTGAGTTATGTTTGAAGGTAACTTTTAAAACCTTTCACTTTATAAAGATAAAGACATTTCACTTTAAAAAGATAAAGACATTGAATCATTATAATATGGTTAAACATCAATTAGCAAAGACAAGGTAGACCAACAAGTTTCACTTTTCAGCAAAGTAATGAAAACAAAAACCAAAACAAGACATTGCATTCTTTCATTTGTTTGGTAGCAAAACAAATATAAAAAAAACCAATAAAATGTACAACTGGGATCACAACATCAAACCAAATTGTAATACACCTACAAATAAGATGTAATGTCCCAATCCATAATAAATCACCCTCAACATAAGTTGTACAAAAAATCTTCTTTCCTTCAAGAAATTCACCATTTGTTCCTTTTGCACAGTAAAAAAATGAATTTCCACTTCTTTACTGTAAAAACAGTAAGAAAAAATAAGATGAATAATATTCAACCGTCAACCTGTTTAGCTAAACGTGTTTACCTGTGAAGCTTAGCTAGCTTGTTTTGATAACGGTTTTAAAATGCCGCCTATAGCTATGTTTCCCACTCCAGCCTCCATGGCTTCCCTCTCGTCTACCTCTCGAGTTTTCTCACTGGTCTTATTATTATTATCAACGGCTTTAGGGGCGGAATCAGCTGCAGCAGGGGTCAAACTATACGGTGGACCTCCGGTCAACCATCGGTGATTAAGAAGTTCAGCAGCTGTAGGCCTTTTATCAGGAACAAAGTCAAGTATTGGAACAAGAAAGTCAGCCAAATCATTTGCATCTTGTTCACTAAACTCGTATTTCTCCTTTAGCACTTTGTGCAGAGGCCAAAACCGTAATCGCCTGATATGCCTTAAATCCCCGTGTCGGTTAAAAAACTCACGAGAGTAACGCCCACCTAACGCTATCTGCATAAAATAAACATAATCATCAAATTATTATTATTAAAAATACAGGAATATTATCAAATAATCAAATATGACTAACCTTTCGAGGCATCATTCCAAGAAGTTCCATCATTAGAGCCAAGTGATCCTGTAAAATAAATTCATTAACTTTATTAAAATAAACATGAAATAAGACTTAATTTTGGGAAATATTATGTATACCTCATCTCTGTCATAATTATCACCACTATGAGGATCAAACAAAACATCACCAGTTGCAAGCTCAAAGCATATGCAAGCAAACGACCATAGATCAGCAGAGGTTGAGTATTTTGAACCTAGTAAAACCTCAGGACACCTATACTGTCTGGTTTGGATATCACCTGTAAACTGCTTATAAGTCCAGCACGCGTTACCAAAGTCAACCAACTTGCATTTAACATCAACCTCTGCCAAAAGCCTCTGTCTTGTAGATTTACTGCCTCGTCCACGAAGCTGGGTTCCCTGGCGGGAATTCGAATTCCTCGCTTCAGATTCATTATTGGACTCGGATTTCACAACCGATGACGTGGCCTGATCGGTACCAGTTGACTCGTTGTCTGCTTCAACTTCATCATTGTCTTCTTTTCCAGCACCATTTTGAGCAGCTTTTTTAGCCTTTTTTCTGATTTTCTTTTTCTGATTCTTGGTCAAATCACTATTATAAATCTTGACTTCTTTAGAAGAACTGGATTCAGTCGAGTTATTATCTTTGCTTGATGAAACAATAACGGGCGGGCCTGCTTTTGTTCTATCTCTTTCTGGATCAATCATGGACAGAAGTAATATGTTTTCTGGCTTAAGATCCGTGTGTATGACAGACAGTTGGCGGTGCAAGTAATCCAAACCGCCTAAAACGTGGAAGCAGATTTCCTTGACCTTGTGAAGGGGAATCCCTCTGTAATCTGAATACTTGATTAATGTCAACAAATTATCTCCCAAATACTCAAACACCATACAAACATGCTGCCCGTTCGGTCCAGAATGTTTGAAATGATCCAAAAGCTTCACCACACACCTTTTGTCATCCGGATCACCCTCAGCTATCTGCTTCAGTATGGTGATTTCATCCATTGCTGCTTCTGTATAGTGTTGAGCACTCTTTTGAACCTTTAAAGCTACATATCTCTACAAACCAAATACAAACTACTGTTTTCATTCTATCCCATTCAAACATCAAAAGATCATAAACAACATAACAGGCATTATAAAAAAATCACTTGCTAACTGTAATAACTCTGCCTAATAACCAATAAAACTAGACTAACAACACGTATTGAAATTGTAACTGCCTAAGTAAACCGTGCCAAGATATTGTCTGTTTTGCGCCCCAAATGGTCAGGAACTCACAGTTTGTTTTCACCGCCCAGGCAAAACGAGTCTTGGTAGAGAAGGTTCCCACCCCCTTATAAGGAATGCTTTATTCTCCTTCTCAACCGATATGGGATTTACATCTCCACCCCCATTAGAAACATGGTTGTAAAAATCGCGCCTAGGCGCCTATTAATCACTAGTTGGTACCTCACCAACTAGTCGCCGATTAATCACTATTTGGTAAAAATCAGTCAAAATGAAAACTTTATATAAAAATCCGGTATAATCGCTAGTCCCTACCCCACTGCCCGACTAACGCCTGGTGAGTTCTACAACAATGCTTAGAAAGCCCAACATTTTCGCTGGCACATTAATCTGACCACTGGCTCTATTACCATTTGGCTATCTTGTCAAAGTCACTCAAAATTGAAAAAAATTTTATACATAAAATTTGGTTTGTGTATGTGTGTGTATATACATATATATATATATATATGTGTGTGTGTGTGTGTGTGTAATTTTGAAAAATAACATATAAATTCCAAACTGAATACTCGCTAGTCCCTAACCCACCGCTCGACTAGCGCCTAGCGAGTTCTACAACAATGCTTAAAAAGCCCAACGTCCTCGCTGGTACATCAATCCAGCAACTAGCTCTGATACCATTTGTAACAGCACAAGTAAATCTTGTCTATGCGAGCAATTAGTCACCGCGAGTTCCTGAATGGACAATCCATCCCGGCCCAGTTTACTGGGGCTGTTAAAAGAACTAATAATGTTTAAACAAGTTTAGCAGAGTGAAATCTACAAAAACACAGGATGCATATATCTATCTATCTATCTATCTATACATATAATAACTGATGATAATAATAATAACAACATATACCGATTTTTGAGTATCCCAAGCGAGCCAAACAGTAGAGAAATGGCCCCAACCGAGCTTACTCTGGACAACATATCTGGAATGCTTAAACTTATCACCAACACGAACTGCATGATAGCCGCCGCGTCTGTAATCCTCTGTTCCTTCGTCTTCAGATGAGTAATCACTCGTCTCGCTTCGATCGTCTTCTTCTTTTTCTCCGGCGGTAACGCCGTTGTTTCTTCTTCTGTTGTTGTCTTCTGCCATTGAAGAGGATGTGAATGGAAGCTTGAGTGCGATGGATCTGGAATTGAAATTGAAATTGAAACTGAAACTGAAACTGAAACCCTAAGATGAGTGAGTGTCTCGAGAAGGTAGTATCATAAATTAGGGTTTTTATTTTTAATTTTTTTAAGTTGCTCTGTTTGTGTTTTGTTGTTATGTGGATGGGGAGAAGATTAGCTAGCTACCTAGCTGCTCTTCATTTTAATTTAAACATTTTCTATTTATTATTATTATTATTATTATTATTATTATTAATGTTGAGCACTTGGCTAAACCCGATGTTTGATGTCGCAAGGCCTATCCAGCTAGTGATATTTAGAGATGAATCATCGAGAGCTTCTATTGTGGGACTGCCCTTGTACCGAACTGAAAATTTCTATAGCGGTACCAAGGATTTAGGAAAATCGGTATCAGTGTTTGCAGGTATATCTGGTCGTCCTAGTGGTTGTAACATGAGAATATGACACATGAGTGAGATTCGAACCAACGATGTCAAAGAAAAGAAACCCTTAGGTGAACCAAGGTAAAACACGAAAATATTTTTTAATTTAGATAATAATTTTAATAAACTTTTAATGATGATGTTATTTTTCACATGTAATCTGTGTTTTTTTTACTCAAGAGTGTAATCAACTTGAGCTGACTCCAACTCTTAGGTAGCTTTTTAAGCTCGAGCTCAAACACAACTAGTTTCAAGCTCTATTCTTAAAATTTGAGCTTGTTTCGTAAATAGGTTTTCAAGCTCAACTCGGACTCGACTAGTTTTTACTTATTAAATATTTTACTTATATTTCTACTTATATTTTTGTATATATTTTATATATAACCTAATATATAATACACTTACTTTTAACAGAATTTTATATATATTAATTATTATAATGTATATATTTCATTTACTAAATAAAAATTAAATCAAATTAAAGCTCGTTTAGGCTAGCAAGCCGGCTCAAGTCAGGGCTCATTCATTAAACAAGCTTATATTTAAGCTTGAGCTTGGGCTCGAGCTTGTTGAAGCTCAGCTCAATCCAAGCTTTTAACAAGTCGGTCTCAAGTAGTTCACGAATAATTTGGCTCGTTTGCACCTCTAGCATTTGTTAGGTATCTAATTAAGTGGAATTAAAGTTGTAAAACATATATAAGATTGCATTTTTTATAAGATGTTGTCTTTTAACAAGAAACTATGTCTTTTTACTACAAATATTAATTTCAAATTATCCATGTACTTGTTATTATTATACTTAAGATTAAGTGCTCATCGGTTTTGATCTTGATGGTTTTTATTTATAATAATTTTTAACTTTTATAATTATATTATTTATTTGTGCAAAATGTTGAATAGAATCAATCATACAAATACAAAAATAATGAGCACCGGTACAATTATTATTATTATTATTATTATCATGGGAAGGGCAGACAAGAATTCATCTCCCTTATTTCTCTCTCTGAGACGCCGAAGAATTTAATATCCCCTCCTGCCGTCCAAGCTATACCCGGTTCCTCCGGCGAGTAGTTGTATGATTGCAACCATTTATCAATTGATCGGTTGGGGTTATCAATCGCGAAACCCCTGGGTCTCCAATCAACAATTCGATGGTGATCTGTTACGAAATCCATTTAATCACTGCCCTTAATCTATCCAATCACATATTGAAGAATGGACGTTTCATCTAAATCGACGTTCATCAGAGTCGATTCCATCCTTTAATTCAAGGTCCTTATTAATTTGATTTACAAACTCAGAAACTATAATATTATTTAATCATTTGCAATTTGTTTTGGTTCTCTTATCTGATTAGAGAAAAATGGTTAGTCTTCTGGTCTGCCCAATTGAATCCAGGTTAGTAATTTGCTAAGTTCGTTCTTGAATCCGGTTTCTAATGGTTTTGCTAAATTCTTCCTTCAATCTCTTTCCCGAAAGGATGAATCGTTGGAGGAAGATTGTTTTCTCGGAGTTGGAGAGAGGTCATGAATGAAAGAGATCGTAAAAAAACCAGACATTTCTGGCATATACAGTTTCTCGATTTCAATTAAAATGGTGAATTCTATTTCTCGTGGTTGATTCTTAGAATTTTGTTGTGTAATCCATTATTAGGTTAGATAGATTGTTACTGTGACTGCAACAAATTATGATCTGAAACATATTACCCACCTAATGATTATTGTTGTAGATCAGAATGTTACTGTTTTGACATTGTTCTATGGATTGAATATGGGGTTTTTATTTCATTATAATCCATCTTTACATTCATACTCAGTTGTAGAAACCAAATCATGATTCTTACTTCAAAACTTTCAAGTTGAGATTGATGTTACTTGACCATATATGTCAATGCTTTGGTAGTTTATGTTAAAACTTTATAAATTCTGTTTTTTATTTATTTGCTGCTGTTTTTTTTTTTTTTGCTGCTATTTTTATATGTTTTTTTTACTGTTTTTGGCTACTTTTGTAATTAAAAATTTGATAATTTTTGTGTTGTGAAACAGGTATAGATGTCAATGCACATGATATTCATTGCGGGGAAGATAATTGGGAAAAGCCCGATAAGCTTTTTCTTACTTATAGCTTTTATATACAACAAGTCTGTTTCTAATGTTAGCATTTAAGTAATTGGTGCTTGGGGATTGGGTTGGGAGATTTGGATGACCGCGATAGAGATTACACAATTTACCTACTTTCAGGAGGTACTATACTTGCCTTATAAACACCATAACATTCATTAATTATATTCAGTTTCTTATTTTTAATTTACAATTGTTTAAGGTCGGAAGTATTCAGTTGATGCGCTTATCTGTTGAGATTCATATTGTCTTGAATGCATCTTAATGTTACTTCAGGTAAAATTGTTTACAATTGTTTGGGCTGGAAGTATTCAGTTGATGCGCTTATTTGTTGAGATTCATATTGTATTGAACGCATCTTAACGTCACTTCAGGTAAAATTGTTTACAAATGTTTAGGCCGAAAGTATTCAGCTGATGCCCTTATCTGTTGAGATTCATATTGTCTTGAACGCATCTTAATGCTACTTCAGGTAAAATTGTTTACAGTTGTTTAAGGCCGGAAGTATTCATTTGATGCCCTTATCTGTTGAGATTCATATGGTCTTCAACACATCTTAATGTTACTTCAGGTATATATATATTTGTTTTGTTCATCTTATGCTTATACTTTATATAGTAATGTGTTTTTTGCGAACTTTGGTTTATAAGGTGTTGAGCATTTCAAGCAAATCAAATATTATGATTGTATCACTTATGTGTAGCTTTTCACTAAATGAGTAAAGCTTCTATTTGGATAGATAACATAGATTTAATTAGAAGAAAAAATAATTAATTTTTTTTCAAGTTAAAAGGAATATTCAAAACAATGGTTATCTTGTAAGAAAGAAATGAGTGCATATTAACTAGAGCATGCAAGTCTGGACCATGTTTAGAAGCATATTTGAGTTTTTGAGGCATAATCACGTGCGTTGCTTGATTTAGGCCTTGTGTATGTTATTGCGTGTTATTTTTTTTTATAATAAAAATTGCCATTTTGGTCAATTTTACACAAGGCTATTGGTAAGGTTATAATACATATCGCTAATAATTTGGCTCAAATTATTCTTTATTGTCTTTAGACAATGTTTGTCTTTTTAGGATGCCACAAAGTATCAAGATACAATCACGCTTTTTGAACATTTTCATATCGCAAGTAATCATCCAAATGATATTCTCGAGCCCGTGGACGATGCATTCGCCAAAAGGAAAACATGGGAGGCCAAATCTGATAAAGCAGATTTTAGAATCATGAATTATCTAAAATCTCCTCTTGCAATGATGGAACCTCAGGTATGGAGTTTTTCCAAATTATTAACTATGAATTAAGAGTAGTTACCCAAACTTCGGCTTAAGAATGTTTTTTTCATATAAGATGCATTTGGAATAGAGATATAGATTACCAATGTGTATATTAGATTTAGCTCCCTTTTGTTTTCCAAGAGATGTGAAACTGATGTATTGCTTAACACCAAATTTCTTTTAAAAATAACTGATGGAGATATGAATATAATGATGTAGGAAGTTCTATGCTTTAAATACCATTAGGCATGTTAGAGTTAAAAATATAACCCGAATGAGTTCCTCTTTCTATGATATTCAGTATTGGATTCCTAAGACAGCTCTACGTGAGAATGACATGGCACGGTTTCTATAGTATTCATATAGGTTGCTTGGAGCTTGTGGAACTACAATCACAAGGAGCCCGATTATGATGATTAATTGCTTCATCATGATTATTAACTTTTCGTGTTCGACCCTCGGTTCTTGTATTAATAACGGTATATTGGTATGTTTCTACTTTGGACAACAATATATGCACCTCATTACCCAACTACAACTATAAATCCTTTTTGAGCTGAAATTTTATTAATATAGGTCAAAGCCATGTTTACTCGACCAACATTGGCTAGCATTGACTCAAACGATTTGTCAATTGGACTTAAAGCAAATTTGAAGTTCTCACCTGATTAAGTAAGTTTAAATTCAATCTTCTCTTCAGATGGTTATATAGCGGTTTATGCAACGGGACACTTAGACCCGGTAGATAGTGAGTGTGTTGCAAACTATAGTTTGAAACTGTGCAAACGATTTGCTTTAATTTGGGTGGTTCCATCAATTGTTTATTAACATATCTACTAAAACTGTCTTCTATTTCTAAATTTGTAAACGATTATTGTGTTAATTAAGATCACTAAAACTACTAATCACTAACACTTATGTTCTTAATGTCTTTAATTGCTGCAGATAGATGAATACTCGTACTTACGACAGTTGCTTCAACTTCAGAATTTGAATTCGTCTATGTTAGGGAAACGGTTAAATCAAGACCGACTCACATGGTTTTGTGGGTTAATTTCAGTAAAGGTTGTGGTTATCAGTTTAGTGTTGATTTTTCGATTTATTTTGAGGTAAAATCTGAAACTCCTCATATTTAAGTTTAGTTAACCCTTGAGATTTGTATCTCAATAAAGAAATGAAATTTCATATATTTATGTAGGCATTACTTGATGACATCAGCCAAGATAAGAATATTGTGTTCCAACGGCTTAGAGAGATTGCAAACGCATATCAATATTGTGGGCAGCCATCTATAAATGACAGAAAACACGTTCAAGATTATGGGAAAATGGTTGCAACATACGTTGCTACTACAAACATAACAAAGTTAACAGGGGTTGGGAAAAAGTCAATCTTGATGGTGGTATTGATATACTACTTACCAATAGTGTGCCTTCAAGGACGTGCAGTGCGGGATGGTTCGGAAAACGTCAATCTTGATAACTGTATGGATCTCTTCCAATAGCATGCCTTCAAAGAAATGCGAGTATATTAATCGAATTATTAGTTGTTTGGACTTTTGACGGACACCAGAGAAGTTAGTTCTTCGCCTATTACATTGGTCGACTTGAACTTCCCTCTAGTCCTAGAATCATGATGAGAAAGTCGTAGGTGAAAGCGGGCCTTTCACCCATACTCATGAAAAAATGGGGGAGCTTACTTATCCATTTCGAGATAGTTGCCACCTATATGTTTTGATTCATTTACTACAAGAAAGCCACTATTCCCTCCAAGCGTAGGTCGAGATTGAAAGGCAAGAAGGAGTGTTCAAGCCGTAGATGGTTCCCGGTTATGCCTGTTTCCTCTCTTCCATTGCTTTACTTCATAATCATAAGGAGACTAGGTTATTCTCATTCCTGCTTCAGTCCATCAATGCAGGCGGTTAGACTCTTGCTATAGATTAGGGCCTCTATCGTGCTATTCTATACATAGGTAAGCGACAAAGACAAGGGATCTCTCTCGCTATATAGATGGTTGCTGCTTGCAAGAAGCGTCTCTTCCCTTTCAAAAAATTGAAAAAAGAAAGAATTTTTCCACAGGTATTCTACGCTCGCTCTCTACTCCCCGAAAGCTCACTCACAATCTATGGCTCACTTAGGGCTAGAAAGATAGGCTTCTTCATACAAAGCCAACCGGGAACCCTATTTCGACAGATCAAACTAGCTAGGATCGAGGATTCACGCCTTCCCTTCCGCTTACACCATTTCTTTGTGAAAGAAGTTAGACGACACAGTTCTTTTTACTATGACTTTCAAAAAGAGTTGCCTTATCTCGGTAACGGGGTCTGTTGATTCGGAATCGTGGGATGAGTAGATGTAACAGATGATGAATCTTTCTGTGAGATTCCAGGTATTAAATAGTTCCTTCCCGCGTCAATTGCCAATTCTTGGTCATTGAGATTCATGGGCGATTCGGATGTTTATTTAGGTTTGGAACCCTATATTTATTTTTTCCCCTTTCAAATAAAACGAAATGCTTTTAAGTTTTTCTTTTTGGAATCGTGTTAGGTCTAATTCCTATTACTTTTTGGCTGAATTATTCGTCACTGCATATTTACAAAACAGGCGCGGCGATCAGTTGGACCTTTGAATCATTAACATCTCTTTTTTTATTGACTTCCTCCTTTTTTTATCCGCAGGAGGTTCACTTCAGGTTGCTGTTCAAATGAGTGAAGTTATTGAATTCTAATTAGACTTAACAAGAACAACTGTATTTATGTTTCGTGACGGTGGTTAAAGAAAGTTGGTGATAGGTGGTAAAGGGAAATTGGTGAGCTTTGAAGCCCGTAGAATTAACTCAGTTGTGAATGTTGTAAAACTGTAGTGAGTGACCTACCAAGCTGCCTTTTTGGTTGCATTATCTTCATTCCACTTGACTGCCTTGATTTTGTTGTTGCATGCTAATTGATTTCATCAAGTTTTATATCTTGCTTTAATGCAAAATGTTTTTTTTTCTATTTCTAAAATTATATATAATCGAGTTACATATAATGAGGTTATTGAAGAAATTAACGATGACTGATATACTATGAGTTTTACAATTTGCAGATATTGAAATTTTTATTGCAGATAATTTTTATTATAATTATTAGTATTAGTATTATTGATATAACTATTTTAAATATTATTATTGTTAAATAAAACAATAAAATAAATAAACTAATAACGAAACCAACAGATTACTCTACAGGATATCACAATATGATTGAAAAGTTAACATAGCCGGGTACCGTCTTGCAAATTGTCATATGTTGACCTTATCATTTCTCACTCTCTTTGTCTCATTTGCCTTGTTTTTACTCAACATATACTAAGATCTTTTGCATTGACCTATAGCGAATTATGATACAGTCACGAACCGTACCGATGCCATCAAATTCATGTAGCATCTCCGCCCCAAACCGAGCTCATACCGACCAATCCGTGTTGTGTCCCCGCCGCAACGCGCGGGCATACTTACTAGTATAATATAATAACTTAATACGAATACTTTATTAAATGTGTTGATATCATTTATCTAGTCGTATTCATGGACAATTATTCTAATTTTAAAAGAGGAATTATGTTGTTTTGAAGAACAATCCAACTAATATGGCTTTTAAGGAAAGGAAGTATGATTTCTTCACAAATATATTTTAATTTAAAGTATAGTTAGTGTATGTTACGTGAGCTTAAATAATTGCTTTATATAGCTACAAATTAGAAAAAAGAGTATGATTTTCTAGCTTTTGATCATGTAACGGATAAATCGAGAATAATTCGTGGTTCATAAAGTACAAGAGATATAAGAGATAAAAGATAACTTATTCACTAAAATATAATAGATAGCTAAAAGAAGAATAATCGTACTTATATAGTAGAAGATACATAAGATATTAAGAGCTCAACTATCCACTAAAATCTGATAGCTAGTTAAAATTTTTAACTTTATTACATTTTTAACATTTTTATCTTAAAAAATAAATAAACTCAGATACATAAATGTCTTGTGTATTACATTCAAAATAATATATATAAATCGGGTTTTAAAGTTCGCAACACAATTTTGAAACGGGAATGAACCCTCCTCGCACACTATATATACGTATAATTATGACTATAACAAACCTAGAAAGTAGAAAATAAGGCGTTTTTTACAATGTTGGGTTTCTTTTTTAATGATGTTTATGGGCAAGTCACACCTAGAATGTTAAAATCAGCATGAACGATTAATATTCAGTTTAAAAAATGCTCACTCAAGTATTATATATAGCAGTTCAAAGGTGTTTAACAAAAAAAAAATTAGTTATTTATTTATTCTAGTTTCTTGGAATAGACAATGAGTTGGTGTTTGTGTGAACATTGCCCAAGTCCAATCATCACACCCACCCTGTTGCCGGAGTTGACCGGTTTTATGCATTCTAAAGTCCCCTAATCACATTGAATAAAAAACAAAATATCTTAAAATCTGACCCAACAAAATCACATCAACTTCTATAGTTGTATTTTTTTATATATACACGTACAATGTATAAACTATTTGTGTATATAAACATAAGAATCAACCAATATGTAACAAGTCAAACCAAAAAGTCAATAAAAAAGTTATAATCAAGAGAAAAAAAAAGACAATCGACTACAAACCGCCAACTGTCACCGCCAAGTGTAATATAGAAGCAAGAATAAGAGCTGCGATCACTTCAAAACGAGTAATCTGCAATGACGAGCCGGCGTTGAACTGACCGGCGTTTACAACTTCACTTCTTCCGCCTATTGTGGTAGCAGACACGTTTACGGATGATGTACCTAGTAACATGGTTTTAACAACTGTTAGGTAATATTTAAAAACCAAGCACAACATGTTTTGTTACATTTGATTGTCACTTGTAAAACTAATATATGCAATGCTATGCAAACTTACAATCATAATCCGACCACCCGATCCGTTGACCGCCCAAATCATAAACAATAATCTTGTCTTTAAGAACTAGGTCTGCATCACCAAATAAAATTAAACAAAATTAAAAAAAAAAACTAAAAAATTGTTAAAAGTCGTAAATATCTTCGGTTTCTATGAAATATAATTATACCTCCTAAAATGGTTATTCCTTGGTTGGAAATTGTTTGAAAGCCAATGCACCACACTTCAGCACCGTTCTACAAACACGTTTTGTCGTTAAAATAAACTAACAAATATTATGATCTACTAACATAGTATAATATTATAACGTATAAGTTACAACATACCACTGAATTCTGCTGAAGAAGGTAGTCCTGAGGTCTTAAACGCATTGAAGCCCCACCCGCGAAGTTTAAGCTTGCAGTCGGGAATACATCAGACACGCTGAAAATAACGTTAAAAGCTTCGTATTATATTACCAAAATGAAACACATATAATATGCAATACTTATGTACATGTTCTTATTGTATACCTTGAGGTAATTAAATAACACCGGTTGCCCTTTGAAATAAGCGGCTGCACAGATTGTGAAACCGATCGTGTAATCTGCATAAACAAAAGCGATAAACGACATTAATGTAACATTTGACTAGACACATTAGTCAAACATAAATAAAACCAACATTATGATGTCAAAAATAAGGAATCTTGTGCATTAAAACTAATAATATAAATGTTTTGCAAAACTTTGATAAAATAAATATTTAAATTTTGAAGTATTGTACTTACAGTATCGACAAAAGGCGTATAAGCATCTTCTGCAAGGTATGTTAAAGTTGTTCCTGAATCGATTATGGTTCCACCTTGGTTGTCCGATATTGCAAAAGTTGACGGGTCAATGGGCAACGTTTGACCATTCACAGAAATACTCTCCAAATTCACATTGTAATGCGGCCTAAAAACGTCGTAAATTCATATTATGCGCGTTTATTTGTTGCATGAATACATTATATATACAAATGTTTGACACGTTTATAGTTTAGCGAAACTTTTATTATAAAATATAATCTAAAGAACACTTACTGTGATTGGACAAGTGGCGTATAAACCATATTCGGGTCGATTATTTGACCAATTACCAAAATACCCCCACCACTGCCAGTGCCAACAAGGCAATGAGAGAACGAGTCAGGGGCAATCCCTTGTGAAGAAAGCTGTGAAATTATAGACAAGCCATTTTGACCAAACCCAAATATCCCTTCAACCGCTCTATCGGTTTTAGTCAAATCTCCTGTCTGCGACGTGCTACAACTGTTGCATAAACCCGTAAAATATTTAAATAAATATTATAAAAAATGTTATAAAAAGTATTATAAAATATTAAATAAACTTACCCAAATACAACATTGGCTGATGAATTTGATGACTCTGGACCGAGACCGATTGTGTTCAAATGCATGTAATCAGATACATAATAACCAGAAGTCCCGCTACCGTCTCCATACTGAAATTTATAGCTGCATTGGCCGTTAGAACAGCCCGAATCAGATGACCGGCTCGCTTGAGAACACCTTGAGTCTGAACAACTAACTGTAGAGCTCGTTGACGAGCTTGACGAGTCATAGAACTCGATTGGAATCTGTTACCAAAAAAAAAACATAACATCATTAATTCATAGTTCACTTACAAGTGACAATAAGAATCTGATTCAAAGTTATAAGTGTTTTAGAAGAAATATAAGTTATTGCATATTTGCATGTGGTTGAAGTAACAAGGTTTAAAATTTTAATATTTATTTTTTATTTAGTAGCTCATGTAATATATAATTTGATTTTTCTCTTAACAACTTTTTAAAGCTAACTTTTTTTTAAAAATCTAAATGCATAGTTTATTTAAAATTTTTTGATTTTCTGATATATAAATTTAATTGATAACCGAGTTCTTTCAAAATAATGTATTTTTATGACACAAAAAATACATTATTTTGAGAAAAGAAAAAAACTCGGTTTTAATAAAATTTATATCTAAATGCCTCGGTTTTAATAAAATTTATATCTAAATGCTGACAGAAAAATCAAATTATATGTTAATGGATTACCTAATAAAACAACAAAATACTCGATCTTGAAAGATTCTTGAATAAAATCAAATTATATGTTAAACGAGTTGCCGAATAAAATACTCAACCGGCGCCTGAGTGGACCACCTAAATTTGATTAAAATTTTGTCGTTCACAAAAAATCAATTCTGTTTCCTCTAAAACACCTTGAAATGCATAAAATTCTGATAATAACAAATAACTAGAGTAATCATACTTGAAGTCCGCTGGATGTCGGGCACCCGTTACACGGGTTGCAACTAACCCATAACACATCACTTCCGGTGTCAATTTGCACATAATAATCCCTTGGTGGAGTTCCTAGTTGTACTTTTGTATAGTACAGCCTACAATCATTAACCACTATTATTAATCACAATTCCAATAATTTTAAAGAATAATATCCAATCATTCCTTGACTTAAAAGTCAATGATAACCAACAATTAACCATAACAAAATGACTTAAAATCTGAACATGAAAGTATAAAACAATCAAAATTAAGATAGAAATGAAACGAAAATAAAAAAATATACGAAACCAAAAAAATCGAATTAACCAAGCTGGAACAAAAATCAACAGTTTGGTTTTATGTTTTTGTAAAATTCAAGCATTTTGTTCAGTTTTAGTTTTACATGCAGTTAAAGCTGAAAAAAGCATAAGTGAACCAAACTTACTGACTTTTTTTAGTCTTTAATTAATTTATAATAGTTTAATATATAATTTAACCCAAATATTTTAGCTCAAATGTATAATAATTAGTTAATTCTTAACTAAAAAAAACTAAGCCTAAATTCATATTTTTTGCCAAATTTTTTTCGGGTCCCAAAAATTTCAAACTCAAATGAATTTTTTTTTATTTTAGTCTTTAAGTAATTTATAATAGTTTAATATATAATTTAACCCAAATATTTTAACTCGAACGCATAATACTCAACTAACTCTTAAATAAAAAAATTAAGCCTAAATTCATATTTGTTTTCCAACTTTTTTTGTTCGGCCCAAAATTTTCAAACCCCAAATGAATTTTATTTTTCCATTTTAGTCTTTTAAGTAATTTATAATAGTTTAATATATAATTTAAAACAAATAATTTAGCTCAAATACATAATAATCAACTAATGCTTAACTAAAAAAATTTAAGCCTAAACTCATATTTTTTGCCAACTTTTTTTTACGGCTCAAAATTTTCAAACCCAAATGAATTTTCTTTTTCCATTTTAGTCTTTAAGTAATTTATAACAGTTTAATATATAATTTAACCCAAATATAGCTTAAATACATAATAATCAACTAACTCTCTTAACTAAAAAAAAATTAACCTAAACTCATATTTTTCACCGACTTTTCGGCCCAAAATGTTCAAACCCAAATAAAATGAAAAACCAAAAAATCCGAACCAAAAACAAACATTTTTCAAAAACTCTGTTTCTGTTCCGTTTCATCCTAACCCGAACCGAACCATGCACACCCCTAAAATATATAAACTCGATTACCCAACACGATACGGATCATAAGTCCCTTCAACCGGGAAATCAACAACATCCGGCGAACTCTGCTGTTGCAATATCCTCCGGTGCCGGAAACTATCTCTGTTCTTAAGTTCACCCAATTCTATCCGATGGTCCACCGGAAAAGCTCTTTCCAGCGTCAAACTCGCCGGAAACTCACCCAAAACCACCACCACCGTCTGCAGTAACACCACCAGTGCCACTGCACCGGTTAATGGCAGTCTTGTCAGCATTTGATTGTCTTTTGTTACGTGAATTGTTTTTGTATGTGTAATTTGATGGGTTGGGTTGAAAACTTGAAATGTTTTGATAATGAAACAGAGGTTTGAAAACTGTTTTTCGCTGGAATAATCAACGGGTTGATAATTGTTATTGTTATTATATATATAGTATTATTTTGTATTTGTTTGTTTGGTATAGCCGACAAAGGTTTTAATTCTAAAGCACGTTACTTATATGGCCCTTCAATTATGGTTTAACTTGCACTTTTTAACAGAATGTAATTTATTAACCTTTTGAAATTTGATGTACTTTTAGACAAAATAATTCAGGAGTGTGTACGGTTCGGTTTTGGTTAAATCGAATAGGTTTGAGAATTTTAAAAATTATTTGGTTTGCTTTTTGATTTTCAGTGTAGGCTTGGTTTGATTTCGGTTTTTTTAGTTTTGCCATTTGAGCTTGAAATATTTTTGGGCTGAAAAAAGATTTGGTTGAAATAATGAAGTTGGACATAGATCATTTCGTTGACTAATAACAAACTGACTATTATAAATTTTGGTGAATACAGTGTTGCAAAAATCCCGACTAGGCATCGATTAATCCATAATTCTCACATCACTGATTAATTTTGGGCTAGTTGGCTAATTAAATAGTCAACGATCAAATCCGGCTAAAACAGGCGGTTTACAGCGAGATTTTAAACAAAATCAGCGGTTTCCAACGATATTCCGACCAAAATCGGTGGTTTCCGATGAGATTTCAGCAAAAACTAGCGGTTTCCAGCCAATTTTTGGCCAAAATATGTTTGTTTATGTATAAAACTGAAAATTACATATAAAAATGTGTTCATGTATATATAAAACTGAAAAATATATATTAAAGTCCGATTAATCGTTAGTCCTCACCCCACCGCCCTACTACCAACTAACAATTTTCACAACATTGGGTGAATATATTTGAGTTGCATATTTTATAAAGTATTATAAATTTAATTAAAATAAGAAAATAATTTTTTAACAACTTAAAATGATAAATTGCTTTACTATGTCATGCAATCATTTTTCAACCGAATTCAAAGCAAAACCAAAATTGAACCGTAAATTCTGTTTTACAAAAACAAAAAACTAAACCATCCTTTTTTGTTTCGGTTTTAGATCCGTATCTTCGTTTCATGCCCTTTTTAAAATTAAATAATTTTAAAATTAGTATGTTTATTTAAACATTTATCCTTTTCCTTGGAAGTTAAAATAGAAATGATTAAATTTTCAACAATGTAACTTTTTCGTGCAAAAATAGGTTGAAATCTTATAGCGACTAATAGTAACATTTCATACTTCAAATCGTGAATGCAGTGTTGAATAACCGATTACCAAGTGAGTATTAACACCTAAGCGGATTTAACTCGGACATGAACATCAATCGGTTTCTACTTACATCATCATGTGAACACAACACACCACAACCACCTACGAAACAAGAAAATACAATATTTATCTAATAAACCAAAGTAAAGGGGTTGAAAGGTTCATTATAGTAACCTAAATGGAACCTTCGTAGAATATGAAAAGAAATTGCGTGCATGTCATCATCATATACGTGTACACCACCATTTACCATTAATTCAATTTTGACCAAGAGCATTGAAGACTTGTACCATGTTCCTAACTTGTTGTACCAAACTAGATATTATTTTCTATGTAACTATATTACTAGTTTCTTGACTTTGGAATTTGACTTGGTAAATTTTATTTTTCCGGACCTTTAGTTTTTTGGTGGTCAACGGGTCGTTTAGGAGAGTAGGTAAAGTAATCCAATACTTATGATAATTTGTTGAAACTACCGAGGCCGGTTTGGGGCATTGACTAGTTCTTAATCTTCAATTATTAAAATTTATAATGAGTAGTTATGTGATATATAATATTATGTTTTATGATATTATACGGCGACTAAGAACATGTGTCATATCGAGTAGCTAGTGTCGTTCATTGCCATCTCAACTCTATAATCTTCGTTTAATTATTTAACATGTGTTATACCTCTCATTTATCATTAACTTTTTTATTTATCTTTTAATAACATTTAATGTATGTTTTATTCATCGTTCTGTTTATGGCATCTCATGGATGCGAGTCTGTGAGCTCACTCACCCATAGTCTCATGCATGAACAATGTTTTCAGACCATATAATGCCCTAAGAGAGGATGGTGTGGGGGCTTTATCCTACCTTATAATGCTCATATAATCACATCTTTTTAAAGTTGAATAATGATAATCTCACGTAAGAAAATTGTTGTCACGGGTCCCACATTTGACATTTCACACCATTTGTTTTTATTGAACTCATGTTAAAACTTAGCCCCGTTAATTGTTTTTCGGATTTCAAACTGATGTTTTAGGGATTATGATCGAAAGAATGATACGAATTGATTGGTGTAAAACTTATCTCAAAACAAGGCTTCAAATAACGAAACAATGCTTCAATTCGGGTGTTTGAATTTCTAATTAACAAAACTCAAGTTGTTTACAGCACCGTTTCGATATAAGTTTTTAGTGTTTTACATTAATCTACTCATATCCTTCTTCCGATCAAAATTCTTAAAATATCAGTTTGAATTCCATTAGGGTTTTTGTTCTTTTTTTAACGAAGATCCAATAAAAACAAAGAGTATGAAATATAAAAGATGGGATCAATGACAATAATTTTCTTACGTGAGATGAGACTATTATTATCCAACCTAAAAAGTGGGATTAATAAAGTCTAATTTTCCTAGTAAAAACCAAAAGAAAAAAAATTGTATTTAAAACGAAAATTTTAGTGAATGAAAATAAAACCAGGAGATCCCACAAACAAAACACGTTGGTTTTATAGCTTTTTAACAAATAAGTGTATTTGGCTTGTGGATGTTACTTTACTTAGCATGGTGGGTTGTCCCCACAAACTAAGGTGAATATGGATTGAATACCAACTTTCATTTACATAATCAACTTTAAAACTTTAAGCCACTTCAAATTTATCTTCTGACTATGCACTTTGCCAAAAAGCATAGTGCACAATTTTTTACTCAAACCTTTAGCTTTATTTGTTGAGTTGTCTTTTTAGGCAAACACCTTGTTTCTTTGATTAATAATACTATGGTTTATTAAATTTGATGGGTAAAGCTATAGATATTCCTTTATGTCCATTTTGTTACTTTGTAATGAGGTGAAGGAGATTGAAGACCATGTTTTCGGTGTATGCTCGGTTGCTATTCGGATTTGGAATCTCGTTGCATCATGGCTTGGCCTTCTGTTGGGTTCTTGTGCTTCTATTATGTAAGGCCCCGTTACCGGTAGCCCTACCTTCGTGTTGGATTTACTCATAAACGCAGTTCTAATATCAGAGTTAATTAAAAACATTCGCGGAACATTAAAACTTTCATAAAACATTTCGTAACAATCCAAAACTTGTCTTAAACAAACAACTTGTCTTTCAAAAACAAAGTAATTAAAATATATCACGTCTTGAGCCTTCTGATGCCAGCCTCTTATTCAATGCCACGTGTCTCCTCAAGCGAGCTGCCTCATCCTACTCACCTGCGTGCATACTAAAAATCAGCTACGCTGAGTGAGTTCTAGTTAATCATACATTATACAATACACACAAACTTATATTCTTTCATTCATACTTTCATACTTTCTTTTGTACTAACTTGCTTTCCTATCTTACGTTATAAAGAGCATTACGCCCTACATTCCTCGAGTATTATTAGGGCTCGGTACCCTCCTTCCTCGAGTATTATTAGGGCTCGGTACCCTCTTTCCTCGAGTATTATTAGGGCTCGGTACCCTCTTTCCTCGAATATTAGTAGGGTTCGATTCCCTCTTCGTTACCATACAACCATACATCATACCTCGAGTATTATTAGGGCTCGGTACCCTTTTCGTAACCATACAACCATACAACCATCCTTTCCTTCTTTTATTAACTTTATCACGTTCATACACATAAGCATACATATCATACTTACCTTATACATAGCATTACAACCTGACAGTACGTGCAATATCCGAAGATCGTTCACGTACCATCAAGCAATCATTCATACATTTCACATTATTCACATAAGGCATACACTTATCTCTTAGGATAAGCGTATTAACAAACATATTGAGTATGCACACAGCCCCGAAAACATAACACATAAATGGGGCTAGAAACTCACCTGAACACGGTTACGTTCACCGTTAATTGTTATTCCCTTCTTGAGCTGTGCACGGCTAACTGTATAACAATACACGTATCAATCATCTATCGCTATCTATATTGTGTTTCTAGTTCAATTATAACCCACAACGAACGGGGGTCCGGGGGCAGCGCCCCTGGCAGCGGGGTTCTAGAGGCGGCAACCCCTAGCAGGGTCCAAGGGGCAGAGCCCCTGGCTGGGGTCGAGCTGCCAGGTCAGCTTGGAAAAATTTTATTTACATTAACTGTCTTAACACATTTTTCATTAGGATTTTAATTTATTTTCTAATTCGTTAACTCATTCTTCGTAACGATTTAAGTCTGATCCGCTGTCCGATTCGTTACCGAATCTTACTTAAGCGAACTTAGCTAGTAGCGATGTTGCATATTAGCGAACTTAACTTAGGCGAAGTTAAGCTTGGCGAAGTTAAACATCAGCGAACTTGGGGGCTGTGAACTTAGCTTTGGCGAACATATAGATAGGCGAAGTTGGCACTGGGCGAAGTTATAACCAGCCATTGTATCTGGTGAACTTGGCTAGCAGCGAAGTTGCCCCATACGGACTTGCTTTCAGTGAAGTTATCCAGTGACGGCCACTGGTTTGCTTTTAACTCCGCTAATCGGCTATATTTCTGCGTATAAACCTTTTTACCATTCTCGTAAACATTCCCAGAGCCAACTTTAAGACTTGACTCGGATAAGTGTAAAGTTTGGACCTTTAAGCTTAAGAACATTCAAACGAATCGCCGTACAAAGCCATAGGTTATTAAGTTCGTTTCCTACTTCAAGTTTGTTACCTTACGTTTCGTTTAGACCCGATTTACTGTACGTTTAAGTTTCGAAGCTAATCGATCCTAAAAACATAAACTTTAAGGTAAAAAGCATACCTTTATGCATTCGGTGTGGTCGCGGTTTGCTTGGTTATCTCGTATATTGAAGATCTAATAATGGTCGGCTTGATTTTTGGACTCGAATCCGCTCTCTCTCTCTCGGCCGTATGAGGTGTAGTGTATGTGTGTGTTTTTGAGTGTGTAGGGATTAGGATGATAAGAATGAGGATTTAGGGTTTTAGGATGGTTTAGGGGATATTTATATCCCTTAAAGCCCATGGACCTAAGACCAATTCCCTTTAATCCATCTTAATTAGTTCAAGTCCATGTTCTTTATTAATACTAATTAATTATTCAGGCTCGATAACTAAACACAACTTTCTTTTATTAAATACGAGAATTTAGGATGTAGCATATTATACCGATTGAGATGATCTTTAAGTGGTGGGAATTGTTAAAAATTCAAAAACAAAAGAAAGACGGGTTGGTTAATTATGTCACTTAGTCGACCGTCTAGAGATTCATAAATGATTTTGGTGTTTGAGATGAATCGTCTCAATAAACAAATGTTATTTGAGAATATTTTGCTTTTTTTTTTATTTCATTGGTATAGTAGTAGGAATCGGAAATGCAATATATCTAGAATCGTGTATTTTGCATTTTTCTTTTCACTGGTATAAAATACCATCTTTCAGAATTCAGATGGTTATATTCTAGCCCTTGTCATGTGCACGACCCATATATATACACACCTTGGTTAGCATATGTAGTTCTATTAGCTAGTACTTAACCTGTTGTCATGAGACACAAGTTACCTTATATGGAAATTGTTAGTTATGGTCAAATAAACTTGGTCATCAATATAATGATATGAATTTGAGAATATTTTGCTTTTTTTTATTTCATTGGTATAGTAGTAGGAATCGGAAATGCAATATATCTAGAATCGTGTATTTTGCATTTTTCTTTTCACTGGTATAAAATACCATCTTTCAGAATTCAGATTGTTATATTCTAGCCCTTGTCATGTGCACGACCCATATATATACACACCTTGGTTAGCATATGTAGTTCTATTAGCTAGTACTTAACCTGTTGTCATGAGACACAAGTTACCTTATATGGAAATTGTTAGTTATGGTCAAATAAACTTGGTCATCAATATAATGATATGAATTTGAGAATATTTTGCTTTTTTTATTTCATTGGTATAGTAGTAGGAATCGGAAATGCAATATATCTAGAATCGTAAATGCACATTTTTCTTTTCACTGGTATAAAATACCATCTTTCAGAATTCAGATTGTTATATTCTAGCCCTTGTCATGTGCCCGACCCATATATATACACACCTTGGTTAGCATATGTAGTTCTATTAGCTAGTACTTAACCTGTTGTCATGACTCATGAGACACAAGTTACCTTTATATGGAAATTGTTAGTCATGGTCAAATAAACGTGGGCATCAATATAATGATATGATGCCTTGAGGCATACTTTATGATGGTTTTGACTTTACTTTTATTCACTTTATGAATGTTTTCCGGGAACTTTGTTTTATACATTAAAAAATGCAACGTTGGCATTTATTTAAACACATGATTCACGTCCCTTTTTTCAGATTTTGATATTCACATATAACTAGTCATAATATATTCGGGCTTATGTCTCTCACACTTGATATAATGTTCGTTACGTCAGAGAGGTGTGTAAGCGAGTAACAAGTTGTGTCGCCACAATCTTTTAAAAAAAGTAGGCCCTTATGTATAATTTTTCTCCAATATCAACGATAATTGGGACAACAATAGACAAAATCCTACTATAAGCTTAAGGTAATTCAGACAATAGACAATGAATAATTAATTACGCATACATGTTATTAGATAATTGGCCTGCCTTATGTTACTTAAATTTTTAAAATTTGAAGTTATAAAAAATTAAAAATGAGCTTAAGTTATTATTTTAAAAAAAGATGTGATTATTTAAGAACGCATCCTAGACGATGGCTGAGTCTTGTATATGCTCCCAAACCACCCTTTGGGCATTGTAGAGGTAGATAGTACTAAACCCGTCCTTAAACTCATAATCTATACTCCCGCCGATTATAAGAGACAGCATGGCGCCGGAGCGATGAACAACATGTCCTCATATAACAAACATTCTGACACATCAGGAATGGAAGCGTCAAAGATCTCCAAGAGCATAGGGCAAAAAGGAAGGATATTTATCGTAAAACAGCGTCCAACCAATAAGGAATAAAAAACACATGGTCAATAATACTACATAGCACGAAATGTCAACATCAAATGGCCACGACGCCCACCAACTCCTTGGAACACGTGCATGGACATGATTGGTGGAGAGCCTGACATGGCAGTTGGCCATATCCTCTCCCTCCTCTCCAACGGCATCTAATGCTCTCATACTCTCTCTTAATACCTCACAAATAATACATTGATTCTCACATCGGATGTGGTTACGAGAGGATCCCCCCTCAATTCCCTCGTAATGAGCTCACGATGTTTTGTTTTGTAGGCGTGCTACTCATTTGCGTCAAAGAGGAATATAACCCATCGTAAGAAATACTAGATCATCACCACTGGACTAAGTAATTAGACCTAAGAAGGGATTCCGCGTTTCTTCGGGTATGCTACATAAAATACAGTTAAATGTGTCATGGGCTTGGGATAATGTATGAATAAGAACCACAATAAATAGTTTCATTGCTACTTGTATGGGCTAATATTCTACATTTTTATCAATTTATAATTCTAATCTTCCACCTCAATATAATATTATCATGTTGATATAGACCAAAATTATGTTGTTTACCTCTGATTGGGTGCAATATTTGACAAAGTATCATTCTCATTTATAATTATTTTTGTCATTTTAAAACTACACATTTAGCACTACACGCAAGCTATCCCTTATTTCTTTGCCGCTCTTTATCATGTTTATTTGAACAACTTTAATGTAATTGGTTGTTTGGAGACTCTAAAAGGCTTACCATTCGCGTACTCTTACCGAGTTTGAATCCTAGAACAATGCAACTAGTTGAACGCTCTTTATCTTCCTTTGTTCTCTATATGTTTGCTGATACCTATTACCATAAATTTTATGCCAGGTTTTGAAGTAAAAAAAAATTAACACACATACTTATTTAGCCGTTCTAAGAAATCAAAATATAAGGCAAAATTTTGTGGCTAAATGACAACTCAAGTAGCATAATTTGAACATACTTTGAACAACACATACTCATATCAAACACATGAATGTACTTAAATCAATTGTTATTTGCGATATGACATGTTTTTAACAAACAACATGTCATATCGTAAATATCTCCATTTAATCTTTGAAGTAATAATAATAACAAACATACTGAATTAACACTTTAGGAAAGTTTAACCTCGCATGCTTCACAATTTGTTGTGGGCCTTAAATAACTTTTTAATTAAGCCCAAATACTTTCAAACGAAGCCCAGTTAGAATAAATTATTTTTAAGTCCAATTGCACCATAATTTCAACGTTTCCGTTTAAATTCCAAATCCACAAGCAATCAAATTTAACAATATGTGGTGTAAATTGTGAATTGACTGGACACATTTTTGTATCGTGTCAATTTGCTCAATCTATTTGACAAAAAATTTCTCAGTGGTGCGAAATCTCTTTGATATATGCTTTCGGTCTTGAAGATGTATAAGATTTTAAAGCTTTCAAAGAAGTTGGCTAAACTCGGTCATGCTATTATTTGATTGGACTGAAGGTTAATATATTTGGAGATATATATATAGGTATTGGATCATTTCAGAAGTTTTTTTAAAACGAGAAGTGCGAGAAGTGAATGTGTAACTTCATTAATCCTTAATTTCACTCACTTTCTTATGTGTAGGTGTGTTGTGTAAGTGCGTATGTACGTTTGTAGGTACGTATGTTTGTATATGTGTATGTATGTTTGTATGTGTGTAGGTACGTAGGTTTGAATGTGGCTCGGCACATTTAAATGTGTGTAAGTAGGTTTGAATGTGTAATTAAGACATAAATACAACCAACCTACATACATGTACGTAACATCATAAAAAGTGGAGTGAAATTAGGAATTAATGGAGTTATACATTCACTTCTCGTTGTAATATCACTTCTCGCAAGATCCATGGGAAGAGATATTTTGAGAACTTGATAAGCTGTAATAACTTTAAGAACTCAAAATGGACCACACATTTAATTAAATGAGTTAGAATATGTGACTGAGATTAAATTTGATTAAAAATGAATCAGGAGAGATAATAAAGTTTTTTGATGATTACACAAGTTTAAATTTTAGTTACACGAGTGTAAAAAGTCGATTCGATGTGTAAAAAAACACTGTAATTTTTTTACGTTACTTACACTTATATATTAATCATGTGTAAAAAAAATTCCATAAAAAATTGTTACGTTAAGTTCTTTTGAGTTCTTAAAACTCAAAGTGGTTCTCAAAAGAAATCAATCATATATATATATATATATATATATATATATATATATATATATATATATAGGGTAAGGATCCTAAGAGAACCCTTTGCAAATTGAGAACTTTGAGAACCATTTTGGACCACTAAAAACACATTTAAAAAAATATTTAAAAAAAATCATAAAACAAAAAATAATAAAAAATTTTAAAAAGTAAAAAAACAAAATTCTTATTTTCATTCCGGTTTCATTAAAAAAATAAAAATAAATAAAAAAATAAAAAAAACGTCGTATAAGTATTATACACATATGTATAATTTTATATAATCTTTAGTTACGTAATATACACATATGTACAGTATCATTTATCTTAAATTATACACATGTATACAAAAAAAACATGTAAATGTACATATATGTATATAGAAAATGGTTCAAATATAAAACAATTGTTTTGTGAGAAGTGTGAGAAGTCTTTAAAATAAAGCACACCACCTAAATAGGACACTATACCATGTAAATAGGAAACTATACGGTTTTTAAAAACTACCAATCTCAACCACTAGATCCTAAATCCAATGGCCTAGATCTATTCTTATGTTTCTCACAAAACTATAGTTTTTTACGTTAACCCTACCCTATGTATATATTATACATATGTGTATATAATTTAGCTAAACCGAGTTTTTTTATGAAACCGGGATGATAAAATAAGAATTTTGATTTTTGTGTTTTTTTTACTTTATGATTTTTTTATTTTTAGGTTTTTTGTGGTTCAAAATGGTTCTTATAGTTCTCAATTTCAAAAAGGTTCTCTTATGATCATGTTCATATATATATATATATATATATATATAGAAAATGGTTCAAATAAGAATAAGGAGTTTCCTAAGAATGGTAAGAACCAACAAAAAATTGACATTTGCCATTACAAATGATGGTGAAAGAAAATTCTAGGAAACTATGTCGGTTATAATGATAAAAGAGTAATTCTAGGAAACTATGTCGGTTATTGGTAATTTTAAATCTCAACAATTGATTAACATGATACAATGGCTATGATTTATTCCTAGTCTTTCTAGAAAATTATTTATTTTTATGATAACCCTCTCCTATATATATATATATATATATACAAATTTTTTCTTAAAAATGTGTGGTTATATTCTATATTGTATAGTGAAACTAACTAATATTTGTGTGGTGTTAATGACATGGCTGAACATATATACAAGTGGTTCATGATTGCTCACGATATTCACAATGCAATTAATTTCATGATGAAAAAACAATATTGCTTATAAACAATTGTAAAAAAACAAAACCCCAAATCACATCATATGAAACAAATTATTCATTTAAATTAATATTTAATAAACAAGACATTCTAAGATGTCTAGATTTTCATGGATGCACCTTTTTAATTTGCTGCACCAAAATTATAAAATCTGTTGCATCAACTATAACACGTACATGTCGCGCTCTACTTCATTAGTAATTTATGTATGGAGAAAGTTAACGTACTTGATCAAGTAGAGTAATTATATATACAGGTAAAGTAATTATGTAATTACATCATAGAGTAATTACGTACTTGATTCTCACGTTTAGCATGTTAATTTCATTTGTATTTGATCAAAACCCTTTATATATTATCTTTTAGTCAAAATAGCTAATTTGGTGGTTTTTAACTTAAAAAAATTGACACATATGTTAAGTCTTGGCTAAAAGACTCAAAACAAATACCTCGTAGCATGGAATATATGAATATATCATCCATGATCAGTCTCACTTTTATATCCGACAGAAGCATATTTCAAACATCATGATCCATTGTGCTTAGCAGCTTATGCTAAATTAAATAAGGGACAAAACAAAATTGTATCAGCTTATGCTATATTAATACGGCCATCAAGTTGGTGGGGGACGGGTAATATATAGTATATATTGTTAGTGGCTTAATATTTGTATATGTGTCTCATGGACTTTCCCTAATAATACATTATCACATATCATGGTATCCAATGCCCTATGCTACACCATGTTTCTCCTTTTGTCTTTTTTCATGACAATTTGTTAAATAGTGGTACGTGAAAAGCGTGTCTAGCGCAAACGAAGGCATAAAGACATAAGAAGTAACGTGGTTCAGTTAAGATGACCTACGTCCACGAATGCAACTACAGTTTCTTATTATTGCTCAGTGCAAGGTTAAAATTACATATTACAATGATATAAATAAAACATGATTAGGATTTTAGACTTGGTGGCTAAGAAAACTAAATATAGACCCTAAATAAAACTAATGAACCGCCCCCTCTTATCTCGTTCGGTCGACCACAAGCCCTAAGGTTTTACCAAATCCTAACAAAGAGAGTAGTAGAGATAGAGAGAGATCTTGTAATCATTTGTAGACACATCCAACAAAGATAGGGCATATGTGTTTGCGTATCATGTTTATAAATTTAACATAGAACTTATATCAAGCGAACCCGACAAACTCAAACTACGTGGATCCAGTTCGTTTGTCAACCAAGCAAACTTGTTGATTTCGCTTGCAGAACTTCCTAAAAGTACACGAACTTCTAAAAAAATATCTAGAATTACTTGTCTATTATTTAACGGCTCTTAATTAAACTACATCCACCTAATACCCTGCTATGGGGATCAAACCTCACCCCTTAGAAACCTCGAATAAATGGAGACGTAAAAAAAATAAAAAAATCGAGACGTGTCACCGTTAGACCAAAACCCTTTGATAGACATAGTTATCTCAATGCTAAACCACCTACTAATTAATCCAAAAGATTCAAAATATATATCTTACCAAAAATTTAAATCATCAAATTAATATAATAATTTAATACATATAATTAATTAAGTACAAATTAAGTAAACTCAGCTGTTATGACGAAAACGTTGAAGTGAACAATAAAAGAACATTTAAATAGAGAGAAAAAAGAAGATAAGATGTGGACACAAAGTGACAAAACTGTACAAAGAAGATATTGTCAAACAAGGGTAAATAGGCCATATCTAAAAGTGCAAGTTAATTATTTGAGCCTCGAATACATGGCAAAAACAGATGATCTTAAAGATGATATTGCTGATGAATCAAACAACGGTACCGGTGATCACGGTTGTCAAACTCCAACCTCCGATGATAGCAAGATCCAGCCACCATGCTTCCACTTGCCACCACCACCACCACCACACAGACTCTTAAAGAACAAGAGAATTAGGAGGTCTTTAGATAATGGAACAACAATGGAGTTCTTTGAAACAACCAGGCGTGAAGAGGTAGATGCTTTCTTCAAATTGTTTACGATTAGGGTTTCTTTGTCAACATCCAGAAAAAGGCCTAATCATAGCATATGAATGTTTTATTAATTTGTTGCTATATATTCCGTATATCGTTCATTTGTAAAATATAGAGGATATATATTCAATGTTTTCTTAATCATCAACACATGCATAAGGTCTAATAAGGTCTTTCAACATAGATTATGATCACTTTTACTAATATGCATAAAAGTTAATTGAATGGGTTTGAGCAAAGCCAATGATGTTTACATTATTGTGCCATTTCCATAGATTATGATAATCCAACTTATTGCTTATCTTGTTTAACTTTTATCGTGATTCTATCTTCATTTTTGGCATTGGTACCATTTTATGAGCGTTCAAGTTTTACACATTTGTCTGGAACTAAATGCTTGGGCCTTGGCCGGGTCCAAAACAGTTAAGGCATATCAAACTTTGTTTTCCGTCACCTTTTCAAGAACGTGCAAGAGGGAAGTTTCAAGAACGAATTGATATAACTCAACAAGTCATACGCACATGATGAATTTAGGTTGAATAATTCTTAATTTATAACCAGAAAATATAATTCTAAAATTAAAATTGATTATAAACTCATAACTATAGGTTATGTATAGTATGAGTTGTTACAATTAGAAATTGACTCAAACTCCTAATTAAAGAATAAACAAAATCCACATGTTTATATACTAAGCTAATTAATTATCATAAAATAAGTACAACTCAATTATTTATTTGTAATTGATTTAATTAATTAACCCAATTTACATATATAACTCAGAAATTACGTTCAAGTATAGATTTTAAAATTTTATTTCAAAGACACCATCATATTTAATGTTAACGTCCGAATTTTACATAATTAAATGTTTGATAACACGTATTATAATTTGTCGACACCTAAGAGCCTTTATGTTTTTTTCATATAATTTTATTTGTCACAAACTATAATACCTTGAAAGGTAGATGCCATAAAATATATGGTTTTGGATGCGAAGTTGATGGTTAATTTGACTTTTTGCACAATAAGTTCTCTCTTAATATCGTGGCATGTTTCAACACCTTTTAACTTTAATTACTTCAAATTATTTATATGTTTAGAATTTCATACAATTTAAGTTTTTGAATTCAAATCATGAACGTTTATCCAGTAGTTTATTAAAAATATGTGGTAGTATAATTGTATAAGTAGTATTTTGGTGAATTAGACTTTCTGTCTTTAAGAGCACCTTCAATGAGCGCAAGAACTAGAGGTCAGTATGCAGTGGCAATAGCGCAAACAAGGTGGCCGGGCTCGGTCAACCTGCGTTGTGGGGGTGACATCTGGGAATGAGGTCTGTGGACGAAGTGGTGGTCCCTTCCTCACTCACATACAAATATTAAATATATAATTTAAATATATTTTTTAATGGTGGGTAATAGAAGTTTCGTGGGAAAAATAAAGGTTTTTGGGAAGGTTTAAGTTTAAAGTATGATACAGCAGCATGTGGACTCATAGAGGTGCTTAAACGGTACAACTTCGCATATTGGATTCTCATTAGGGCTAGCACAATACTTTTGAAGGCCTAAAACAAACGAGAATTTGAGGTCGATCTTTTCGAGTTTTACTGTTAAAACGTAAATTAAACAACCAATCACAAATACGTTTGTCTTTTCGATTATCATTTCGTTTACTCCTCTAGACCTGGACCTGATTCTCAGTGTCTCATCTTCTTTTTCTGTGGTGGTCGTCTTCATGTTGGAATGTTTGGCTTAAACCGGACTACTAGTCTACTATGAGTGAGCTGCACATACAAACAAATAACATCGGGCCGGCTAGGTCCAACCTTCCAAAACACGTTTATATATTAGCCTGCAATAGTGTAATGTCCTAACAATCCCCAGCTCACAAATTTAATTAAAAAAAACATAAAACCATATTTTTTAGATCTTCTAAGGATTAGATATGCATTTGTCACTATATCAACCTTTTTCTATGAAAAACATATCGTATAATTCGGTCTCTTATTGTTATTCCCGCCGCACCACAACCCACCCACCACTGTCCCCTAAACACTACAAAAATTTTTAACAATAGCACCGATATTCCACCTGCCCATAAAACAATAATTCACTTGTGTTTTATGATTTTCTATTGATTTAGAACATTATATTCTTTAAATTTAAAAGACATATTTGTAGCTTTATATAATGAAACCATTGTCAATAAAAATTTTAATTTTGTAATACAGTATTTTATCAAGCTGAACTGAACTGATACCGCTCGAACAACAGTACCGATACTCTATCTTATGGTTTTTGTTTCAGTACGATTCTGTTTCAGTAGTTTTTCACCACAAGTACCGAAGTGGTAACCTGCCACCACATAACTTAATATTTTACAACTTTATTTTCATAAACTTTTATTAATTTTCGGTTTTAATCATATATCGAATTCCACCCGCAACGCACTGAGGCCCAACTTTTTTTATAAAAATATTTTATAAAATAATTGTATATATATTGAAGAAAAATGTGTTATTAATGTTAAGCCCAATTACCCAATTTATTTAAGCACGTTTTTATAATTTCTTTTTTTTTGCTCAAATAATTACCCAATAAGTCCATTTAAAGATTTATATGTTTAAACCCAAAAACCCTTTTACGTAAGACCCAAAATTTTCCTCATCTTCAGCAAAAAAAATATTTAACGATTCTTAGGGACAACCCTGATGAGGAAAGTATCGAAACCATGTGTCAGCATCCTTTTTACCATATCACAACTTTATATTTGTCTCTATGGTTTTTAATCGATTAAAACATGTGTCGATATCCTTTTAAGCATATCATAACTATATTTCTTTCATTTTTTCGTTTGATTGCTATACCGAATACTAGTACAATGCTGAAACAAACCAAACCGATACCAAGTAAAACCAAATTCCCACCGTATTAATTCAACTAGTTACATACTAATTTCAACAACCTTTAATTGTCACTATATCTCAACAATATTTATCATAAAAATATGTGAATGATACACAATATCCACCTTTTTCATAATAATATATTACATATTCCATCATTTATCAAATTGTATATCATTAACATTTGGAATAAGTTGAACATGATAAAAACCAACAAGCTAGCTAGTGACCCAATATTATTATACAAAGTAGATTGTCGAGGACTCGATCTCTTCCCTTCTCTCTCTAGCTGAGTTCAACCAGAAGTCCGGCTAGCTGCAAAGGCGGCTTCCGACGACACCAACTAAAGCTTTCAATCTATTGTAGCTTCATCACAACAACATATTGATAGTTTGTCATGTCAAAACCCGGTGATCAAAAGGAAGAAAACGACTATAAATCAATTGATGAAGTATCAAAGTCAAACAACACGCAACAGAAGGAAGAAGATAGTGATTACGATTGTCAAACTCCAACAACCGACGATCACAAGATCAAGCCACCCCAACTGCCACCACCACCGCCACGAAAACTTTTTAAATAAGAGAAGGAGATCATCGGATGATCATGACACGATGGAGTTCTTTGAAAAGACTAGGCACCAAGAGGTAGATGAGTTTTTTCGATCCTTTACTGTTAGGGTTTCTTCATCTTCCTCTAGGAAAAGGCGTAGTCATAGTATATGATTGTATATTGTTTAGTAAGATAATTTGTCTTATTATTATTATTTACATAAGTATAGGTATTCATTTGTAACAATAAAATAAATTTAAGAATCAACCACGTTTATTCAACCACGTTTAAAGACCCAAATACCCTTAAGGACTGCCCGCGGGTCAATCCGAAGTTCCTCATAAGTCACCCGCGGGACATATAAACCATCCGCATAATCATATGAGGAAGAAACACCCTCATAGCGCATGCGGAAACACCACAGCACCCTCAAAGGTCATCCGCGGGAAGAGCTATCCTTCCGCGTAAATAACCACGAGGTAAATGCTCTGGGACAGCTGTCAACACATGATTGCCTTCTAGAAGATTTACCAAGATGCTTTCTTGGGCAATACGTGAGCCCCCGGCCAGTCAATTGATGACAAGTGGCAAGGACGTTATAACCGTGCACATGGCCAATATTCCCCCATTATTCAATGGGAAAAAGACACGTGTCCAGGTTGTTATGCATGCACATGCAACGTATAGGATGAACCTATCACATAAGGACACGTGTCCAGACGGTTATGCAGGCATCTTCTTAAAGGACAGCTGGCCCCAATTACCTTCCCACACCCTTCGGCTATAAATACTCTTTCAACCATCATGAGGTATTCATTCACTCCCACGGTACTCTCTCAATTTACTTAAGTGCTTATCTTCTACAGAACAGTACTTATTCTCACGCCGGAGGGTGGTTACGGGAAGACCCCCCTCTTGTCCTTCCCGTAACGAGCTCACGGTGTCTGTTTTGCAGGTGTTCGTCACTGGACTTTATGCAATTAGGTTCATATCGTTTGGCAGTTAACCGTATCCTACCCTGTTGACTCATCGGATCCAGGACCCATACCCGGGGAGAGGATCCGTGTTTCTTCATTGGCGTCATCCGTGTTTTCGTTAGAACAACAAATTTTGTTTTCGAAGTCACGATATGAATCAAATTCCTAAAGGGCCGACGGGGACCTCAGAACAAATCCCACGTGTTACTAACCTAGAAACACGTGAGAGAGCAACGTCATTGTTCGCTCAGAATCTTACTCCCGATGAGCAAGATGATGTTGTGACACATGGAGGTTTTTCTTTGGGTGGTTCATCAACTCGAAAGCATCGTACCCCACTGGCAGACGCTGCTCCAGTAGGTACAAGAAATCTAGTAACACCAGTTGGTACCCCGCCCAACGATCTGGGAGGGGTTACAGCTCAGAGAGGTTCCAATTTGGGAGATCTTGAGTAAACTATGAGAGAAAGTCGTCGGACTCACCCAGAATTGGACCTCGAAGAAAATTCAGGTGACTCAGCCCTGAGGAAAACTCATACAACAAGCCACAGATCTGAAGAACTCTTGTCTCCAGATGAGTGGTTCCGTATTCAACAAGAGAGTCTGGCCACTGAATATGGGCGAAGGGTACGGAATGAGCGACTTCACGCCCTTACCCTAAGTTATGATGACCATCCTAGGAGATCTATTTCTCCTCCAATAAGAGGAAGTCATATTCAGTACAGTCATCCAGAAGAGCAATACCAGAAGGAAATCCCGAGGTTACGTCCTCGTCCCCGCATAAATATGCGAGTACCGTCTTACGAAGAAGAACTAGACGGACACGACTCAACATATCATCGAGGAGGTAGTTATTACAGCGGAGACAGCTGTTTTCTTCCATTTGGAGAGGCTAGTTACCCGCGATCGGCTATTCGCCACGCAGAGTATTATAGCAATGCGGAACACGACTTCTCCAAACCATACCGCCCAGAGTCATTCGCAGAAAAATCCAAGTTCATTCCGGCCATCGCGAAAGCTCCGTTCCCGATAAACGCGAAAATACCAACATCCGTTGGGACATATAACGGAATGACGGACCCTAGTGATCACTTGCTAAGGTTCGAAGCGGTTGGAGGAGTCAGTGGTTGGACTCTTCCGTACTGGTGCCATATGTTCGCATTGACATTTACTGAAGCTGCGCGAGAATGGTTTGAAAAAATGCCTTGCGGACACATTAAGAGTTGGAAAGACTTCGTAGCAAAGTTTTCCCAACACTTTAGTCAACAAAAGAAACACACTCGTGACTCGTCTGAAATACTTGACGTAGTAAGGCGAAATAACGAATCCATTGAGGATTTCATTATTGGTTTCAATAATGAGAGCCTTAATATTGGCGGAGTCAGTGAAGACATGCTGAGAGGAGCATTCCGAAAGAATGTAAATAGTGACGCCCTGATTCGTACTCTAATCGGAAGAGATGGTATGCCCAAATCTTGGGACGAAATCATGACGTCAGCCAAGCTATTCACAAGAACTGAGAAAACCTTGGGATCCGGTACTCAAAAACAAGTGCCAAGAGTCGAATTCTAAACCCCAAGACCAAATAGACAGGCCAAGGGGCCAATTTGTTCTAGACTACAACCAAGTACAGAAGCACCAAATCAGTTTGATGCGAGATCATTGATTAGCAATAAGAACAAACGCAATTTTCCCGCACGTTCTTCCAATAAAAGTTGGACTCAGCTGTCAAAATCTCCATCAGAAATCCTCACGACCGAGAACCTAACCTTCCGCAAACCTCAACCAATACCGAGGAAGTCATTTCTTGACAAAAACAAACACTGCTCATATCATGAAGACATTGGACACAACACAAATGAATGTGTAGCCTTAAGAAACGAAATCGAGGCAACAGTGAGAAATGGAAAATTGGAACACTTGGTCAAAGGCGCAAAGGCAGGGGGTGGCAAACCTCCCACAAAGGATAACCAGGGCCCGTCAAAAAGGCAAATAAAGGATCTGAACGTTCATATGATTCACGGAGGTCAGCAGACCAGCGGGAAGAGAAAAGAATTTGAGGACGAAGAGTGGAAAAATGAGCCAGTCATTTTTCCTCGTATCAAAGGAGGACCATATAAAAAGAACCCTTTGATAATTACTGCCTTGTTCAGACACTACCGGTCGCAATATGTGTTCTTCGACACCGGTAGTACATCCGACATTATGTATGAACAGTGCTTTGAACAGCTTGAAGAAGAGGATAAAGAATGATTACGACCTATTCACGCACCCGTCTCTGGGTTTGGTGAGGAAATAATGCACCCGCGGGGTGTCATTACTTTCCCGGTTACACTTAGTGATAGAATTCACTCACGAACCGAAGAGGTTGAATTCTTAGTTCTACCGGCAAGGTCCAAGCATGATATTATCCTCGGACGGGAGGCAATTGGTGACTTCAATGCAAATCCGTCCACAGCTCACGGAGCAGTAGGGGTCCCAACCCGCACTGGCGTAGCAATAATCCATGTTAACCGACATTGCTACACAGCTGAAAGTTCAAGACCGAGCAAAGTTTCCAAACAAAGCCAGAGGACTGAACCAGAGAAGTGGATCCTCAACAAGAAATTTCCCGACCAAACCGTAGTAATTGGTCCGGCTATCTCCAAAATCGTCCGAACTTTTCTGAAACAATTATTGACAAAGAATATCGACATTTCGCATGGCAACCCGCGGACATGATTGGTGTCCCGCGGAACATTTCAGAACACAAATTGAAGGTGAATCCGTTAATCACCCCAATTGTGCAAAAGAAGCGAAAAATGGGCCCCGAACAGACAAAAGCCATGAATGACCAAGTACAAGACCTTCTTCACGCCGGAATCATCCGAGAAATCAAGTACCAAACATGGGTGGCTAACCCTTTGATGGTCCCAAAAAGTAATGGAACGTGGAGGATGTGTATAGATTACAAAGATCTAAACAAGGCATGTCCGAAAGATTGTTACCCACTTCCGGAAATTGACTTAAAGGTAGATGCGGTGGCCCCATTCAAATTCAAGTGCTTCCTTGATGCCTACAAAGGGTATCACCAGATTCATATGGCGGCTGGTGACGAAGACAAGACAGCGTTCCGCACCGACCAAGGCACATTCTGCTACAGAATGATGCCTTTCGGATTAAAAAATGCGGGGGCCACGTATCAAAGGCTGATGGATCAAGCCTTCAAAGGTCAGATAAGTCGAAATCTTGAAGTTTACATGGACGATTTAGTAATCAAAAGCATCGAAGAAGATCAAATGCTGAGGGACATAGAGGAAACTTTCGAAACACTGAGAAATATCAACATGAAACTCAATCTGGCAAAGTGTTCCTTCGGAATGGAGGAAGGGAAGTTCCTCGGGGTAATCGTTACAGGCACGGGTTTCAAAGCTAATCCAGACAAGATACAAGCAGTAGCCCGCATGCCATCCCCCACATCCCTCAAAGAGGTCCAAACACTTAACGGGAGATTAGTAGCATTAAATAGGTTTCTGGCAAACCACGCTGCTAAATCTTATCCGTTCATTTCAACTCTGAGAAATTGCCTTAAAAAGGCACAGTTCAGATGGACCCCAGAAGCCGAGCAAGCGTTCCAAGAAGTCAAGAAGTGTTTAATAGAATTACCCACGTTAACTGCTCCACACGCGGGTGAACCATTAACACTATACTTGTCGGCATCTGACATTGCTATGGGGGCTGTTCTATTAACAAATAGGAAAAATGTCCAAACTCCAATCTATTACGTTAGTAGAACATTATCGAACCCGGAAACAAGATATTCAATGTTGGAAAAGCTGGTATTGGCGCTGACCTATGCAGCCAGACAACTCCGCAGATATTTCCAGGGTCACCCTATAAATTTGTTAACCGGGTACAAACTCAAAAACGTGTTGAGTAAGCCTGAATTATCCGGTCGGCTGGCAAAGTGGGCCATTGAATTAGGTGAATATTCAATCGAGTATAAACCAAGACCGACAATCAAGAGGCAAGTGCTGGCGGACTTCGTCACAGAAGTTCCGCAACACAAAGAACAAGAATGTATGATCGAACAACAACCCCAAGCACCTCCTGAACAAGGACAAGTCTGGTCATTGTTTACGGACGGAGCTTCAAGCAGTGAAGGATCGGGCGCAGGCTTAAGGCTGGTCAACCCCGAGGGGCATGAATTTACATACGCCATCAAGTTTGACTTCAAAAGCACCAACAATGAGGCAGAGTACAAAGCCTTCTTGGCAGGCCTTCGGATAGCGAAAAAGCTTGGGGAAAAACATTTGGAAGCGCGGGTGGATTCTATGCTAATTGCGGGACAAATAAATGGAACATATGAAGCCAAGAACGACATTATGGCCTCCTATTTGTCCCAAGCAAAGGTCTTGATCCGCCAATTCAACTCTTTCAATGTTGTTCACATTAAGAGGAGCGAAAACAAATCGGCGGACGCCCTTAGCAAACTAGCTTCAACGAATTTCGAGCATTTCGCTAAAGATATTCGGGTAGAAGTCTTGGATCATCCATCCTTTCACCATAATCAAGTCCTGGTAATCCAGACCGGTGTCGAGTCCTGGATGACACCCATCAAAGCTTACTTATCTTCCGGAGCACTCCCAGCAGGAAAGCTGAGGCTCGGAAGATCAGGCACAAAGCTTTAAACTACCAGATGACTGATGGCATTTTGTACCGGAGATCATTCTTCGGCCTGCTGTTACGATGTGTAGACGCAGAGGATGCAAATTACCTAATTCGAGAAATTCACGAGGGTATTTGCGGACTACACGCGGGGCCAAGAATAACAGTTGCGAAAATTATGAACGCGGGATACTATTGGCCCGGCATGCATTTGGACGCTGTACAACAAATCAGAAAGTGCGATTCTTGCCAACGCCATACCCCCAATACCTTGCGTCCTAAAAACGAACTGATCCCGGTCACTTCTGCCTGGCCGTTCCAAAAATGGGCTATTGATATTATGGGACTTTTCCCAGAAGCCCCGGGACGAGTCAAGTTCCTGATAGTGGCCATTGATTACTTCACCAAGTGGGTAGAAGCCAAACTAGTCGCCTCAATAACGGCATCAAATGTTAAGAAATTCCTGTGGGAATTCATCATTTGCCGGTTTGGCCTCCCGCAAAAGTTGGTAAGTGACAATGGAACCCAATTTGCTGATAGCAGACTACAAGAATGGTTAAGAGAACTTCAGGTAACCCAAGTCTTCATATCTGTAGCTCACCCGCAAGCAAATGGTCAAGTCGAAAGACCAACCGAACTATCAAGGAAGGAATTAAGGCGAGGTTGGGTACTAAACGGACTGGTTGGGTTGACGAGTTACCCCATGTACTTTGGGCCTTCCGCACCCAGAAAAACTCTAGTAATTCAGAAACGCCGTTTAGCCTAACCTATGGCACTGAAGCCATGATTCCATCAGAAATCGGGATCCCATCCGCGAGGGTCCTGTTAATCAACGATAAAGACCGTGAACTCCGGATGAATCTCGATTTGCTCGAGGAAAGACGAGAATCAGCATCGATTCGCGAGCACAATTACAAAAGACAGCTTCAAAAATACTATAACTCGCGGGTCCAAATATGCGAATTCGATGCGGGAGATTTTGTCTTCCGCAATAACGAGGCATTAGGACAGGAGCCTCCGGGCAAGTTAGCCCCAACTTGGGAAGGACCTTATAAAATCAAGCAAGTGCTATCCAAAGGTGCCTACAAGTTGGAGAAATTAGATGGGACAGAAATTCCTCTGATGTGGAATGCAGCACAATTAAGGAAATGCTACATGTAGTGCTCCTAGTTGTCTTTTATTTTCGGCCTGCGCGCCCACATAGTTCAGTAATTGTATAATTTCCTTTGACGGCTTATGCCTAGAAAGAAACTTATGATAGTTATGCACTATTTTGATAAGTTGTAATCTTTTATTTACGCAAACGAAGTCCCGGATAGACACTTATATTATGGTACATAAATCAAAGTGCACCGGAAGAAAACAAGACTTCTTATCGGATAGTCAAATGAGATTACAAGCAGAAAGAGGATTTACAATAAGAACCTATACACCTATGGGGTAGCATCTTCTTCCGTGGTGGCATCAGCTTCCCCTTCTCCCTCATCTAGGTTCAACAAATTCTTTAATTGATCTATAGCATCTTCTTTGTCCGCAAGCTCCGATATATGGTCGGAGAGGGAAAATTTCAGATTATTAAACTCCGTGGTTTTCTTGATAAGGATAGAGGCAGTATCCTTGCCGGCTAACCATGCTCCTCCGGAATCCGGCCCGCAGAGCCAAATTCATATCCTTCTTCAAAGCCCATTTGTCGGCCTGCTTGCTCGGAAGCACGGAGGAGTATCGTAACGCAATTCCCGAGATCATCACTGTTCCGAATGTCAGGAATAACCTGTTAAGCACAACAAACAAATGTAAGCTCATACACATATGAACTGATTAAGTCAAACAGACTTCGTACCTTGGGAATAGCTGTTGACAGAAGCCACTTCTTATCCACTTGAGCCCGGATGAGATCCATTTTGTGCTTAGCACACTCCAGCGCTTGGTCTCGACTCTTAGCATTAAGGTCAGATAAGCGCTTTTCCTTAGCTGCTGAATCGGCTTGAAGGGTCCTAATCAGCTCAGCTTGGTCATCCAGCTGTTTCTGAAGAGCGACCTTAGCTTTCTCAGCAGCAAGTTGTTCGGCCTTCGCCACTTCCATAGCTCGATGACTGTCTCGAGCATCAGTTAATGCTTTGAGAGCCTCCTTCTTGGCATCAAGCAAGTTCCGCTCGGTTTCCTCCAACTCATCATTCATAGCTAACCAATCCCGACGAAGTTCTTGGTTGGTAGACACAGCGTTCGCTACGTGATACGAGTTGGAGTCGAACAGATATTTGCGGACGCGGCGACGTTGTCATTCCCTCTCTGCAGGGGGAAGACTCTCGTCGAGATATTCCTGGAAAACGTCCGCATCATTTAGCACCGAGTTCCGCCGTAACGTCCATCGGGGATGATGCGGAGCAGTGTCTTCACCTACTTGAGAAGAGGAAGTTTGCCCTATATGTCTAAACACATTAACCCCACCCTGTTTTTGGAAATCATGCTCATCGTGGGGTGGAGATACGTGGAATTGATCAACCCCACCAACCACTTTCTCCCTAATCGGAGAAGAATCTGACAAATTGATCGGTGAGGTCGGTGGAGTTAGGGGTTTGGTAGCAACAGAATCCTCCAAACCTTGAGTATTCCAAACAATGAAAATCGTCAAGTTACCAAGAAGAAATAAATGGAAGAACTATCATAAAGGTTTAAAGCTTACCCTTGGAAACATCCCAAGCAGCAAGTTCTCGAAGGCGGGCACCTAGGTCCAGAACCTCGGTTTTCTTTTCCTTTTTCTTCTTCTTTTTAGGAGGCGCGGCGTCGGCAGGCTGCGCTTTTGGCTTACCAGCAGCCTTAGAGCCCTCCGCCTCCGTTACCTGAGGTTCGCCCTCAACGGTCTAAGGACCACCTCCCTCACCAATTGATGGGTCGGTGGTGGCCTTCAAATCTGGCTTGCGGGTCAAACCTGCAGAAGAGGGAGAAGGATTAGTAACACTAAGTGGTAACCCTCCTTCACAGAGTGACGACTCTTCGCTAGATGATAAAAATACGATCACTCCGCTTGAAGTAACGGCGGTTACAGGGCGAGGTTGGGAAATACCTTTGCACTTCTTGACAAATTCCTCACCTTGTGCATACATTGCCTCAGAGACAATGGGCTCGGGGTGAGGGTGGTGGAAAACAGGAAGTTATCCCGCGGACGCTCTAAAAATGGCACGTCATGTCGGGCAATGGGGCGGCGCACCATCATGCCCCCACCTTGTCCAACAAAGTGGACAAAACTATACCTTCACCTGCAACCAGTGTAAAAGTTTAAATAACAGAACGAATAAGCCCCGATAAGCACAAGTATCAACTTACCTCCGGCAGTGTTCTTATAGTAGGGTTCCAAAGCAGGAAACGGCCACAACCAACTCATCCTCGCATAAACCATCGCCCCTTCATGAATAGGGCGCATGGGCGTCGACGTCTTGGTCAAAGTGTCAAACCATCTATGACCCTCATATTCAATAGCCGGAATCTCAAGGGCCGCATCTTCCGTCTTCCGTCGGGTCATGGCAAAGGGAATGGTGTCCTCGCGAATCCAAAAGAATTTGGATTTCCACCCATGAAGGCTCCGGAGCTACTCAAAGCCAACGGAACCTTTACCGGTGGTAGCAAAACTATACCACCCTTCACGGTATGTCATCTTGGAGAAAACGGCGAACATATTAACGGATGGGCCATAGTTGTGAGATTGACAACAGAACTCGAAATGACGAATCCTCAACATCCCAAACGGGTGAATCTGGGACAGATGGAACCCATAGGCCCTCATTATAGATCGAACAAACTTCGTCACATGCAAGCGAAAGTTACCTGTGGTAAAATGGTCCACGTAGACGACCATTTTCTTCGCCGGGGGCTCCGTTGCAATAGCCCCTCGTGACGGACGTTCGGCTTCCCATTCCGGAGGGAAGCCGTACACGTTTTTTACGTCCTCGAAGTCTTTCTTTTTGATATCACACCCGACTTCAGTAATAGAGGGAGGATTATTCTTTTGGGCAGCCATTTTTATGGAAAATATGTAAAACAGATATCAGAAAGAAGAAGTTCTTTGATATGAGTAAGAGAGAAAATATGTAAGTGATAAGAATGGATCGAAGACTTCAAGGCCTATTTATACCCATCGTAATTAATGCGACTGTCAGACTAACAGAAGAAAGAGAAATTCCTGGCCACAGGATGACTGACACGTCAGGCGGGAGATTCGAAAACAAGTGCTTACAGGCTGTCAAAACAGACGTTTTACACGTCCTGTCAGCCACCGGCTAAAAACCTCTCTCCGCCACGTCATCAGTATTATCTACCCAACTTGCACAAATTCAAAATTCAAAGAAAAATATTCCACAAGAGATAATGCTTGCATGAAATTCAATTCATTAATATCAAAAAACAGTGATTACAAAAACATGAAAAGAAATTACAAGTGTAAATTCTAGCGCCTACACATAACCTAAGGGTTAGCAGTATGAGCCTCGTCTTCCGCCTTGTCATCATCAGGGTCATCATCATCAAATTCATCATCAATGTATACCCGTAATTGCTTCACACCGTCTTCGGAAAAAGCAAATTCCTGAAGCATATTCTGTAACGGGAAGACAAGGTTATCATACTCTTGAACCCGCATATCCAACTCCTGCTTTGCGTCGAGGCCATAGAGCGGGTGACTCTCGATAGGTTGTCCGGATTGGGCAAACGCCAATCCCTCATCAAAACCTTTCACCCGGCCAACGCCTTCCGAAGCAGTAGTCAGGTTCACGAAGCAATCGGTAAGCTCCGTACTCCTCTTGATATGGCGGATGACCTGCGAACGAGACTTGTTAACATCATAAGATCAAACACACACAAAATAAAATGTACGTGAAGAACACTTACAGAGTCAAGGCCACGGTCAAGGAAATATTGCCTCTCCCGCTCTGCGCGTTTCGCCCTGTTGCGCAGTTCTTGCATTTCGGTGGAAGCGCAGTTATCTGTCTCAGCTTGAGATTGCAAGATGGAATCATACGCAGACTGCATGTCAACAATCGTCTTATCTTTCAACTCAGCCTGCTCCCCTTGCAATTTCAAAGCTTCCTCGAGCTCTTGGATTCGGACATTTTGTTGAGACAATTCATCATGTGCCCTTGACAATTCATCCTTCTTCCTTTGAGTCTCAGCTCGGGAAGCTTCAAGAGTGGCATTAGACCTTTCACAGGCCTCTTTCCAACTCTTGGCAGCAGCAACACTTAGGTCTTTCTCTAGCTTGAGTGCAGCCTCAGCATCGACCTGCTTCCATTTTTCCGTAACCGCTGCCTTCCGCTGCTCCTCAGCTTCTCTTTCCGCAGCCTTCACGGCCTCGGAAGCCGAACCAAGCCTCCCACCAATTGTTCTCCACTCCCGCAAGATCTCTTGACTACAAGCTAAGTTGTTAGTCAAAGAAACGACTAAGTTAGTATGAAGATCTTGGCGGGAGCGAGTCTTCTGATACGCTATCTCAGCGGGTGGCATGCAGTGTTCGACAAAACTCATACAAATTTTTGGGTCCGTAACTCGCGACCCATTGACAATGTCCCAAGGCGGGACAAACAAATCATAGTCTCCTTCTAATTGAACATTCCCAAAAAATTGAGAATTTGAAGTCCCAAGACGGATAGGGGAGGAGGAAGTCTGTGGGGGAATATTCTGCGAAGAACCTCCCCCAATCTCATGGACAGATGGTCTAAAATGGAATTCTCCTTCCTCATCCGACATAAAAGGCGAAGAAGTAGAATAAAATTGAGAGGCGGATCTGAGGGGAGATTCATTAACCCTGAAGCCCTCAACGGTAACCTCAGGGTTATCATGTTGAAAACTAGCAACATCCCCACCTTGAAAAAGGTAATCTAATGATCCAGTAGTCGCCGGTTGAACGCTAGACCCCTCCACAGTCGTTCCAACAGGAGGGGTAACAGACTTCTCTGTTTCTTTCTCCGGAGGAGGCAACAGTTGCTTTTCAACATTTGTTTTCGGCTTTGATAGCCTACCAAACGCGTGACACTTAACGATGGACGGATCTGCATAGCATAATCAAAGTCAGATCTCATTGTCTTATATAACAAAAGCTAACATATACGAACTTACCGGTCACGGTCCCCAGTCGCTCTGAAAGTCTGGGTGGTAGTGGTTTTCTTGGACGATGTGTCCGGCGTTTCTTTGTTTTCGGCTCCTTCCCGGCGTCCGCATCGCTAGTACCCGCGTCACTCGCCTGCGATGCATGGAAGGACCTCTACCGGTAGAGTTCTGCCAACAGATGAGAGACAGATGAAACTTCGGTGGCATCATCTGAGCTTTCCCCCTCAAGAATATTAGAATCGTCACTTGGAATGACGATCATCCCATCGGAGGTCAGCATATTAAGAGGCGGAGGGTTCAAGATGTACGCACCTGTTTCAAATATATTATCCGAGACAAATGGCTCGGCCCGCACACTCACAGGAAAGAGGAAATATTTGGCATTCTTCTCCATGACAGACACTTGCTTAACGTCACGGATAGTTTTCCCAATACACCCCTTGTCGTCATACAAGGCGTTAAGCATAGATCCGAAATCTGAAAAACAAATGTAAGAATTAAAGTAACAGAAACTTTGGAAGATCACATAAAGAAAAACCAATAAAACTTACGGCCGTTCGGTTCGACGAAAACAGGCTCCATATCGGGAGCAGGCCATAGACGGCTCATTCCCGCCCAGACAAGGGCCTCCTCAGGAAGCACCCACATTGGTGTTAGCGGGACAGTCAGCTTCCGAACCCAATCACGGTTCTCGTGGGCAGCTGGAGTAAGATAAATCAATGGCTCGTTGCCTGGCCGACGAACCATGGTGTCCGGCACCACATTTACTGATATCTAGAAAAACTTCCTCTTCCATTCCTTGGATATCGTCTCAACTCTTGACCAAACGCCCTGTCAGTCGACGAATGACAAGAAAACCACCCATTCCGACGGGTCATCTTGTAGAAAACAGCGAAACGGTCCAGCCGTGGTACCATCCCTTGAGCCATGCATACGAACTCGAAATGGCGAATTCGCATGACAGCACGGGGATGAAGTTGGGACAAGTGAATCCCAAACGCCTTCACTACCTTCATAAAAAACTTCATGACAGGAAGACGGAAGTTTCCCAAAACAAAGTAATCGGCATATAATGCCATCTTCCCAGGAGGAGGGAAACTGGCAATGGAACCGGCAGATGTGAACTCCGGTTCCCATTCTGACGGAATACCATAAGTTTCAATAAGCTTTTGGTATTCACCGTGGTCCCATTGTACTTCTATCTCATCAACCTCTGCCATCGTGCTAGTCATAATGGAAAATGTCTGGTACGATAGTAAAATCAAAGGAATATGCAGAGAATTTCAAAGAAAGATAGAAGGAAAATAATCAGAATGCAAAGACGATAAACTTCCAAAAGAAGTTAACTCCACGTATTTATACCCACCACAATTAATGCGTTGGGATACAGACAGTAGAGAGAGAAAAGGCAACCCAGTAGATAACTGCCCGTCACGCGGGAAATTCAAAAAAGGGAAAAAGTTGAACAGTCGGGTACAGTTACAGCCGTCATAAACGTCCTGTCACCTGCACACGCTCCTGCGAGTTGCCAACTTGTCCTTTTTTATCATTATCCACAACCAACAAAAGATATTTTTCACCAGCTGGCAAGTCAAAAACCCCCAAATCCACAATAAGTCCAGAATTTCACCCGCATAAAATACTTCACACGGAAGAAACACTGGACTGGGAGGACTTATAGAGGTAGGGTACCAAAAAGACCCAAATACCCTTAAGGACTACCCGCGGGTCAATCAGAAGTCCCTCATAAGTCACCCGTGGGACATATAAACCATCCGCATAATCATCTGAGGAAGAAACACCCTCATAGCGCATGCGGAAACCCACAACACCCTCAAAGGTCATCCGCGGGAAGAGCTATCCTTTCGCGTAAATAACCATGAGGTAAATGCTCCGGGACAGCTGTCAACACATGATTGCCTTCTAGAAGATTTACCAAGATGCTTTCTTGGGCAATACGTGAGCCCCCGGCCAGTCAATTGATGACAAGTGGCAAAGACGTTATAACCGTGCACATGGCCAATATTCCCCCATTAGTCAATGGGAAAAAGACACGTGTCCAGGTTGCTATGCATGCACATGCAACGTATAGGATGAACCTATCACATAAGGACACGTGTCCAGACGGTTATGCAGGCATCTTCTTAAAGGACAGCTGGCCCCAATCACCTTCCCACACCCTTCGGCTATAAATACTCTTTCAACCATCATGAGGTATTCATTCACTCCCACGGTACTCTCTCAATTTACTTAAGTGCTTATCTTCTACAGAACAGTACTTATTCTCACGCCGGAGGGTGGTTACGGGTAGACCCCCCCCCTCTTGTCCTTCACGTAACGAGCTCACGGTGTCTGTTTTGCAGGTGTTCGTCACTGGACTTTAGGCAATTAGGTTCATATCGTTTGGCAGTTAACCGTATCCTACCATGTTGACTCATCGGATCCAGGACCCATACCCGGGGAGAGGATCCGTGTTTCTTCAATCATCATCATCATCATCGTACTCAGTAAATCCTACCAATAGCAAAACTATGGTACGGTCTGAGTAGGATAAGATGTAAATAACCTTACCTCTACCCCATAAGAATAAAGAGGCTGCTTCCAGTGAGACCCCTGGCTCGAACATTTTATATATGCAATAGCGAATAAGAAGTCTATATAACTATAGATAGAGATTAATGAAGATTTAGGGTTCTTTCTTCGTTTGTTATTTTATACTAACCTTGATAGCATTATATATGGCTCAAAGCTTTAACAAGTTTCTAAGTATAGGCTATATAATCATCCTTTTTATTATCAAATTATGTTCGTACGTGTTCAATATGTTATCAGTTTCGAATACCTCGAACAAGTTCTTTACATGATATTCTTATTTCTGCTTAGAAAATGAAAAAAAAAAACTACTGATCGCTGCAACTCAAGGTTATTATCTATAGTACTGTTTCCATCTTTCTGAACAATCGAAAACCATTATTAATGAGCAAATGAATATTGCATTAATGATAGTTAATGAAATAGAAACAAACTGTAAACTGTTCTTGTTGCGACCCCTACTCTAATTGAAAGTCGAAGACCCCTACCGAAAGTTCATAAGATTGAACCGCCCCCTACATATACTCATTAGAAACCTTGACATGCATATAAGTTTTTGAACATAAGTCAAGAGTTTAGCTGATCTAGCTAGGTGCATGATGGTGGCTCAAGATGAAAGTCAATATGTTAATTTATATCTGCCCTGATTTATATATGCATACATATCATCATCATCATCATCATCGTACTCAGTATATCCCATCAATAACAAAACTATGGTAGGGTCTGAGGAATGTAAGATGTAGACAGCCTTACTTCTACCCTTTAGGAATAGAGAGGCTGCTTCCGGTGAGACCCCCGACTCAATAGTAGTTTTTCATCAAGCCTTGGACATAAGACACATAACACTCAACCATCGGGACAATGCCAATCGGTGCATGTACCATTGTCTTTCGGCTATCAACGCCACCACATGATGCCTGATTAACCGTCCGCCACTTTTAACGTTATTTTCATAAGATTAGTAAAATAATGTCAACATAATTAGTGCAATTTCACTTTTGCCCACCCGAGGATTCACACATATATACATTATATGCGTGCACCACAAGCAGGACACACATAAAATTTCAAATGATTTATATCATGCTAAGGTACCATGAATGTTAATTTATATATACCATGATTTATATTTTATACATACATACATACATAAAAATGTGTGTATATATAATATCTAACCTTGGCATGCATATGTTAACATGTTGGCTTTCATTGACGAATGTACATTTGAATTTATATCATCATTCATTTCAGTTTTAAACATATACCAATTAAAATCTATGTACGTATTTTAAGTGTATGGTATTTAAATGCATAATAGTACTTTTAACATTTTGTCAAGTTTTCTTAGACTTTGCCTAGCTAGCTTTCATGCAATAGTACTGTGTTAGCCGTTAGGTATCTTTTCATAACCTTTGGACTTACAAGAAGTCCATTAACATCCATGCTGGCCATTAAGCTCGGTTAAGATTGTCATGATATGCCTAGGCCTTCACATAGTGTTGTAGAAATCGCAAGTCGTTAGTCGAGTGATGAGGGTAAGGACTAACAATTAATTGAAATAAATTTTTTACATAAATTTTCAATTACACAAACACATACACATATTTATATATGTGATTTATATATACATACACATTTTTATTTATGATTTATATATATATGAGGGAAAGTGAATACGAGGTTGTTAGGCATCTAAGCTTAGATGCGAAACCAATCAAAATTGTCGTTTTGGTTACATGTAACTTTATTATTCTTTTTCCTGTCTTCACTTCATTTTGAATGCAATGATTCTATATTCCCTTCTTCAAATATTTTCAATTTCACCATAGGACTAATAGAGCAAACGAATGACAGCAATGTAAAACTCAAAATCGGAGATGTTTAATGAGCTCCTTAAGGTAAATCGGAGATGTTTAAGGAAATTCGGGCACCATAATAGGAAATAAGAGTAATAACGTTAATAATTTTTTCTGGTACATTTAACCAAAATGGTGTAGTTTTGATGGTTTCGCATCTAAGCTTAGATGCCTAACAACCACATATATATGTATGTATGTATGCATGCATGTGTGTGTATATGAAATTGTTGGAAATTGGTTAGAAACTACCCAAATTTCCTGAAATTAGCCAGAATTAAGGCCGGAGTTAAGGTCCGATGCCCCTGATTACGGCCGACTAGGTCTAGCTACCTATTTTCTAGCCGATTACCCAAAAATTAATTAGTTACCGCCTGCCATCATCGCCGCTCACCGTTGCCACACCATACAACATGACTTAACTCATGTCTTACTTTACTATAATATTATCCTTTTAATACGTTGATTTCCATCATACAATCACAAATCCTCTATATTGTTTCTTCTTTCTTACCTTAAAATTTTCTTGTGTTACCCTAATTTAACCATATCTAATGGTAGTCATGGAGAAGGTGAAAACATTTCGAGTTCTAGCTCTATGGCAAGGTTTCTCATCATGGAACTTGTTTCTTGGATTCAACACTAAAAATCGATGTTTGGAACTTGATGATTTTGCTCTTTCTCCACTAATCAGTTAGGACTCGAGTCAGAAATGGTATCGAAATATATGAACGAAAACATAGTCGAAATTTTCTTTTTCGTCTATGTTTTCACGAGTAATTAGTAGTTCGTCGTCGTCGTTGTTGTAAAGGGAAGACACATAAGCAATCGTTGGTTAACATTCGGTTTAAGCTTGTCATTGTTTTAAGTAACAATTTCAGTGTAAGAATCAGTATCCAATTTGATATGGGATGAACAACCTGTTGATTGGGGAAGAGAAATTTGGGCTTGAACATCCATTGTGATGTATTATAGGGTTGTTAATAAAATTAGGGTTTTTTCTTTTATTTTTAAAAGAGGTATTTTTCACATAAGCATGTCATGTGTGTAAAAAATGGTCTACCTAAGCAAGAAGCAAAAAGATGATAGTTTAGAGTATTTAAATTCAATAGCCCAAAATACATAGAGAAATGAACATTAAATTTTATATGTAAGTGTATTAGTTCTATATGCGTTTCTAATTATTTTTAAAAATTTTTGAATTAATAATTATTAATAAGAAAAATATACCGGGTAAACGGGTTATTTATGTATAAGTCATCTTTGAATACATGTGCTATATTTAGTTCATGTATTTAACTTGATATCCGGCTCTGTGTTGTCATCAATCTGCCAACTAATAAATACGACTCGTTTAACACCCCTATAATATTAGCCTATAATAGTTTTGTAAGTTACAATCAATCATCAAACAATTGCACTTGAATAATAATTGAGACGGATGTGTTAATTGAACAACAATAAATGAATAAGAAATAGTATAGTATGCAATATGATTGAATCGAATGCTTGAACATTAATCAAAAGATTACAATCATACATACACACATACATACATTTTAGTCCTACCCTAACCTGAGGTGAGCTTACCTCAAGTGGCTTTCTCACAGACTCATAACACACACACACTCCAAATGATCAAGACATTCACAATCTAACTTACCAAAACTTCATGCAAATCCACACCTGTGCGAAAATAAGGTTGTGCGAAAAGCCGAAAATTTCATTTGAAGTTTCTTTCAAAAAATAAGTTTTAGTTACAAATTTTTATGTACTCCACTAGCTTGTCCATTAATTTCTCTCAAGAATATGACTTTATGGGTATATTTGGTTGAAAGGAATGGAATGTGAGAAGGAATGAAATGGACAAATGAATGAAATGGATCATTACCATTTATTTGTCTTGTTTGGTTAATATATGGGAATGAAATGAATAATTAATTTATGTTGTTAGGTATCCGAAAAATTTTTTAGGAATAAAATAGAAATAATAAAAATATTCCTATCCCAAAATATATATATTTAAAAAAAAAAAAAAAAAAACTGAAATGGTGACGGTGGTGGTAGCTCTGGAGATGAAAATGGTGGTGGCGGTGGCGAAGGTGGTGATGGCGGCGGTGGCGACGGTGGTGGTGGTGGCGGTCAGGCCACGAGGGTGGTGGTGGTCAAGCGATGGTAGCATTAGTAGTGATGGCGGTGGTAGGGTGGCGATGACAGTGGTGGTGGGCAGGCAGTGATAGTGGTGGTGGCGGTTATGGTCGGGTGGCGACGGTGACAATGGTTGTCGTGGTTATGACGACGATGTGGCGGTGGTAGCTTTGGTGGTAAGGTGGTGGTGGTGGAGGTGGTGATGGCGACGGTAGCGGTCAGGTGGTGGTGGCGGCGACGGTGGTGGCGACGGAGGTGGTGGTGGTGACGGTGGCGGTGGTGGTCAGATGATGGTGGTGGCTATGGTAGCGGTGGTGGTAGCGGTGGTTGTTAGATGATGGTGTTTTTGAGAAAGTAGGTTGAAGGAGGAAGAATGAAAAAAAAGAAGGGGGTGAGAATGAATGGTTTTGATGGAATATGATTCCATGTGTAATGGATGATTCCATTCCATTGTGCAACCAAACATCTCTTATTTCATTCCCACGTAATGAATCATTTCATTTCGCCTGTCATTACTACATAACAAACGCTACCTATATATATGGTAGAGATTCTTAGAATTTTTATTTTTTAGAGCTTAACCATATGCATTTTAAAATAAGTTTTCACTTAAATTTATTTTAGTAATCAAACTTCAAATTTCTCTCATGTATTTATAAGCGCCGTTTACAACAATACTCAATTTATGTTGAGTATTTCATAACTGTTACATTTAACTAACACATAGAAAAGTCTACACTATCATTTAACTAGCTAGTTAGATAATATATAGTTATATACAACCCGAAAGTATGATACAAGTTGTAAACAAAACATGGTAAATAACTAACATATGATATATATAGTTGGGCTTAAAATTTAAATATAACATCTTAATCTATTATATTAGAGGGGTTTTCAATTAAAAATAAAAACTCTTAATTTCTTTACAAACTTTATACCCACTTACAAGTTTCAAAACTCTACTTCACAAAACCCTTTCTTTCAAACTACACAAATTCTTTCTAAAGAATCTCTAGTCCATGAATCTAAACCACTCGTATTGATTTGTATTTATCTGAATGTGTTAGTTTTTTATTTAATTGATAAATATGCCTTTAATAACTTTTTTTTAACTTACAAATTTGTCTTTAGTTATATTTATTTGAAATGAAAATCATTAAAGTTAAAATAAATAAAATTTAAAATCATAAAATTAAAAAGAAAAGTTACACGATAACCGTAGTCAAGTCCCTTTGTCAAGTGATTCTTACACATATCCAAACGAGTTTGCCTATATGACATTACAATCAAGCCCTATTTAAGTGACCGTTAAAGATAAAAATTTTATACAAGGGCATTTTAGACTATGTACACAACGGCCAACATTTTTAGCTGGGTGGGGGATTTGGGAAAAGGGGGGGGGGGGGTGTTAAATCTCTCTTCTTATCTTGTTTAGCTACCAATAATCAACTAATCTTATAGCCAAATATCCAATATCTCTTTGGTCCTTTTAAACGCTTAAAATAATAACTTAGTTAACAATTAACTATTAGCAGTAATTTGGAATTGAAGATTTCATATTGGCAACACCAATTGTGGATAACTGATTAAGCAATTAGCCTTTAGCCAGACACATAATCGCCCATGTAGATAACCGACTAAGATGATTGATGTTAGCTTGAGTTTGGTCTTCAATTTTTTTATATAACACATACCAATCATAACCATGTTTCGAATCTGTAAAACTTATTTTTATAATAATAGCTTCAACTTAATATTCTTACATTCTCCAGAGTTTAAAAAGAAAAAAACAATATGTAATCACTCTTTCACTTAACATTTTAAACGGGCTTGCAAAAAAGTTGGGCTTAGTGTTGAGACAATTGGACCATGGGTTAAGCAAAAATTGGGCTAATAGTTGGCACAGAGAGTCCAAGTAGGTGAGCCTTATGCTTTTATACTTTTAATATTTATATTAAGTTTAATGATACCGGTTTTATAGTCCGGTCTGATCAGTGAACCAATAAGATAGTTTATTTGATTACTCATTGCTAGTCCGGATTTCAAAACGTTGGTCGGTTATTTTGTGTATCTATAAAATAGTCAGTTTCAATTTTGTATTCATATAGAAGATTCAATTCCATACTAATGTACAAAACTAGAGTAAGTGCAATAACAAAACAAACTTCTCTAGTTTTATTTCCAAACATGTGTAACAGAATTCCACTCGAACCCATGTTCACTTGATGTGAAAGAGATACATGACGACACTAGGTGGTTGTTGTCCCTAACCAAGAAAGTCGAGTTCAGAAAGACATAAGCGTATGTGAACAGAAGAAACGACTGAATGGTTCGTGGGGTCGGTCTCTCCACAAGCTAACAAACGATGCACTGTACAATTACCCTGGCTTCAAGGCAAATAAAAACATTCATGAAAGAAAATTCATTCATACTTAAATAAGACAATAATTGAAGTAACCAATCAAACCAAATCACCTTCCAGTAGATTTGATTCTAATTTGTAGGTCCAGCAGCCTAAACCCTACTGCCTGTACCTAAACCACAACACAACCATCCAAATAACATAGCCAAACTCTTCAATCATACACCCATAAATTGTCATCATTAGTGACGGACTCAAGAATTTCTACTCATGGTTCACTTTTTCTGGGCCAGGTCTGGTTAGATCATGGGATCGAGTTGGAAACATAAAAAAATACTATAACATAAAAACAAAAAATAATTACGATTTCATTAGAAATTAAAAAAATAAACTACACATTTCTTTAGTTATTCATTTTTCTGGGTCAGGTTTGGTTAGATCATGGGATCGAGTTGGAAACATAATAAACACTATAACATAAAAACACAAATAAAATTACGATTTCATTAGAAATTAAAAAAAAAAACAACAAATTTCTTTAGATATTCATTATGAGTTTTTCATATTTTGAAAACGATCGATTGCATTTTCAACTGAACTTAAAATCCCCGTTCTAATACGTGTGGATCCGCCCAATGTCATCATCAAACAAAAAGTTTTAATCAATTTCACATAAGATCTATCAGATTTATGCAACCATATAAACCCTTCAAATTGTAGTAAAATTAACTATCTTTAACTGTTACAATTTTACAATTAACTATTATTTCACTGTTAAGAATCAGGGTTAAATTCTTTGAATTTTGGTCTCAGTTGAAGAAATAGAGTCTTCACAAAATACTCTTTTCTTATTAAACTCACAACTATTACTACTAATATTAATATGCTGAGTTGGCACCACCCATGCTGGCGATGGAATCTGACACTGAGTTGGCACCACCCACGCTGGCGATGGAATCTGACACGTGTCTATTGCTGGAGGTGGTTGGCGCCAATTCGGCAGCGGTCCCGCCATGAGAAGGTTCTGCAGCAATGGCCCCACATTCTTCACCGCCTCTAGAAACTTCCCATTTTCCGGCCACCCCTCCGGCGCCGGTGCCGGAAAATTCACCGGACTTTCTATGCTTTCTTCACAATCTGATGAACAAAACCCAAAATTTGTAATGGGTTCATCTTCAACACATGACACGCCGGAGTACGGCGGAGCTGAGGTGGTCTGACGGCGGCGGTGGTGGAGTTGGTGCTGGAGAAGCAAGAGGGATTGATAATTGTTTTGAATTTGGTTTCGTTGGTAAACGGCGTCGTTTAGAAGATGTTCGAGTTGAGTTAACCGATCATCTCTTGCTTTTAGCTCCATTGTTGTTAGCCATAGTGACTGCTTTAGTTCTTCTACATTCTGTTTCATTTCAAGATTCATATTAGGAAACGAACGAAAACGAGGATTTGATTTGGTTCGGTCTGGACTGACCTACATTTCACATCGTCCACGGGTGACGATTAGATATTATTTTTAAATGACAATTGATTACAAGTACATATGCAATGCATATATATAGAGTACAAAATTTGGTTACACGAATTTAAATTAAACAGGCTAGGAATGGGCTAGGGTCAGCTACGCGTACATAAAGCAAGGTTACAAAAGTCGTTAGATGGACCTTAGGCGGCCGACTGGAGAGTTTGGTGTACTCGGCTTACTCAGAGAGTACTCGGAAATGGTAAATATAAAGCGAATTAATTTTTGAAGATTATATATACGTCAAATATCATAAGTTTATAAATATTTATAACAAAATAAGTGAATACCAATATAATTAGAGAAATTCATTTTCAAATACTAAGTTATTATGAAAATCGCTAGTCATTAATTAAAAAAATGATATTTTTTCTTTAATATTACATAAATACGAATTATGTTTTGATTCTTAGTAACTGTACGGAGTTAAAGAAACTCGTCTCGGCGCCATAACTTGTAACAAGTACTCAGGGAGTACTCGACCTTATAGACATACTTTTACAGCATTGACAAAAAGTACTACGAACCAATATATAGACAATTTAAATAAAAGTTGTGAAATTTGAAGTAGAAGTATGGATATAAAGATTAAAAAAGTGATAAAGTTGTGACCTTTTCTTGGTACAAATATGTGGAATCAAGAATGCAGTTGGGGTGATCTTCCATGAACTTGTAATAAAGAGAATGTGTGTTTCCAAGGGTGGAGGAATGGGTTGTGTAGTAGCCTTATAAAGACTGATTTGTGTCACTTAAGTCTTAAGTTGTTGAAAATGAATTTATTGATTACAACTATTTGCTCTTAAAGAAAGATTGTTTGTAATTATAGGTTAAGAGGGTATGTATATGTCAACATATCCTTTTATTTTAAGAAAAATTCCATAAGGGTCACTCTTTTCAAATACAAAAGGAAAAAATATTGGCTAGATAATTTAAGACTATTCCTCTAGTTTAATAACCATATTCAAGTAATCACTTGTAAATAGTTGTAGGCCCATTTATAATTGGGAGATCAATGATGTTTATACTCTAATCTATATAACATAGACAAGGAGGTCAAGGTATATTACATTATTACCCGTTAACTATATGCAATATTTAAAATTTATGTATTAAAGTTCTATAATTTTACATTTTATATGATTTAAATAAATTAAAGTTATTTTGTTATTTTATAATTAATATATCATATTAAAAACTAAAGTAGTTATTAATATAAAAAATGGTTGTAGAAAATAAATACTACATTGAAGGATTGAAGCCTCTATATCCATAATTTCTATTAATAAAAGAAATAACTAAAACACTAAATCTATGTGCAAATAATTACGCAACTTATTTTAATATTAATTACGCACAACCTATTTTTAATACTTTTTGTACATTAAATGTCCGTTGTGCAATAACCTGTCAACTTGTGCGCGTATGAAACAAGAAAATAAAAATTCCTTTTACGTCTCAAAATATTGAGCCCTTTACGATGGCTCACACGGGCACACCCTGTGTGTGCTTCTGAATGTATTATTGTAACAAGGAATAACTAATGAAGAAGTGCAATATTTGTAAGGTAGTTTACTCAATTTGTTATTTGTTTGTTAGGGTGAGTCCTTGAGGTGAGGGGTTTGGTGTCTTCGTAACTTATGTAAATTTTAAGGTGAAAACGAAAACGTGACTCCGAGATAAAATGTAACAACCAAACTAGTCTCATTGGTTGACTCATACACGTCTAATGTCAACTTAGAACCATAGTGCATTGTAAATGTTGGCCAACAACCCATGACTTGTAAGGTTTCCATCGATATAGGACAAGTTGTCATAAATAGGGTTGTCCAAATTTCTTGCTGCGCTTACCATTCGCTTGGAAATAGTTCGGAAAATGCTCGCTTGATTTCGGCTTGGTTTGGAAACTCGCCGATCGGCTTGGTTATGTTTGAAAACGAGCTAAGCCTCGCTCAATTTAGTTTGGTTTGTTTTTGCTCGAATTATCTTTTAGTTTATTAAAATTTTTCTTTTATGTTGACTTCAAAGTTCAGTTTTAAACCATAGTCCACAGTTCCACTTTTCCACATCGTTCCATCTCGTTCCGTTGTTCGATACTTTGTGGACACCTTCGAAACCCTAACAGTTTGTTCTCGTCAAGCTTGATACACGAATTGTTTATTCAATTGGTAGGAGGAAATATCGATTAGGTATCCTTGTTGAATTTATTATGTATTTTTTCTTGTTAACTTTGAGTTTTAAACACTATAGAGTTGGAAGTTTAGACATTTTTAAGTTATAAATCATGAATTAATAACATTTTGGAGTTTTAGAATTTAAAATTGAAAAGTTTGTACGAATCCAAGCAAAACCAAGCCGAACAAGCTAATCGCTTTTAAACAAGCCAAGTTCAAACATGGTCCGTTTGGTGTGTTGTAATGGAATGAACGAGGGAATGAAATGAACAAAGAAATCATAATGAATAAAGGAATGAAATGAATCATTACTATTCCATTGTCTTGTTTGGTTACCAAATAAGAATAAAATGAATCATCACTTTATTATTTTTTTAATTAAATAGTAAACTATTCAATCATAATATTCTTTATCAATTAATAAAACGGTTATAAGATATTGCGATATAGTAATAAAAGTATAATAACAATTATAATTTAATAAAATTTATAAAATAATAAAATAATAATGATGATGATAAATAGCAATAATAATAGTAGGAGTAATAATAATAACAAAAATAATAATTATTTTTATTATTAATTATTATTATTATTATTATTATTATTATTATTTATCATTTTCCATTTCATTTATAGAATGAATGAAAGAAAAACCACCTTTTGCTAAAGAATGAAAAATGTTATATATGGAAGGGTTTGCATTCCTTAGGAATGATTCATTTCATTAATGAATAGTAACCAAACATGTTTTCTTTCATTTCTTTGGAACAAGTCATTTCATTCCATATCTCATTACTTCATACCAAACAATATCATAGTTTGTTTTTTAGAATTCAAACCATAATAACAACCTATGAGATGTTGAAGTGACACTCACCACACCTCGAGGGATTCTACTCTAGTATTCACTTTTTTTAATATCCAAACTGATCCAAAAACCATCAGATTATTCTGTTAGGGGATTAGGTTATGTTTAAATACTAGACATGGAATATAGCATACATGTTTTTTCAACTGTGTTGAAATTGTCAAGCCATTTAAAAATTAAAAACGATAATTTAAAAACAGAGTCCAATTTGGCCCTATGTGTGATTGTTAGGCCGAAATGGCATGTACATCTTTATTAAATAGATGTCGTTTTAGGAGTGCCTTGATGACTAAATGTTCACTTATACAGTTAACTAACTACTACTAATACCTCTAAACAATAACATTTTTTTAACCGGTTTTTAATTTAAATTTGCCACTCATGAGGTTTGATCACTCACCACTTGAAAAAACAAAACCTTATCTAGTAACTTAATACCACCAGCCAAAGACCCTTTGATTTCAAACAGTTACATATGAACGTATATAAATTATTTTTTTTCACGAAGGAATCATAATTTTAATTTCGTTTCATTGGTATGATGTCGCCTTAGAATGCCCATAAGGGCCGACTCTCCCTTGACCATGCTACCTTCGCCACGGTGCTTGGCCGCCCTCGGACAAACCGCCCATAGTGTACATTAGTCGCTCTAGCAACAACCAGTCTTTCCAACTCAACATTTTACTAGCTAATAAGAAGTTATATAAAAGAAGGCACAGACTGTCTTCAAATTCTAAAACCATTAATCTTCATGTATGAAGATAACATAAATGAAGATATACATATGTGATATGCAATGTTTTGAAACCTGAAACGGACCAGCCGGTTGAACCGGCAAAACCTTGTTTTTATTAAATAAAAAGCTTTTGCTCACGCCGGGACTCGAACCTGGGACCCATCCGAGCTGAAATGCTTAAGAAAAATCCACCAAGCAACTCTAATTTGTGTATAATTATTTGAACTACAAGTACTATATAGTGACAACAAACATTACAGATGGACATGAAAGTTGCTTAATATTATTTTTTATATATATAAATTGTATATGTATATATAAATAGGGTGTATATATAAATATATTTAAATTATTTATGACGCCATCCGGATCAAATACCGGTCCGCCCTTTCAGGTCGGTCAGACTTCGACCTTTGACCTGGTAAGACATTAGGCATCCAGGTCGACGTCCGGGCCGGGTCTGAAATCATTGGTGATATGTAAAAATCTCACGTAATTGGAAGAACTAATAAGCATTAAATTTATCTTGGAAGGAATTTTAATAGAATAAGTCGACATCGAGAGGGAATAATAAAAAAAATGTATGTGTAGTTATAGAGTGAAGCTCAAGCGCCAAACGCGGAGTAAAGATGACTTTGACAATGTGAAGTATGGATATTAATAATTGATACTCTTTTTTAAAACATTAGAAAGAATCATATTTGAACAATGGATATTTATATAATACGTTTAGCGATTTTTAATTGATAGAATAGAATTGTGAGTCAAATAATTGCTACCTATATAAGCACCTCGAGAAAAGTCAATACCTATGTTTTATATTGTGGCGGTAGAAAATGTTAAGGAAAAACAAGTAAAGAGTCTAATCAGACGGACTTTTGACTTTAATATTTGACCACAAGCAACTTATATCTTCTTTGTATCTTGTTTGATGTATGATTAATTTTAGCTACAAAATGTTAAACTATTATAAACAGTTATATATATACATACCCTAATACTCATTGTTGTAAAAACCGGTCTAGGCGGTGAAGTACTCAACGAGTAATCGTGTAGGCCAGGTACCTGACGAGTAATTACCGAGTTCTCTTTAACAAGCTTGAGTACTTGCTACTCTTAGTCGACTGATCTTACCGTGGCTAGCAACTTCGGCAACAATGTATATACTATTTTAATAATGATGCATGCATAACCACTACTCTTTCTTTCTCTAGTTATATCTTTAAAATATTACGTACAAGTACTTATATGATTATCATGGTTTTTAATTAAAATGAATTTTTATAATAGAAAACGTACACTTCTTAATTCTTCTTCTTCTTTTTTATTTTTTTATTATTATTTTTTTTAATTTCCTCCATCCTCAAGTATATAAAATTAAACAAATAGCAATAAGTATGAAAAGTAGGTAATGTTGTGCGTAAAACTTTGACTCCTTAAGTGTATAATACCAAGTTGTTTGTTTTTATCTTTCTTAGTTAAGTTCTTTCATAGGGTCATAAACAAAAAAAAATACACATTAAAATAACAATATATATACGGTTCTAAATGTACGGTTCATTATAAAACAATATATTTTTACGAGAATACAAATATAAAATTAAAGCGTTTTAATTTTTTATTAATAGTTTATATTCTATAAACTTTTACTTTTTTACCTAAAATATGTATGTCGTGTTACTCGGGTATAGGTGCAACATGGTTTTCACAACGTATTCAACGCGATATGTGCAGGTTGTACAACGTTGCCTTAACATAATATTCTATACTTTGTCAAGAAAGTATGCATACACCAAATAGTGTAGAACCAACACATGTTAACGAAGAAGTTCAAAAAAAACGTGTGATAGTGCTTTTTTTGTTGTGACATGGTAATGATTATAGATATGAAATTTCTAAAATATAACAAAAAAGTACTTTTAACTTATTTCATTCTTAAATAGAATTGCGTCTTGGGCCATCGCACGGAAAACTATAACCAAAATCCTTTTTATCTGGCATTCACTTGGAACCACGTGCATCTAACGCACCTTTTACTAAGATCAACGTATTTGTATGTAAACCCAGCCCAGCAGAGTGCTTTCGCCGTTGGTGTTCTATCCGATCTCTATGCATTTCACCGCTCCACCGGAAATTCCGTTTGCCCCTACCGTACTCCAGCTTGGTAGTTTCCATCGCCTGTCCAGTTGAGCCCTGGGATTTGACAGAAGAAGCTTAATTATATTGCATTTATTCTTAAACTTGTATGTGATGCGGATTATTTAATAAGTTTCTCCATAATCAGTTTCCGTATAAACCTATTAATTGTATTGAGGATAGACTTGACAACTTGGAAAAACTTTATAAATAAATAAATAAAGCTACACATAACAATTTAAATTGATTTAAGGGGAGCTCGAAAACAAGTTTAGGGATGTTTATAAAAAAGCTTGTAACTCCTGGCTCACATGAAGTTGATTCAGGAAAATAAAAACTTGAAGAAAGTTTGTACCGAAACTAATTGAGCCGACTCAGCTCAATTTCCAAATGAGCTGAGCCAGAGCCAGGGTTGGCTCAACTCATTGGATAGTTGAGCATCTAAGTGGGGAGATAGGTGGAGGGGACTAGCTGAACAAGCAATTCAATTCCTTTTTAGATGAGGTACAGAAGGTGGCGATTAACAACTGTAGTGACTTGTGGATTTCAGATTTTGATGACTCAAATTTTAACTTTATTCGTGAACATATTGATTGCGTGCTTCCACCTATCATGGCTTGAGTTACCCGATAGAATTGATTTGATCCAATCAAAGTTAACATTTTGGGTTGACGGATGTCTTTTCGGAGGAATTAATTTGCCATGGATTTTGTGCCGTACTTCTATATCAAGAACGTTGAAATGGCTTGATATGCTATTTGTCTCTTAAAGTTTGGTGGATGATATGGAGATTCTAGAATGGTCATGTCATTTTTTTTTATGTGAAGAAATGAGAAAATAGACTCTTTGATTGTATCATTAATAATTTGTTTTTGTGGTTAAGCGGTAGAGATTCAAAGTTTAGTGTTAGTTGGTCCGAATGAATTAAAAATCCTCTTCTTACAAAGTACGTTACTTATGGTTTTCTAACCTTTCACTAGTTTTTATGTGATGGCCACTGTTAAGATAAAAAATTTAGTTTATAAAGGACAACCCTTATTAGAAAATAATTAATTAAATACAAATAATGGAAAGAATCATTTTCTTATGATAGTTTTCACTGGAAAACCCATTTTCCAACTACTTTTCCTACAAGTTTGTTTTTATTTTTGAAAAAAATAAAAGTGTATTGACAAGATGCAGCCAGAGAGTTTTAGCATTACTAATAATCTAATGGTCTAGTTATATGGTGTCTACCTTTTAAAAATGAGAGTAATGAGTTCAAATCCTTAGACGAAGATTAGAGTAATTTTGGTGGAAATAAAATTGGTGTCAGAAACAAAAAAGAAAGAGTATTAGCATTGTACACAAAGAATATTCAAAATAATAAATAAGAAGCAATTAGGCTGAGGGGTGTGGGGGGCTTTAGTGGGGGCTCCAACCAATAATATTATGACGTGTGGCAGAGAGAGAAACTGGATAAGGGGGTTGTTGGAGCCCCTATTGGAGCCCTGACCCCTGGTGTGGAGGGGCTCCAGCGAAAATTTTTATTTTTATTTTTTTATAAATATATTCAAACAACGTATTATTAAAAAAACTCATAAATTATTAAAAAAACACACATTAATAAAAAAAACACATTAATATCTAAAATTCAAATTACAAAAAAAAACATACTAAAAATTAAACAAACAATAATACTTAATAATAACACTAATCTAATACAAGACGAGTACCACGACATTTTTTTTGTGTTAGTTTTGAGAGGATTTTAGGAGGAAAGGTGTATAATTGTGAAATGAAGTATATTTTATAAAGGTATATATTTATAGTTTAAGAAAATATTTTTTTTTTAATTTAATATGAGCTCAACGGCTCTTTTCCGTAAACCTATATAGAAAATATATTTTTTTTTTTGTTTTTTCCGGCTCCCAACGGTCCAAAATACCTCAAAAGGTGTGTTCCTCTCTCTCTTCTCCCGCTAACCAGCTCACGCCTGCATTGTTTTTCGCGTTACCGCCCCCGTTAGCGCCCCGGTGGTGTGGTGTTAGCGCCTGGGGGCGCGAGCGGAGGGGCTCTAGCGCCCCCGTTGAAGCCCCACACCCCTCAGCCTTAGTGGACATCAAAGTCAATGATAGTATGATTAAAAATTAACTAAAGAGTGGTTAGAAAACTTTATAATGATGACTAATTAACAAGAGATAAATATGGATTTATTGACCACTATCGTCACTCTTTTCTCACTTTTAAACAAGATATTCCTCTTAAGATAAACATGCTTTGAAGATGTGACATTCCTCTTAAAATTTTAAAAATCTCTTAGGCCGCTAGTGGCATCTTCGGGTACCCCTCACGGGTAACGGGTTGCCAAGCGGTAATGGATATATGGGTTCCGTGCTCGGCGGTTTGTGATGAATTGTCCTTTAATTGGTGGTTGGATCTTCGACAGGTTCCTTAAGTGAGCACCCCCGGTGCCCTATCACATGCTTGTTTACGCTTTATTAGTATGCCCATGTTTATTTACGTTTTAATGTACTACTTAATGGTTGGAAGCAATCACTCAGAATAACTTTCTATTAAAATTGTCTATTTTTCTTTCTAAATGAGCGTGTTTATTTTATATCTTTTAACATGTTTTAGCATTCTATAATAACTCTAGTTCAGTGAAACGTGTCACACACTGCAAGCATTGTCATTAGTGTATATATTTTCTCACTTACGCGTAAAGCTAATATATAGAGCCTCAATATCATTTTTCTGAGTATAAGTCAAGTGACACCTATATATATATATGTAGAGCCTCAATATCTCTAGAAACCAATTACAAACCCAACTTTAAAACATATAATATATGGATAAGTCAATACCAAATATGGTAGAACCTTTTAATACACTGTGATACAGAAACGTACCATATATTTGATATTGACTTATACTCCAAAATGAAGAAAGTTGGCACACACGGGTGCCTGATGTAAAATAAAGGCTTGCACTGAACCAAGAGTACCCACAACGGTACGTTCGTGAATGGGTTTGCTTGAATCAGACCTGATGTGGCGAACGACCTTGGCTGTGGACTTGTGGGGGATTTCCGGTTGAATGAAGTCCGTGAATTCAAACCCCATCGGGATGGAGGGGCAGGGCCAAATTAAAAGAAGGTTTATATAATTTCCATATAATATTTTTTTTTACTATAGTCATCCCAAAAAAAATTATGAATTTATTCAATTAAATTTCGTTATATTAAAATTAAGAAAAAGGATTGCATTAAAAGGATTAAAGTTGTCTTCCGATTTATCATTGCTATCGTACTCGCCTTCTGATCGATAGTTGAATACAATCAATTGTAAATTTTTAATAGGTTGTCAAAATCATCCGGCGCCAACTACTCTGCCCGAGGGAGGGTTTGGTTCTTGTACAACCGATGGAGAGTTTGGTCCTTGCACAAACGGGTGAGGTTTGGTTAATTGTGCAATTAAGCAGGGAAGGGCTTCGTTTTTCACAAGTAGGAGAGAGTAGTTTTGTTCTTGCACATTACGGAGAGAGTTTGGTTCTTGCACAAATCGAAGTTATTATCGTTACCTCAAGTGAAGATGAATAACTAAAGATGAAAGTTGAGAAGTGAATATGAAAGTTGCATATTTGTGGGTGTTGGAAAATATAGCCGTTAGAAATGTAACGTATTATATTTTAAATTTTAATTTAATTTTAGATTTAATATATTTTTTTCAACTTTTTATTTTTTAAGTTATATTTTATTATTTAAATACATATGAAATATAAACATTGATATATTATAAAGATAAATTGTTTAAATATATATTAATTGTGAAGTAGATGAAAATGTGATGGTTTGTTAGGAAAGAAAATGAAAGTTTTTTTAGAAAGGTTGGAATCCAATGTGGAGTTAATGCGACGATTTGTTATTGTGGATTCTCTAAGCTAGCGTGATGCAAAAGGTCCCATATGTGGTTGCCAGGACAGATAAGCTCAAGCCTTAATGAAGGAAGCATATATGAATCTTAAAAGATGGCTCATGGTGCATAAGTATTTGAGTGTGAAATAATTGTAAAGTTGGCATATCAAGTCAACCATGAAGGTTATGAAACTTCGTATGTTATAAGAGTAAACCTAACTACATAGTGATATAACATCGAAGCCTATAAATGTACAAATAACGAGGTATCATGTACATATATATATTGAGTGATTGCAAAGGCCAAAAGTGCACATGAGAGCTTGGAAATTAAGCTAGACTCCTACTGCTTGCTTGAGATGAAGATGGGTTTTAAGCAAGACATATGATATGCTAGGTTGAGTTTACAAAGGCAAAGGGGTGGGTCATATATAGTCAATAAACTATGTCTTGAAAACCTTTTGACATAAAAACGTGTTTTATAAGGTCTATCTTAACACCATACACCTAGCAATGCCCTATTTGAGTTTGTATTGTGTCTCATAATGCAAGTCATTTTTTCTTAAGAGAAGCATATATATAAACTTAGTAGAAGAGTGTCTTTAGAAAATATGAAAAATGATTATCCAAAGTAACAACTAACAAGTGGATACATAATAGGCCATTGACATTATTATATAACTTTAAGCTTAATCATTTATAACGGTGCTTCAAGTTACATTAAACCAATCATTGCATAAGTGGATCAAAAGTTTCAAAACAAAACATAGACCAGAAAGATAAAACAAAAACACACCAAAATAAGAAACCATCCAACATTTAATCCCCATATGTAGCAACCTGATCCATCATATTAGTCACACTATTCTTCGACTCCCTCAGCAACTTCACACTCCGGTTAAGCTTCTCCCGCTTTCCGGCCACCACCGGCGACTCCTCCAGCATCCTCTCAATCCCACCACCATGCGGCACCATCATCTCTTCAACTATCTCAACTTCCAAATCCTTATTAACAAGACTTTGAATACTAAACAACATATGAAGAGCCATACAATCAACCATCCTCCTAAGCACAATCTTCCAGTAAGCCATCATCCTCATTTTCATATCAAACGCTTGCGCCACCACATCACGATTGCAGCTTCTCAATTGCGCGATCTCAACTTTAAACCATTCGATTTCAAGCTCCACGGGTTTCGTAACATCAGTGATTGCCTCCATGAAAGCTGGTTGATGATGCATAAGCTTGTTCCAGATATCAGTATATTCTTGATTACAAGTGTAGTCGGTTATCCTCTCCATTTCAACCATCTCCATCACTCGGTTAACCGACACATTCTTCATCTTGCCAATTAAACTATGCGCAGCTCTCTTCATTGAAACTTGTAGCGGCGGGAAATTATCCGAATGACGCATTAAAACATTAATCACAACTCCCTCAATGTGATGCCACAAGTTTCCAACAAAGTCAACAGGCATGCCAGATATGCCGTTGACTTTTTTATTGAGAACTGTGAGAAACGCAGTTCTTGGTAAAAAGTTAGGTAAAGCAATCCCTTTTGCTTCTTCCAAAACCCTAATTTCTTCCATAAGAAACAACTCCTTTCGTCGAGATTCGTCACTCGCTTGTAGTTTATCCGAGTAATCATTCAGCATTTCCGATAACCTAGCGGTGCAATGCATGTCCTTAACATCCAGATACTCCTCAAACTCGCCTCTAATCAAAATCTTCCTCAACGATTCCTTAACGCACCCAATAATTCTCATGAAAACCGTCATGGCTTCAGCAACAGATGTCATCTTTCGAGGTAACTTGTCTAGTTCACCAACATAACCGGTGAGTTTATCGTTTATCTTCTTTACAATATCCGGAAGACACTTGGATATAATCGTCGATTGAATCTCAACCAGTTTATCAGCCAAAACCGGTATTCCAACCATCGATTTATCAACCAATCGAAGAAGCGGGTGAGATTGAAACATCTTGGACTCTTTGATTCTAGCTTCTTCATAAGTTTCATTACCAACTCGATTCCTTACACAAATGTAACCAAGACCGATGTTTACATCGTCCGCGGTCACCTTCTCTAGCAAACCTTCAGGGTTTCTATCAGCTTTTGTGACAACTGCTAGAGTTCGTTGTCCGGTAACATCGACACGCTGAGACATTCGAATGGATTCACATGTCGAAAAATCAACAGAAGCCGATAAAACGTTTAGTATTATACTTTCTTCGGGGGTTATATACTCGTTAATTATCGCGGCTATTTGCTCGTATATATCCTCCGGTTGGCCATGTACCGGAACCCGAGTTATACCCGGAAGGTCCACCATTGTAAGATCCGGGACACCTTTCTTTTTGACAATTAATGTTAATGGAGTATGTGATATACCTTTACCATTACCCGCAATCTCATCAGTTGCGGAAATAATATCCTCTTCAATACGCGACTCATCAGTCACAACCGTCTTGTCATGATACTCCAAGTGGAGTATCGGATGTGGGCCCGGGTGGTGTTGAAGGCGCATGATTAGTGGGACCCTCGTGCAAATGCCTTGGGCTCGTGGGAGGCTGATTTGCGCGAGGGACTCGAGGACACTTGACTTGCCCGAGGATTGATCGCCCACGACGACAATCGTTGGGAGTTGGATGCCTTCTTGCATGACTTTGAGTTGGCGGAGTTTGTCAATGCAGTTGAGCAAGGGGCGGATGCGGTCGTTGTAGGTTGATATGAGTGGTGGGTGGTCTGGTGCGGTGGTGTCAGCCTCGTCGACTAGGGATGAGTAGTCATCGCTGTCGGATGAGCTGCGGCTATGGGTTCGTCTTTTGGATGCACTGCTCTTGGTGTCTACTAGAGCCATGTTAGATAGAGATTGTGATTGATGGTGGAGTTAGATGTTAAGGAAGTGAATGTAGGTTACTTATTTATAAGTGAAATGTAGCAACTATCTTTGATTTATTAATAGTGGTAACGTTTGGTTATCAGTACTTGGTTATTAGTGGGCAGTTTTATAGTTATGTAATATGGGAATGGGATCTCAAGAGTTTCCTACCATTTTTCAGTTATAGTTGAACAAAAAAGATATATTAATAAGACAGGTCTCAAGAGCCTCTTCATGTGAGGTTTCAACAACAATGAAGACTAATAAGGGCTACTGAAGATAGGTTTTTATTATTCATGATGGTATCTTGATCATGTAACAAAAAAAATAAAATAAAATAATCCTGATATACAAATTAAAACAAATCCTGAATCCTAAACCCAAAAATCATAATTTCATAATAATAATAATAATAATAATAAAGTTGTTAAATTTCTTTGGACAAGTATATAGTTTGAGTTGTAAAAATAATGTTTAGATTAATCAACTCTCATAAACACCTAAACATAATAATTGTTTCTTCATATGTGTTTACAACTTTTTTTAACAACACATTGTATATGCAAGGATGTGAACCCATCACATTACTATAGACCAATAGGTCATGAGTTTACGAGTTTACATGAGTTATGTTATAGCAATTGTTATCACTGAATATATACCTGATAATTATCTACCACGTAATAGAGATGGCAATTTATGACATGACTCGTTAATATGACTTGACTCGACATAACGTTAATTTGGTTAGTCTTGGGTAAACAGTAGCTTCAGTTAATCAAAATTACTTTGCTTATATAGCTCAAGTGCGATGACAGATTCTAAAACGACATAAATATATAATATTTTGTGTGTAGATCTGTCTTTACACAACGAAAACATTCTCTTTTTTACTTAAGTTTTCCATCTATCCACACCTTTAACATATGCAATGAAGCCTTTGGTTGATCCATTGGAACCTGATGTCCAGCATCATGGACCTGTTTGACACAAAAAGTAAATTTTGAAACCAAGAAAGCTTATCAAACACGCACACATAGACACGCACGAACCTTCAGGAAAGTTAGTGGACCATGCTTCTTTAGCTCTCCGGCTTCTTGCCCGTCTACCATAAATTTGACAACCCTTGCTGCTTCAAATCCCGGTTGACCCGACCATTTCATGGCCTTGACCCATCTATAGCTCCCTGTATATTCAGATAAACATTATTCATTTTTTCATTTTTTGAACTCAGCATGAAAGAATTAAGAATCTCACCAAGCCAGTTACAAAGAAGATCATATTCTCCCGCATATACAAGCATCTTAATACCATTCTCCAGAAGTTCCGGGAGGCCAACTTCAAGGTTTCTCATTTTGTCTTCCTTCATTGTGTCAAACACCACATTACTCAATTGAAAAAACTTTAAATCCCGCGGCACCCCTAATATTTTTTTCACATATGCCTTATTCAAGAATTCTTGGACTTCAAATGTTACATGACAAGATTGCCTCCTAATATCAAAACTCTGTCACATAACACAAAATTATATTCAGTTCAAATCAGTGACAGATTGACTTGATTGTCAGGGGGGGGGGGGGGCGTTAGCCCCCACTCAACCTCAAGTTTTTATGTATATTTCATGAGTTTCTATATATATTTCTTGCAAAAATAGATCTAATATTAAAGATCCCCTTGAGTTTTATTCATTGGCCACAGAAGTCGTCTACTCTTTCCTCCTAAAGCTAATTTAAAAGCCTATTTTATCAATAATAATAATAATAATAATAATAATGATAATCTTTCAAAGTCCACCGATAAATGGTTCCGTGCCCAATTCAATTTTTGCACTAGCGGCATGTTCATCTAAATTTCTTATTGCCTTGGTTTAAAATCAGCTTCTGGGTTCTATATTTGGTGCTATGGAAAGGTTTGTGAAACGAAAGCACCATCTTCAAATTTCGTTTTGCTAATTTGGATAATTTTCCTTCGTGGTCATGACTTTCCAGAAAGAAAGAAAGAAAGAAAGATCGATACATAAAGTGACGTTTTAGCCACATTTTGTTTGTAATAGAGGACAATACACGGGACTTTTACCGATCCCCCCCCCCCTAAGCAAAGTTTATGGATCCACCACTGGTTCAGATGTTAATCATGGTTGCAGGATTGTAAGATGCTAGAGTGCTTACACAAGTATGGCTAATGTTCTCAATCTTTAAAACTATCTTTAGACATAGACGCCAGGCATCAGCGCATATTTTATGTCCATTTGTCCCTACGAATAAAATGTAATGAACAAATGATTGAAATGAAAAAAACAAATAATATAAAGTTCATTACCGCATTGATTTACTGCCTTTTCACACCCAGGCACCATCATGTTATTTATTCTGTTGTAATCTTGTTGGTTAATTAGTTTATTCTGAAGAGCATAATCAGTAACTGGTAAAAACTGGATTCCAGGCTTAGTGAGTCCATTGCCTATTGCAATTCCCTATTTAAATAATCATAATCCGTTAGTGTAACTGAAAATCTCATAAGAGTTACAAATTCATATATTAACATAGCGACAACACGATTATTCGTTGGAAAATTGTTGATAACTTTCCAACAAAATCCAATAAAAATTATATTTAACAGATTTTTTTTGGAATTTATCATATTTGATTTTTTTAAAAATTAATACTTTTGTTGGATTTTCGGTGGAATGTTGTAGCAAACATTTTTGTAGGAAATTTGTAGGAAGTTTGGAAGAACATATTTTTGTAGCAATTTTGTTAGAAAATTGTTTGAAACGGTTGAAATGATTTTCAAGCATGTGTTTTTTCCAACGTAACCTTTTTGTTGGAAAATTGTTAGAAAGTAGGTTTTCCAACAAATTTCCTATGATATTTGTCGTAGAAAAATGCCTCATTTTCTAGTAGTGAATTTGTTTGGGTATAATTTGATTAAAACTAAAATGATAATCGAAGAGTATATCGAAAACGTGCAGAAAAAGAAAGGAACGCAGTTAAACAACGTTGTAAATGGTGATTTTATTGATAAAGGATCAAATGATCTTGGTATGTATATTATCATACACCATCATGTCTGGTTTATACATAATTTTGGTGGGTAAATGCCTAATGTAACCATTTTAACTGTTAGGCGCCAAACACAACCGTTGGATATATGTGTCTGTAGCCGTGTGTTTATGTTACCCAACATAAATATTAACCTATCCTAATAATAATAACATAAGTATCAGTATTTATTACAAATAAGCTTAATAATAATAATAATGATGATGATGATGTTTATAATTCTAATTAATTATAAGTTTGCAAACCTGTAAGAAGTCATATAGATCTTCACTCACGCCCTTTTCATCACGTCGAATATCTTTTTTACTAGAGCTGTAACTGAAACCCGTTCCAGTAGGTTGGTCAACGTATATAATATTGCAAACCTGTCATACATACCAATTTGAAATTGAAATATTATTGTTACATATTTATTCAATACAGATACTTCAAATAATAAAATGTGTAAAGTAACGGACCTTGTCCCAGCCATAGTCATTCCAGACCAGAGAAAAATGTTTGGTTAAATCGAATGGACCATTTTCCTTCAAAACTGCTAATGCAGCGCTAGCACCCGGTCCTCCGTTCAGCCATATACACACGGGATCATCCTTACTGTTTCTTGATTGAAAAAAATAGTAAATCATCCTGCAAAGTGCAAACATAATTAAAATATTAAATTAGTGTTATTGTTTTATTTTATATCTGTTTTTAACATTTTCTGCATGTTGTGTCATCATCATCGTACTCAGTACATCCCACCAATAGCAATGCTATGGTAGGGTCTGCATGTTGTGTAAATGACGTTAATACGATCAGATTTATACATCTAGGTTGGAACTTTAAATAAACAACAGTTCAGTATTTTTGGTTGTATTACTACTTATGGTATAATTATGTAGTAAACGTTTCTGAATGCTTATTAATATGGATTTGTATAATCGAAATCATCATCTAAAAAAATGAAAAAATAAGAGTAACCATTCTCCGCTTCGCAACGAGTACTTTCAGTTTAACAAAATAGGGTGTGTAACAATGATAACAAAAAAAAACGTACCTTGCGCCTATACTGTGCTTAATCTTAACATATCCAGCATCATGAGCCAGATCATGAATAGACGCATGTGACTCGCCAAGAACGGGCAGTCTTAGTGGTCTTTCAACATTTCTGGAACTGGGATCACGCATTTCGGGTTTAGGAAACGAGAAGGGCAAGTGACATATGAGGGCAAGTAGAAACAGGAGAAAAACAACTTGGGCCATCGGTGAACTAGAGAGGATTTGGGATGATAATAGAAATGAAGTGTTACACAAGTAGGGAATTCAAATTCAACCTTATATAATGTTTTTATATATTTATATTTATTTTTTTCTTTATTATTTGTTAGGCTTTTCCTTTTTGTTTTATTCAGTTTTTTAGTTTAATTCTAGTTGATTGATCTATCATCTTATTAGTATACTTTGATTTGTTCACTCAAAGGCTATAATTTTTAGGCGTGAATGAATTTTCTTCCCTTTCATTAGGATGGTTATATATTTTGTTCTTTTTTAAAGAATATTACCAGAAAAAAGGCATTATTCCTTTATGTGTTCGTATCTTAATTCTTAAGAACATTTAAGTTTTCATCCTACTCCCTAAACGGCTAAAAACATCAAATCAAGAATTTTGTTTTTTTGTTTTTTTCTCCCGTCGGTATGAAAATACAACGAATATTACTTATAGGCAGTGTTGCAAAAATCTCAATCCGAATAATTCTCGATTAATCGCTAGTCTATTTCACAGATTAATTTTGGGCTAGTCGGTCAATTAATCGGTCAACGGTCAAATCCGGCCAAAATTCGCGGTTTCCGGCAAGATTCCGACCAAAATCAGCGGTTTCCAGCAAGATTCCGACCAAAATCGACGGTTCCGAGCGAGATTCAAGCAAAAACTAACGGTTTCAAGAGATAATCCAGCCAAAATATGTTTGTGTATGTATTATACTGAAAATTACATATAAATTGTGTGTGTATGTATAAAACTGAAATTTATACATAATAGTCCGATTAATCTCAATAAATACCGACTAATTGTTAGTTCTCACCCAACCGCCCGACTAGCGACTAGCGATTTTTACAATACTGCTTATAGGTACCAAAAGACACAAAAATAAAATACATATGACAAAAATACCCCCACCTCAAAATAAAAGTTTTTTGTTTACTAAATTAAAAAATGATAATGATAGCGGTGCATGGTGGTTAATAAATAATTTGGTTGTAGATATAATAGTGCTTTTCGTGTATACAAAAGGTGAGGTGTAACTAAACGTTATTTTAGACCATGTCTAGTTATATATGGAAAAAGCTTGTAGTGTTGGCTAATACTCCGTAACTAAATAAATTGTGAGTTTTCACAAATGCATGCGATTGATTGGTTGTTTATTATCTTACTCAATTTCATTTATCTTCTTTATTGAGTATCTGTCAAATTAAAATTGACAACATTTCTTTCTTCTAAATTTACAATTTTCCGTAAAAGGGTGTCTACGTGAGCGTTCATGAGACCCACCAAATTTTATTGATCGTCCAATATTGGTAAAATGTAAAAACGAACAAATGTAAACACAAATTTTTTTTTCAATTAAAGATATTGTATTCCAGTCCCACGTCATCCACTTTAAATGTTCTTGGTCTTTACTCTTTCAATAGCATCCATCACGAAAAAAAAATGATTATATGTTATGGTTCAAATTAAGTCATTATAATCGATTAAGAGATAGAAGAACTAGAGAGAAGAAGTTTACTCAATCAGTTGATGATCAATAATTCGTCTACTTAAACGGGTAAGGGTTACAAGTTACACATTTAACCGTCTGCTCACTTAACTACATTTACAACTAATCTCCTTTTACTATTTAACACGTAACAATACTCTCCCCTCTAAAGATTCTTGTCCTCGAGAATTATATATAAGAGAGAAAAAAATTGACTTATGCATGAACATAATCACAAAATCCTTGCAAACTAATACCACATCTAAGAACAAAAGGCGGCATATGAGCTACGCTTGTATTCTAGCTACTGCAATGCATACACGAGTAGACTTGATTTGAGCACTGCCTAAGATTACCGCCTTTTAACGCCTTCCTCTTTTACTTAAAAACATCAAGCCAATAATGAGCTTTAATGCAACCTCTTGGGCAAATTCATCTATTTTCTTGAAAACTTAGACGCTCTATAAACATGAAAATAAAATGATGTGTAATTCAAACAATGGTATCACTCTGTATATCAGTCGTAAGTGCGTAACTTTACAATTTGTTTCTTTTATATCTCCTGTAACTGGTTTTCAATACTGTTATGATAATTTTCAAACTTATTAAACTCATGACAGATAGTTCAAATGCTTTAAAAATAATTTCAAAAGGTTTTAATTACGTCACATTGATAAAGTCTCTGTAAACCTACATGATGGTTACTACTAGTATTGTTGGGTTTTGTATACAAGGTTTGCCTAATGGGCTATTTACATGTTAATAAACGGACATGTGTTAGCTAATAAATAATATGACCACAGTCTCGAGTGACAAGTACCTTTCGGTAATTTGTAAGCAGACGGATCTAAAAACATCTTAATGTTGTAACTGTAAAAATGTGTCATTCCAGTATTTCCTGATGGTCAAATGTTTTTAAACATGCCTCACGTAACTTGTTAAAAGACATAGGATTGATGCATGTGGGCCTTCCAGCTTAAATAAGTGGCTTATCATCGGAATAAAGGAACATATTTTGTAAATTAAGGTTTATCCCTGTAAAACCTTTGTACACATAAAGTGGCTTGTATCACAGTTTATGAAATAAAATCACGGTGTTTCACAATCTACTAAAATTTTCCTAACTACGGTCCATTCAGTGGCGGATCTAGAACAAAAATTAGGGGTAACGTTCAATTTTTTTATCGAGTTGCATACAATGTAAACGAAACACGATAATAAATAAATTTAAGCACATACCTAATAGATTTCACCTCTTTGATCTTTGCAAGCTTGATTGCACAAACCGTCTTTATAAGTTTCATTTTATAAAAACATCTTCTAACTGTTTGGGCTGATATCATCATTTTTTTTGTAATTCTCATTTAAAAAGATTGTTAACAAGACTGTTTTTTCATCTTCCAAGTTCCTTAATTTTAGAGGAAACAAAATTTTGAACTATAAATCCATAATCAATTCAAATTTCAACCTTTAATCCATATTCAAATACGATTTACACGCAAACCCTAAATCCCTAATCAATTCCACAAAAACCATTATCTAGATATCCAATGTAAACCATAATCAATTATTTAATTTTCCGTAAACAGTTCCAAATTAACAATTTATATAAACGGATTTTGGTTTTAAATACTCCCAACTTTGACTCATTGGTAGATAGCACTTCCAATTTACGAAATGTTCTCCAACACTCATAACTTTTAACGTATTTTCTTCTAGCACTCTCGGAGTAACGAGACACTGACTTCGTCAGTGTTTGGGGTAAAAAGTGTCATTTTTCAAAGTTCAAGGGATAAAATCAAATTTTCATTTATTATATATTTCACCATCCATCTCCATCCAACCACCACCCCTCTTCCCTGCTGACAACGACCAACCACCACCGCCACTGACAGCCACCAACCACCACAGCTGCCACCACCACCATCAGAACTATATCGCCGGAATTTGGAAACATAACAAGCCTTCAACAAATCTACCTCGGGTATTACAACACTGCCGGTGTAAGTTGTTTTCCCAGAGTTACAGATGTTGGTGCATAATGTCAGTAGTTCAGTGTCTAGTGTCTGTAATTGCGTTTGTAATATTTTATGTTTTGTATAAGCGAAGTTGCTAACAAGTTCGCTGATATGGGCGAACTTGTTAGACAAGCGAAGTTAGTGACAACTTCGCCTGAACATGCCAGGCGAAGTTGTCGTGATTATATAAGCCATCTGTTACGGCTTATTAATAATGAATTCAGTTTTACAGTTTTCGTGTATTCGAGTCAGAGAGAGTCTGTAATCAAGTGATCTTCGTATCACGTGTTTAAGGTTGGTATACAACGTGTTTGATTATCGTGTGTTAATCGTATTGTTTTCTATACTCGTAACGTCTTACGTAGGGATTCCGCACCTGCGTAGTACGTGATATCTCGTGTAGATCCGGCTAGGAACCTACAATTGGTATCAGAGCGTTTGCTCGATTTTGTGGTTCGGGATTATCACACGGGTATAGAAATCGTTCCGTTCGACTATTCGCGGGACGAGTTTTCTGAGTTTTTGTGTCCTACTCACCCCCTACCTTCAAAAACAACCCATAACACCTTCACACACCTCGAAAAACCCAGAAATCTAATCTGCAGAAAGTTCGTGTTCATCAGGCGAAGTTGCCGTCACTGTAAGTAGGGTTTCGGCGAAGATATAAGGTTAAGCGAAGTTATCCACAACTTCGCCTACCTCTTCAAGTTCGCTTATCTTAAGCGAAGTTACCCTCAACTTCGCCTACCTCCCAAGTTCGCTCAACTTAAGCGAAGTTATTCTCAAGTACGCCAATCCAGCGAATTTAAGAAAGTGAGCGACGTTACAAATTCACGCGAAGTTAAGCTTTAAGCGAAGTTATCCACAACTTCGCCAACAGTGCTGTTTGAAAATAAAATTTTTATTTTCGGATTTCTTTGAGTTTAGAGAAAGATGTCTTCGATAAACATTACTGAACTAGTAAAGATGGAAATAGAAGCAGGTTCAGCTACAAAGGCACCCAAGATGCTTAAGAAAACGGATTATGTAGCGTGGAAAGATCGTTTTGAACAATATGTCAAGTATCAAGATGCCAAGATGTGGGTGTGTATACAAGATGGTTACATTCCACCTACTACTGAGTATGAAGGTCGTGATCAGATCAAGAAGTACAAAGAAATGGAAGATGAAGAGAAGAAGATGTATGAGGCAGAAAGTAAAGCTCATGCAGCAATTACAATGGCTCTTCCACAAGAGATACTTCACACCTTCCGAAAGTATAGGACTGCTAGAGAGCTTTGGGAAGCTCTTGAAAACCGTTTTGAGGGCAATGTGGGAATTCGTGCTTCGAAGATTAAACTTCTAAAAACCCAATTCTCGGTCTTCAAGTATCTAAAAAACGAATCACTTGATGATATCATCACCAGATATTATCATCTGATGACTGAACTCAGCAACTATTCAATTGCATACAAAGAAGATGAGATTGTTGAGAAGCTTCTTGATGCTCTCCCACCAAAATGGGAGATGTATATTGTGTTGATGAGAGAAGTAAAGACTTTGCTGACTATGACCTTGAGACAGCAGTTAACAAGCTGAGAACGTTTGAACTGAACATGGTACGAAAGGAGACACCTACCGATCAGGTTCAAGATCTGGGTATGTATGGGGCAAAGGTTAACTCCGGATCAAGTTCGAAAACGGAATCATCTGCTTATTACTCTAAGGGAGAGTCAGGCGCGAGCTCAACACATGAGGGACATGTTTCTCTCAATATGAACGGTGATGTGTGCTATGTAGCTGGAGGGTCAAATACTTCTCAACCTCAAGCGACCAGAGTAGTTATTCCCCAAGGGTTTCAAACAACAACTACTAGAAGATGCCCATGAGTGTCAAATCTGCTGAACAGCAGTTTGCTCTCTATGCATCTTTTATTGCTTCGTATGAGAACTACATTCAGGGTAAGATCGTTGATCCTGCAGTTTTGGATGAAGACTATGACCAGATCGATGCTGATGATCTGGAGGAGATGGATCTGCAGTGGCAGATGGCTATGATTGTCAGAAGGGTGAAGAGGTTCATGAAGAAGACTGGCAGGAAGTTTGTCGGTGAGAGGCCAGGGTTTGATAAGTCTAAGGTTCGCTGCTACAACTGTCAGCAGAATGGCCACTTTGCAAAAAAATGCAAGAATGAACGTGTAGAACGCAGTCAGAATAGATCTACACAGCAAAGTGGGAGTGGTAATGACTATAGTGCCATGATTTCCAGACAGAATGAAGAGTACAACTGGAATCTGCATGTTGAAGAAGTATTTGAACAGGCCAACTTGGCAAACATCGAAAATGCAGATAGTGAGAAGGGAACTGGCGAAAATGAAGCGTACATGGCAGATGTAGCAGACCAGCTCTCCGAGGTAAGTACCGAACTCCCTTGTACTAAGTGTGAACTTCTGTCTGAACAACTGACAACTCTAACTGATCAGTTTATTAGTTTGGATGCGCAATATAAAACTTTAAAAGAAGATCATCATTTCACTAAAGCTAGAGAAAATAGTTACTAAGTAAAAATTAAAGCTAGTGAAACATATATTAAAAGTCTTAAAGCAAAGCTTGCTGAAAAAATTAACATGATTGATCTTAGCTATGAAGTTCTAGAAGAGAAAACCAAACTAATAGCTGAGAGGGAAAAACAGATAGCTGATCACCAGGTAAAAGTGGTGGAACTTAACAGGAAACTTGAACAATTCAGAAATTCCTCCGCTATACTTGATCACCTTGTTAGTGATCAAGGGTCTCCAAAAAGGGGAGGAATTGGTTATCATGAAGTTCCACCACCTTTCAATCATAATTACACTTATGACCCTAGTAATCAGAAATCTGTCGATGTTGACTATGGTCAGACAGTTCCAGTTCCAGTTACTGCTAAAAAACCAGAAGTTAGTAAGCCTGTTGCAAGTGTTAAAATTTCTGCTCCGAGTCCTGTCTCATCTAACTCGGACAAGTCTTCTGAGTCGTGTGACACAAAACAAGAGGAAGTATTACCAAAAAGTGGAGAGAAAAATAAAACACCTGAAAAGAAGCCTCCACTAAACTCGTATGTCCCACCTTATGTGAGACAAATGGGCAGTAATACTGCCTCAACATCTAAGACAACTTTTGATAAGAAAGTTGAACACAGGAGTTGTTTCAGATGTAATCAATTAGGACACCTTGTTGCTGATTGCCCTCTGAAGCAGAAATTCAGAGGAGTGAGGTCTTCAAAATCTGAGAAAAGAGCTAACGGTAATCGATTTAATGGTAAAAATGAAAACCCATCAAAATTCAGAAATTGGTCTAATCCAGGTTTTCAAAGAAATAGATCTCAGTTTTTCACTGCAAACAACCAAACCATAAGTAATAATTCATTTAATTCAAGATGGGTTGAGTGGCCTCATAGACAATCCACAAGATGGTATCCTATTAGGACTCACAGAAATTATAATGATACTAACTTTGGACAGCCAAGGTACGGGATGTATCGACCCAAGACCAAGAGGTCTTGGGTCCCTAGATTTTAATCATCTGATTTAATCGTGCAGGAACAGTTGAACAGGGCTGCCAACAATCAATGGGTTGTGGATAGCGGCTGTTCCCGGCACATGACGGGTAACAAGAAATTGTTGCACGACTTGAAACATGTTCAAGGAGGAAGAGTGAGTTTCGCAGGAGAGAGCGGTGGAAAGATCACAGGAATTGGGACTGTGACTAACGGGAAGATGACGCTAGAGAAAGTTAACTTTGTTGAAGAACTGAAGCACAATCTGCTGAGTGTTTCGCAGATCTGTGATAAGGATTATACCGTGCATTTCACGAAGAATGAGGCGATAGTGTTGTATCCTGGTTTTAAGATACCAGAGGACTGGATTGTTATGAAGGCTCCGAGAGTGAAGAATACGTATATCATGGATATGAGGTCTACTGAAATGGCCACTGAAGAATCATGTCTTTTGTCGAAAGCGACTGAATCAGAGTCCGAATTATGGCATAGGAGAATGAGGCACATTCATCTTCGTAAGATGAACTACCTTGTCAAAAATGGGCTTGTGTTGGGGGTTCCCTTGAAGAATTTCAACTTCGAAGACAAATGCTTATCATGCAAGAAGGGAAAGCAACACAAGAAATCCCATCTCACCAAGAAGGTCAATTCAATTGTCAGTACCCTAGAATTACTTCACATGGATCTCTTCGGTCCCGTGAATGTAAAAAGTCTAGGAGGAACATCGTACTGCTTGGTGATTACTGATGATTTTTCTCGATACTCGTGGGTATATTTCCTGAAGTCGAAGGATGAAACTGTTCAGATGGTAATAAATTTGATTACCAAAGTTGAGAACATTATGGGAAAAAAAGTTAAATACATCAGGAGTGACAATGGGACTGAGTTCAAGAACTATCAGATGGAGATCTTCTGCCTACAGAAGGGGATTGAACACCAATACAGCGCACCGTACACTCCGCAACAAAATGGAGTGGCTGAGAGGAAGAACAGGACTTTGATTGAAGGAGCCAGGACCATGCTGGCTGATTCGAAACTTCCCGTGGTGTTCTGGGCTGAAGCCGTTGCAACAGCCTGTTATATCCTTAATAGAGTGTTAACTGTTAAAAGATTAAATAAAACCTGTTATGAACTAATGCATGGGAGAAAGCCCAACTTGAGTGGTCTTGAACCATTCGGGTCCCCGTGTTCGATATTAAAGACCAATTCAAAATTTGGTGAAGTTGCCGACGAAGGAATCTTAGTCGGATACGTTGTTGGGACTCCCAACAGACGGGTCTTTAATACATCGACCAGCAAGGTTGAGGTGGTGTGTAACACTGATATCACAAGTTACAAATCACCAAAACCAAGCACGGGACCCGCTGGGGTTTTTGACTATGATAGACTTTTTAAATCTTTTAACATGCCTTATTTGGATTTTGCAGAAGATGAGGAACGAATTGCTACGAAGATGATATGCGATGAGGAAGACACTTTGGTGCAAAGACCACAGTATGATGAATGTCAGCCTTCCTCGTCAAATGCTGTCAATACCCCTGCTGCCTCTACTGAAGAGGAATTCATCAATCCGTTTCACTCTCAACATCAATCAACCATGGATGAGCTATCTTCGAACTTGGAAGATAATCTAAATGTCAGTTCGGTTCCGACTACGAGAATTCACAAAAATCACCCGTTGGAGAATGTGATAGGTGATCTGTCCGCCGGTGTACAAACAAGAAAAAGCGTGAATGAGCACACCTGTGTTTACACAAGCATTAAAGACACGGGCATTATCAACGAATGCTTGTACACCTGCTTCATCAGCCAGATTGAACCAAAGAACTATCAAATGGCTCTTAAGGACAGCTCGTGGGTCGAAGCCATGCAAGAAGAGTTAGCTCAGTTTAAGAAAATGGAAGTATGGAATCTGGTTGAAAAACCGAAGAATGTACATGCGATAGGCACTAAATGGGTCTTCAAATGTAAGAGAGATGAGAAAGGGGTTTTTATCAGGAATAAGGCGAGGCTGGTTGTTAAAGGCTTTAATCAACAAGAGGGGATTGATTACAATGAAGTATTTGCTCCTGTGGCAAGATTGGAAGCCATTCGGCTGTTTTTGGCATTTGCTGCTCATAAGGAGATGAAAGTTTTTCAGTTGGATGTGAAGAGCGCGTTCCTAAACGGTAAAGTCGACGAGGTTGTGTATGTTGAGCAACCTCCGGGTTTTCCTGACCCTGACTTTCCCGATCACGTGTACAAGCTAAGTAAAGCGCTGTATGGACTACATCAGGCACCTCGTGCCTGGTACTCAACGTTATCCGATTACTTGCTTGAGAATGAGTTTGAAAGAGGTAAGATTGATAGCACGTTGTTCTTCAAGAGAAAGGGAAGCGACTTTCTGCTGGTGCAAGTCTACGTGGATGACATTATCTTTGCTGCATCAAAGGTCATCATGTGTCAGGAGTTTGAGGCCGTCATGAAGAAGAGATTTGAAATGAGTGCTATGGGTGAACTAACTTTCTTTTTAGGATTGCAGGTTGATCAGAAGAAAGACGGGATGTTCATTCATCAGACGAAGTATGTCCATGATGTTCTCAAACGCTTCAAGATAGAGGACAGCACTCCATATGAAACTCCAGTCTGCGTCAATCACAAATTGGGTGCTGATTCAGATAACGATGCAGACGTGGACCCAACCCAATATCGGGCTATTATAGGTTCTTTAATGTACTTAACTGCTTCTAGGCCTGATATAATGTTTGCTGTTTGTCTTTGTGCACGCTTTCAGGCAAACCCAAAAGAATCTCATTTGAAGGGTGCGAAGAGGATACTGCGTTATCTCAAGGGCAAACCGAAGTTGGGGTTGTGGTACCCGAGAGGAGGAGACTTGGAGCTAGTCGCTTACACAGATTCTGATTATGGAGGGTGCGATCAGAGTCGGAAGTCTACAACTGGTGGATGTCAGTTTCTTGGTGGCAGATTGGTGTCGTGGCAATGCAAGAAGCAGACTTCAGTCGCAATTTCAACCTGTGAAGCAGAATACATGGCAGCATCCAACTGCTGCTCCCAGGTTCTTTGGATTCAACAACAGTTGCGCGACTATGGTCTGAATTTCTCACTTACTCCTATTTGCATTGATAACACAGCTGCTATCTCAGTAACTAACAATCCCGTGAAGCACAGTAAAACTAAACATATTGACATACGTCATCATTTTATACGGGATTGTGCTGAGAAGAAGCTGATTGAGCTCGAAAAGGTTGATACGTTAGATAATTTCGCTGACTTATTCACGAAAGCGTTTGACAAAACTAGATTTCAAAATCTTGTTGAGCTGAATGGGATGATCAATCCCGAGTAACCATGCTTTGTGTTTTTTATTAAAAAAAAAAAACCGTCACTATCGCTTAGAACTATGTCAGTTGCCTCAGTTTGAAGGACATGTCTTAGGATATGTTTGGTCCTTATTTCTACTTGTAGAATATGAGGATAGCCATTAACCAGATGACTGAAAGTGACCGGGGCGGTTTATGATGAGTTTTCATTCTTTCGCTGAAAATTACTCGATCATACTTAGTTAGAAGGACACATACTAGTATGTGGTCGGTCCAGCTGATCCATTGGATCTTCGGGATAGCCGTTAACCTGAAGACTTTGATCTGGTCGGGGCGATAGAAGTTAAATTTTTCTTTTAGGGAGATGAAATTATTTTTCAAGTCTACTACTACGTAAGAAGTTACTTTACTATGTTTAACAGAAAATTGATCCAACCTTGGAAAGTGATAGGTATACTGATTCTGTGTGCTTAACTAGTGAAGTTATTAGGCTTAAAAGTCTTTAGAACAGTCATTGTATGTCATGGTAGCTTTTTATGGTGCGTAAAAGTAGAAGTGATACTAACTAAATCTACTCGATTTTTTGTGGAAACTCCTTAAGAGTTGTGCATGTCTTCATACATATCTTTCCGAATGATGGGCAGAAAATCGATTACCCAGTCATATACGAGCCCGTGAGTGTTCTGATTCCCGTGAAGATAGAGTGTCAAGACGCTGCAGTGATCCAGATTCGGGACTTGCAGTTATTTTCTTCTTGAAGTTGTGTATATACGTGTTAATAATAATAAAATAATAATAATAATAATTTCTAGAGTTCATAATGATAATGATTATCAATCAAGACACAAGAAGGTGAACGGGAAACAGAGTCTAAGATCGAAGAGTAATTACTACTTAATCAGACACTACGGGTTGAGGTCAATTCGGGGTGACTTGGGGAAAATCAAATACGCCTTGAGAATAGATAGGAGGCATCATAATCTCTGAGTTGTTGCCCACTTAAGTTTTGAGCTTAATTGAACCTAACTCGTATCACAGAAACGATGAAAACCATTTTAAGTATATTACCTGCTTACAACCTGTTTCTTTATGTCATAATACAGCGGAACACGGATCTGTGTGACAGTCACGAAATTAGTATGATTCCTGTTCGGATCTTTTCCAAAACATGGTAGTCCCTGTCGAGACTGAAATTTGATCCCGTGTACTTTAATTTTTCAAATTTTTGTTACTTTTGTAATTGTTTGATTTTATACCTGGTTACTTGGTCTTGATCGTTTCATTTAACACTTTAAATGATGTTTTAAAACCTAATTGCAAATTGTTCAAATTATGGGGTTTGTTTTGAAAAATTTTAATATCAGCGAAGTTCTGCATAACTTCGCCTGATAGGCGAAGTTATCCACAACTTCGCCGGTACATCTGCGGCCCTATATAAAGAAGTTTTAAAGTCAAGAGTAACAATCAAAGAGTTCAGACTGTGGAATACGACTGTTGTGTCACCGGAGGAGAACGTGGACCTTGATGCAGAATTTTGTGGTCAAGGCTTCTTTGATATGGATCGGGTGGATCCAGAGGAGAACGTTCAGGTCCCTGTTGAACGTGCCTCGACTGTGCATGTTACTAGGGCAGCTACAACGGTGGCTGGCTCAGATTCTGATGATGAAGTGGCAGAGGCGAGAAGGATTATGGTGACTCGAGAAAGACTACATGGGAAAAGAAAGAGAACAGATGATGATGACGAGTCAGACTTTGAGAAAGAGGTACAACAGTTGATAAGAAGGTCAAGAAGGGAACGGATAGGTGCAGGATCAGGAGCCGGTGAAAGCTCTAGGGTGGTACGTTTCACTCCACCAGCACTATCCGGTATGACAATGGTTCCCTCATCCCTACAGGTTACAAGGCCAAGCGCTACGGGTGTTCCCGTGGTGGCTACCTCATCTACATTTGGCCTTCCACCCACTACTTTCCAACTTTTGGCTCCCGTGATCGTTTCGTTGCCGCCTCCGACTGTTACTCCATCGGAGGTCGTGGCACGCTTTATTGAGTCGACTGTTGTGGCCACTGCAGGGCTATCGGTGACGATACCACCTGCGGTTACGTCTATTTCTACTTCTGAGGTCCCGGTGACATCGGAAATCCCTCCTCAGTACACTCAAGACATTTCACATATGAGGTTCGATTTCGATGCAACCCTCTCAGACTCAGAACAAATAGCAGCACTTGAACGGGTCGTGGCAGAACAATCAAGGGTGAATCTTATCCAGACCCAGGCTATTCAACGCCTAGTTGCAGAGAATCAGATGCAGTCGTCCCTGCTGGTAGAACATGGAAAGATCATAGATGCTCTGAAGGAGTTCTTGGCATCTCAGGGGGAGACGAGCTGTAAAGGCGACGAGTTGAGGACCAAGAGAAGGAATGATAGAGACGATGATCCCAATGCGTCGAAAGATGCAGGTGGTGAGCTACCAAGAACTGATCAAGCTCTTGGAACTTCCACAACTCAGGGGGAGTCGACAACTGCAGCTGGTGGTGATGATGTGGTGGTAGTGGACGTAGAAGAGATGGATGATGTTTTGGTTGGTGATGATGATGTACTACCAAGTGATGTGATAGAGAAGATTGGAGAAGATATTGTGATTGATACAGAGATAAAAGAGGGAGAGATAGTAGAAGAGAATGTGGAGCATGAGATACCAGATGTTGAGAAAGCAGGTTTGAGTGAACAGATTGGAAGCGATGAGTCTGAATGGGAAGAGCAGCCTAGATGGAAGGAAGGCTATGCTCAGTGGTTCGTCAAAACGAAGAAACCGGCGGTCCCTACAATGTTTAAGAAGAGTTACAACATTAAAGGCTATGCTGAAGCGAAGAAAGGGATTATATGCTGGATCTATGATAAGCAGTTGAGGCTCTTCGTGATTAAAATGTATGACGGTGTTCAGTATTTTAAAAGAATGTTAAGATCGTTGAATACACTGCCGGAATGTGAAGTGAAAGACTTAGCCAGATTGGGGTTAATCAATCGAAGTGATGATAATATGGCTAGAGTCATTGGGAAAATTGTATGGAAAGAGAGTATAAAAGAGAAGAAATTTGAGCTGTTAAAACCACAGAAGGGAAAACTTGTTGAAAACAAGGATAGAGGTTTGAGAGCTGATGGAAAGCCTTGGATGGTCATGAAGTATAAACCGATCCGGTGTTTGAAAGAAGTACCGATGAAGCTTATGCCCAAGGATGTGCTTAAAGACCTAAAGTGGTGGTTTGTAGATTGTGAGACAGCTGAGGCAGTGATGGAAGACGAGGATGAACAAGAGGTGCTAAGAGTTTACGATCCGATGCATTTGGTAAACTTATCGCAAGCTGATCTGCAGGTGCTCAATGAGAAGAAAATCTTTTATATTCCTGCTTGGAAAGACGAAGCGAGGAAATATCAAAGAGTTGTGTCGGTTTGTGTTCGAGAAGGAGTGCATGTGTGAAGATACAAGGTTGAAGATTACAAGACACGTGATTGAAGCTAAAGAGATGAAGCTACTACCAAGGGGGAGTCTGTTGGTGCATAATGTCAGTAGTTCAGTGTCTAGTGTCTGTAATTGCGTTTGTAATATTTTATGTTTTGTATAAGCGAAGTTGCTAACAAGTTCGCTGATATGGGCGAACTTGTTAGACAAGCGAAGTTAGTGACAACTTCGCCTGAACATGCCAGGCGAAGTTGTCGTGATTATATAATCCATCTGTTACGGCTTATTAATAATGAATTCAGTTTTACAGTTTTCGTGTATTCGAGTCAGAGAGAGTCTGTAATCAAGTGATCTTCGTATCACGTGTTTAAGGTTGGTATACAACGTGTTTGATTATCGTGTGTTAATCGTATTGTTTTCTATACTCGTAACGTCTTACGTAGGGATTCCGCACCTGCGTAGTACGCGATATCTCGTGTAGATCCGGCTGGGAACCTACAACAGCACCTCTAGCCGGTAACTCACTGATGAAATCCAATATTGATCCGTGAAGCTTGTTACAGAACAGGTTAGTAAAGAGAGGTTCTTGAGGTTCCGGAATGAGTCTTGTATCTCGCTTGTGAATAAGGTATCACAAATTTAAAGCTTTCCAATCTCAAGCGGGACTTCATCAGATAGGCCGCAGTTAGCGGCGTCGAAGCTACGGAGGTTAGATATGTTATCGAGTTCTGACGGAATACCGCCGGTGTAAGTGTTATAATATCCAAGGTAAATTTGTTGAAGTCTTGTTATGTTTCCAAGTTCCGGCGATATAGTTCCGATGGTGGTGGTGGTGGCAGCTGTGGTGGTTGGTGGCTGTAAGTGGCGGTGGTGATTGGTGACTGTCGACAGGGAAGAGGGGTGGTGGTTGGTTGGAGAGGGATGATGAAATATATAATAAATGAAATTTTGATTTATCCCTTAAACTTTGAAAAATGACATTCTTTACCCCCAAACACTAACGAAGTTAGTGTCTCGTTACTTCGGGAGTGCTAGAAGAAAATACGTTAAAAGTTAGGAGTGTTGGGGAAAATTTCGTAAGTTGGAAGTGTTATCTACCAATGAGTCAAAGTTTAAAGTATTTAAAACCAATATCCCTTATATAAACAAACAAACCTTTACATTTTTTAATATAAGTGGAAAAAAACCTAATTGAAACTGTGGAGGTCGGAATATCGAAGGCCCGAGCAACAGCTGCAGCAGTGGAGGTTGGAGGGTAGAATAGGGCGCATGTGTGTGTCGATTAGAGATGTTCAAAACGGTTTGGGACTAGGAACCGGAACCGGTTCCTAACCGGTTCCTATATTCAAAACCCCCTTTTAAACCGGTTCCAGGCTCGAACCGGTTAGGGAACCGAACCGGTTCTCCCACCCTCGGACCCCTAACCTATCTAACCGGTTCTTACCGGTTCCTACACTGTAACCGGTTCCAACCGGTTACAGTGTAAAAATTTTATTTTTTTTCGTTTTTCGTTTGCGATTTGGATTCTAAACTACGATTCGTATTTGTATAGCATGAAAAATAAACAAAACAATTAACATAAAATTCATTTTGTTTACTTTAAGAAGTTCAAAAAAAAAAGGTTACATGTTTTAAAATCTTCAAAAACAAACTAACAAAACATTAAACTTATAAATATAAAGTTGTGACATATAATTTCTAGAAAAGCCTTCTTGTTCGTCGTAATTATTGAGCGGCGACTTCTTCCTCGGAATTACTTGTAGAAATGTCTTCTTGTTCGTCGTGCACTCGAACATCAAGTGGTGTTTCATCTTCGAGAGTGGTTACGTGTTGAATACGATCGATTGAGTCCAAGTGATCCTTTAAGCAAATGCACATCTCCACCGACTCCGAATTTAGTCTTGTTCTTCTCACCGATATTACCCTGCCACTAAGAGAAAAAGCGGATTCCGAAGCTACCGTAGAAGCTTGGACGGTTAGTAAATCACGGGCCATGGTGGCAAGAATCGGAAACTCGGTTTCATTTACCTTCCACCAAGCCAAAACATCAAAAGTGCCATATTCCTCTTCGGATAAACCGGTAGAGTAATCATTTGCACTATACCTTCCTAGTTCGCTTGAAGGGGTGTTACCCCTTTGTTTTTTAGCCGTTACGTTGCGAACGGTGTTCATAAGGCTAATCATGGGATCTCGTACTCTAGTAGCACTTGAACTTGATGAAGACCCCCCCGGCATAGGCATGTGTATGTTTGACCCATATTTATTTAAATAAAAGTCATACATAAATTTAAAATTCAAGTTAAAATAATTTTTTGCCTCTGTTGAAAAGTTTGGGTCAATTTCATGCATATCTAAGGCTGAAAAAATTTCGTCTATCACACATTCAACCCCCGTAACATTTAACATTGGGTTTAAAGCGGCGGCGCAAGTAAAAACCGGTGGCAATTCAAGAAAGTATTTTTTTAATTTAAACTTCATTGGTAATATTATGTTTGAAAACATTGGACTTTTATTTTCAAATTCTTTAAGATTGTTAACCATTAAAAATAACTCTGAAAGAACCAAGGGACTTGTCGGATAATACGTTCCCGATAGTTTCGTAGTTGATGTTTTAAAAACTTCAAGAAAAGTCGATAAGTCATTGATAATTGCCCATTTCTCATTTGAAAAGGGGATTGCCAAATCATTCTCGGCAAGACTAGAATGAAACATTTGTAAAGTTTCTCTTTGTTCCAAAGCACTTTGAAACATTGTGCAAGTGGAATTCCATCGATGAGGTACATCCCAATTAGCTCCCAAAGCTTTTCTTCCCGTATCTTTACAAAATTTTCTATAATCCATTTGTCTTTTTTTACTTTTCTTAAAAACTTCATGTAGCATTAGTCTAAAATCATTTATAACCGATGTAACCTCATCCGAAGCAAGTTCGTCTTGCACGATTAAATTAATGATATGTGCAACACACCTTAAGTGAAAAAATACACCATTGCAAATCGGCGTATATTTTAATTTTAATTTATCAACCGCCGATATATTATTCGACGCGTTATCAAATGCCATTGAAAATATTTTATTTTCAAGTTTATAAGTTTTTATAACATAATCTAAAATTTCAAACAAATTATCTCCCGTATGTGGATACTCAAAGAGTTCGAAAGCAATGGTGCGTTTCATCATTTCCCACGATGACGGGTCTACCCAATGAGCGGTGACACAAAGATAAGATTCGGGTAGACCATGTGGAGCCGACCAAACATCACTAGTTAAGTTTATTCCCGTATTTATATTTTCAAAATATGCAATTAGTACCTATTTGGCCTTCTTCCACAATTTTAAACAATAACGTTTAAGAGTATGACGACTTACGTGAGTGTATTGTGGTTGAAGCGTATCTCGAATCATGGCGGTTAAGCGAGGGTTGTCGAAGTGGCTAAACCGCAAAGTTTCTTGAATCACAAACTTCGCCATACGATCTTGAACTCGATCAATTTGGTATGTAAATATTCCGCCTTCACTATCCATTTGCGTTTGTTGCGAATCGACGTTCTTTTTCAACGCCTTGCAATACGGTTTTTCGATGTGTTTCTTCAAATTTGAATTCGAAAGTGGGTTTAAATAAACCCCACAAAACTTGCACCGAGCCTTCAATGAATGGTCACTCAATTCAACCAAATCCCAATTGCACCAAATCTCTTGATTACGATTATGAGGTACAATACGAACGAATTTGGTTCGGCGTTGGAACCTTGACCAACCGATGATTGTGAGGCAGCCATAACAACAAATATGAATATAGAAGAAGAGAAAACAAGATATTAGAGAACTCAAAACGTTGTAATAGCGTTTTTTGTATTTTTTTACGTTCGGGTTTGCGTTTTGAGTGTTGTGATGAACCCATGACACCAAATACCTATTTATACTAATAGTGGGGTGCTTGGGGGAGCCAAAAAACGGCTATTTTTGACCCCAACGGTCAAAAAACGGCCAAAAAAACGATTTCCAACGGCTTAATCGATCCAACGGCTAGAACCGGTTCCGGATGGAACCGGTTAGGAACCGGTTCCGGTTCGGTTCCGGTTCCTACCCGCCCCCACTCAGAAACGCAAGAACCGGTCACGGATCATCGGGTTGAATCAGATAGGGTCCGGTTCCTACCAAAAACGGGTAGGAACCGGTTCGGTTCCGGTTCGGGTCCACCGGTTCGGTTCCAGGAACCGGTTTTTTTGATCAACTCTAGTGTCGATGGCTTTAATTTGGGCTTTAAAAGACAAAGAACAAATGGTGTCACAGTGGACTTTTAGATTGGTTTGGGCTTTTAATTAGAGTAGATGTGGGCTTTTAATTAGTTTAGGCTTAAATTTGCTTGGGCTTTTCACTAATCTTTGAGAATATACGGTGTTTGACTATTAGTGAGAGGTAAGATTATATTTTTTTAGGGGTATCGAAATATAAAAACTGTCAAAAAAATAAATAAATTTGCACTTGCGGCAAAAAGTTGAGAGCTAGCTGCTCCCTCCTTAGGCAGGTCCGCCCCTGACGGTCCTAATGAATAACACCGATACCAGTGCTCGTGTTCACGACTCCTCTTCCGGGTATAAGGTCGGGTCGTGGCAGTTACTATATATGTTGATGGCATTGCTATTACTAGGGGTTAAACTAAAAAGTAACTCAATAAAAAGAGGGTCAAACATGCCGTCCAAAGTACACATAAAACCTCATAATTGATTATATTTAAAATAACTAGACTATTCTTGAAATAACACATTTTTTGTAAGCACATTTTGACATATAACAAATCATCTTTTGGAAGGCAGTAGTATTCTTTAAACATAACACTGAAAAGCCTGTTTCTTGTAGCATTCTTTGAAGGAGAACAAGTAATCACCCTGATAAAATAAGAAACCACTTATTCAAGCATAAGAACTATAGCCTTTTGAGATAAACAAGTCCAAGATTTCCTAAATAGATCTACCCAATTGTTCATCGAGAGCGACACACAACAAAAGTGTGGACTATTTCTAGCAGTTTACACTTGTTGGATCATGCATTTCCATTTTCATGTTACTCGTAAAACAACATGATCGATTAACTATAAAACTTCGCCTAGAAGATAAACTGCATGCCATCACTCCCGTTAGGTACTAAAATCGACATGTTTTGTGTAGTGATGTGTATATTTAAACCGTCTGTATATCCCTAAAACTCAAATCCGGAAGCAAATAGCAAAGCAACACTAAACAACCACAATGGCCAAAGTTATTTATTGCATGTTTCTGTTTGCCTTCACATTTGCTAAATAGCAAACGCATGATCCTTCTTCAACTTCACAGCATACAGAAACAGAATATGAATTCAATATTAAGGCATTAAACCTGCACCCAAAACTAGATGCTAACATATTTAAACCAAACGCGTCCGATTCTGTCAGCATTTCAAATTCCAGATTCGTTGAGAAACCGTTAAGACTCACTGTCCTTGGCGAACCAGGTGCTACTATTCAAAATCTTGCTCATTTGGCTGGATATGTTAAACTTAATAAAACTATTGGTGCAAGGTATTTTTGTTGCCACCAAATATGCAAAAATTGCTATTAAAAATCCAGAACTATATTTTAACTATATTTGCAGAATTTTTTACTACTTTTTTCAGTCACGAACCAAGAAGGATGATCCTCTAGTTCTATGGTTGACCGGAGGACCAGGTTGTAGCGGTGCGATAGCACTTTTTATAGAAAACGGTCCGTTCCATTTGATCAATAATTCGTCTCTAACATGGAATGACTTTGGTTGGGATAAGGTCTGTTATACACTTAACTTTATAGGGGAAAGTTAACGTACAAATGAAATTAACATGCTAAACGTGAAAATCATTGGAGTAATTATATATACAAGTAGAGTAATTATTGATTATTCTATGATGTAATTACATAATTACTCTACTTGTATATATATAATTACTCTACTTGATTCTCACGTTTAGCATGTTAATTTCATTTGTATTTAATCCAAACCCTAACTTTATATATTATGAACATTGAATCATCTTGTAACAGTATTATTTCAACTTCCAATTGGCATATATATATGACAGGTTTCCAATATTATATTCATTGACCAGCCTACCGGAACTGGTTTCAGTTACAGTTCTAGTGATAAAGACTTGCGACGTGATCAAAAGGGCGTGAGTGATGATCTTTATGATTTCATGCAGGTCTGTAAACTGAAATTACTTATTTTGTCGAAAACTCAAACTTAATAACCTAATATTTAACCAGGGGTTCCTCAGTGCGCACCCTGATTTGGTGAAAAATGATTTTTATCTAGCTGGAGAATCATATGCTGGGCACTTCATTCCAGCTTTTGCTACGCGTATAATCCAAGGGAACGCGAACAAAAATGGTGTTCATATAAACTTTAAGGTTAAGTTACAACTTTGAATTTTGTAACCCTTTTAAGATTTTCGATCAATTACAATAATGGGATTATGGTAATATGAATAGGGAATTGCAATAGGCAATGGACTCACTGCACCTGGAACCCAGTACGCGTCATCTCCTGATTACGCTCTTGAGAATAAACTAATTAACAAACAAGATTTCGACAGAATAAATAAGATGGTGCCCGACTGTGAAAAAACAGCAAATGAATGCGGTAATGAAGTTTAAATACTTTTGATATATTCTTTTCAATCATTTGTTCATTACATTTTATTTGTAGCGACAAATGCCAAAAGCTGCCTTGATGCCCCGACTAAATGTCATCCGATTAATACGGAGATTTTGACCATCAGCAAGAAATGTGTAAGGATTCAAGTATCTTACAATCCTACAGCCATAATTAACAATGCTATTCATTTAAACTTAGTGGATTAATCAATCAATACTCTAAGAAGCTAAGAATATCACACACACATCAGCTTTAATGAATTTTTACTTAATGATCATTCTACCCTTTACATTATACTTGTTTAAACCCTACTTTTTGTTTGGATTTTGATCGACATAGATGATAAGTATCAAACCGTCATCTTTAATGAATATTTATTTAAGGCGCCTTTTTTGATTTTGCAACGGAAGATAATCGAAAACTCCAATCTGCATGCGATCATATATTTAAACTCGAATTAAATAAACCCAATTAACCAGACCACATGATTAAACGAACGATAATTATCAATCTAATATTTTGAGAAAACTATAGTTTATGGGTAAAAAAACAAAATAAGTTGATAGTGGGTAAAATAAAATTAAAGTTAAAACGGTAAATAATTTTTCTGGGATTAAAGATGTGCATATATAAAAATAAGGGTATACTGGTTATTTATTAAATTGTTTTAATGAACAAAGTACATTTGATAGTGTATCTATTTTGTAGGGTGGGCTCAGGCATATATGATATTTTTTGTTTTGCATGAATACATATGATATTTTTTTCAAGTTTGTAGATGTATATGTGATAATGTGAAGTCTCCCGATATAACTTTATGCTATGTGGCAGCAATATGATATTAGGAGGAAAGATTGCTATGACTTGTCCAAAATCGAACAGTTCTTGAACACGCCATCGACAAAGCAAGCATTAGGGGTGCCACCGAATATAAAGTACGCAGCATGTAGTGGTGCGGTGGGTGACGCAATGAAGGAAGACATATTTAAAAACCTTGCAGGTGGTATTCCAGATATTCTGAAGAATGGTATTAAGGTGCTTATATATGCCGGAGAATACGATCTTATTTGTAGCTGGCTTGGTAAGATTCTTTCATGCTGAATTCAAAAATCGAAACATGAATATGAAAGACTGAATTGCATTCCATTCAATAGGGGATTACAATATATATGGATGTAAGTGTTAAACTTTTAGCGGGTGAATCAAGAACACGAACACGAGATTTGATCACCACACGATCAACTTTTATTAAGAAAACGACAAACGAGAAAAACTTAATAATTAACTAACACATTGAACCTAGGGTATATATAAACCCACATTTCCTAATCCTAACCAACTTCAAATACATAATTTGAAACCAAATACAGTTAGGATTAAAGATAAGACTAACTTATATATAATAATAAACTAATTATTATTATACTAAATATTGTCCGAGATTCTAGGAGTCATCAATCTGAGTTGGTGTTGTACACGTTTAACAGTAAGTTGGGTTCGTTGGCTCAATACTAATAAACCCTAATGATAATATACATTCTGATATATAATGTTCCAGGGAACTATAGATGGGTGAAGGCCATGAATTGGCCGGGTCAAGCGGGATTTGGAGCAGCAAAGGATGTCAAATTTGACGTAGACGGGAAAGAAGCTGGACTGCTAAAGATCCAGGATCTACTCACTTTCCTTAGGGTTCGTGTGTGCGTGTGTATTAACAATTTACGATTAACATTGAACTCTACACGAGTTGACCACCCTATGTATCAAACAGGTGCGTGATGCTGGACATATGGTTCCACTGGATCAACCGAAGGCGTCACTGCAGATGTTAAAAATGTGGATGGAAGGAAAACTGCACTAAAAGAGAATGTTTTCTATGTGTAATAGACATATCTACACATAATATTACAAAAATATGATCTTTTAAAATGCTATTTAATTTATTTGTAAATTTGATAGAATATTGCAGCATAAAAAAAAGATAACGAACAATTAACGGTCAGATCTTACTCCATAGTATTCATTACAGTGCGAAAACCTGACTTCAACGGAACAACCGATACAACTAGGGGTGTGCATGGGTCGGTTTGGAGCGGTTTTGGGCTAAACCCATAACCATAACCGATATGTCGGTTAATAGATTACCATAACCATAACCGACCCGTTATGGCGGTTTCGGTTAATCGGTTTTGAAGGTTATAGTGAGTCGGTTATGGGTCGGTTAACCATGATAAAATTAATGGGTCAATCTTCGGGTCTGAAACTGAATGGGTCGCCAGTTGTAAATGGGTCGCTGAATGGATTATGTACGATTGTGAATGGGTTGTTGAACATATGGAATATATATATATGTAATATATTTTTTTTGGAATTGCATGTATGGAATGAAGATGGCACATGACAATTTGACTTTGGAGTATATTCAAGTTTAATAGATGTGTTAAAATAACTGAAACGATACTTAAAATGGCAATTATGGAAGATTGGTAATTTGGTATCAATATGGTAACCACCAATATATTGGCTAAATAGGTGTAGAGACCAGTTACGACTAAGAAGCTTCTATTTAATCAAAGAGTCAAAAAAATCTCCCGGTTACGCACTAATTCCAATTTTCAAACCCCTATTATCAATTAACAATCATATAAATGGGGCGGTTCGGGTATGGTGGGTTTGGACCAACCTTTAACCAAAACCGACCCGCATTTGGCGGTTTTCGAAAATTCATTAAACCGACCCACTGGTTATGTTGGTTATCGGTTAAATTCGGTTCGGTTATGTCGGTTATGGTTCGGTTAACGGTTATCGCGGTTAATTTGTTCACCCCTAGATACAACACGCTGATGTTGTGCATTGCCATTTCTAGGGTTTGAAAGTGTCACCTTCAACATCTCCCCCTCCAGAATCGTACTTGCAGCCTCACCTGTTTTCATAAATTACGACACACAATTATAATAAATTATTGTAAATTAAATGATATGCTGTGAACAATTAACTTAGGTGATGTTTGTTTTTTAAGAGGTAAAATGTTCGCAGTCTGCAAACCATATATGCATATAGGGGTGTGCATGGGTCGGTTTGGGGCGGTTTTTGGCCAAACCCATAACCATAACCGATATAGCGGTTAATAGATAACCATAACCATAACCGATCCGTCATGGCGGTTTCGGTTAATCGGTTTTAACGGTTATAACGGTTCGGTTATGGGTCGGTTAACCGTGATTAAAATAAACAATCCTTCCGTATGATTCTGAACACTGAGTAGTCGCTAATTGTATTGTGGAATTCAAATATATTTTCTTTTTTTTTTACTGCAATTTATGAAATATGCATATTTAGTTGACATATTAAATAATTGAAATGACAATTTGGACGGAAATTTAGAATGACAATTACGTAACATTATAATGAATAGGGTAAACAATATCACCAGTATTATTATTATTATTGGCCTAAATCCTAGTAGGTGCAGAGAACTTTTTTTTTAACGGCAATAAGTGTAAAAGTGTAAATATATATCGCTCATGCACTAATTCTAATTTCCAAACCCTTATATTTTGATTAATAGATACGTAAATGGGGCAGTTCGGTTATGGCGGGTTTGGAATTAACATTAACCAAAACCGACCCACATTTGGCGGTTTTCAAAAATTCATTAAACCAACCCATCGGTTATCTCGGTTATCGGTTAAAATCGGTTCGGTTATGTCGGTTATGGTTCGGTTTGCGGTTATGACGGTTAATTTGCTCACCCCTACATCTGTAGAAGAAGAGGTGGACCAAACCTCTACAGTCTGCAATAAGAAGACTGTTTGTTTTTGAACGTCTGTAGCTAAAATAAACTGGTGGTGATTTACGAACTGTGGTAGTGAGTGGTGGTGGTGGTACTGGATGGTGTAATGGTGGTGGCGGATGGTAGGTGATGGGTGGTGGTCAGACGGTGGAGGTGGTGGTGGTAGAAGGCGGCCAAGAAGAGCTTGCGCAGACTTTAAAAATCTAAGAAGTGGATAGGCCAAGTCTGCACCAAGAAGAGCTTGCACAGACTTTTTTAATAAAACGTATTCGAGAAAATAAATAGTCTGCTATTGACAATGTCTGCCGTGGTATGCGCGTCGCAAACAAAAGAGCTTTCGAATATATTTTTAAGAAAAACAAACAACACCTTAGTATATAATGTAGGCTATATAATGTGAACAATGACCAACAAAAAGATAATTACCATAGCCTAATACTCGGCTTCAGCCGATGAACGTGAAACAACAAACTGCTTTCTAGTCTTCCATGACACTGTAGTGTAACACTATTTATACAGTTAAATCCAATCCGTTAACATTTGATTAAAAGTCCAAAACATATATATATATATATATATATATATAGGGAAAGGATCGAGAGAGAACTCCTTGTTAGGGAGAGAACTAGAGAACTTCTAAATGGAGGGGGTGTAATTGTCAATTTGTTTCCCAATATGTCTCTTACGTCTGGCTTCCTCCCCTGTGCGATACAATCCCAAAAACCAATTGACTCTTATGAACCCTAGTTATTGAGACAACACTTAGAAATTGAAAGAAATCGATGATTTAGAACCCTAATTGGCGAGTATATTGAAGATCGATTCCTTATTTGACGCCATCTATTCAACTACAAGAAATAAACGATGATTTTGAAGTCCGATTCCTGTAATTAAATTGAAAATTGAAGATCAATTCCTTATAGCAATCGCACAAGTAAGCATTAAAGGCTCCTCTTTACACTTCTAATTGAATTTATGAGTCACAAGTTGATAGGCATGATTAGGAGATAATTGATTTTTTATTTTATCAATTTGGGATAATATATGTGGAGGCCTCCACATCTGTATCAGTGTTATTGTTTATAAGAATAATTTAGGTGTTGATTGGTTAATCCATACACATGTAGTGGCTTGTTGAGTTATTGTTGCTTTGGCATTCATATGAGTCATGATTTTACCTGGGTTTGTAGATGATGTCGTGGATATTCCTTGGAGAGATTTAGTTGTTATAAATTAGTTTCTTGGTAATAATGTGCTAGGTCTTTAATTGCTTTAAAATTGGTCATGAAGGCAAGAAACTAGTATTGCCACCAATTGCTGCTCTCCTTCTTTGATGGCTAATGTTGGGCATACAACCATTATGATACCAAATCCTCTTGTTGAATTGAAATCTTTGATTTAGGTAATTATTAAATTCTTTCCTTGAGTGATTGTTTAAACAAAGCTTATCATATTTTTCTTTCAATAAAATCCTTGCATATTTAAGTCACATTAATAAGAATTTATTTTTTTTTGGATAAAGTGATCGGGCACAACAAAATTGATTGTTTAAAGTAAAAAAGCTAAAATTACTTATATTTAATTTGCTTTCTCTACTTATAATACCGTTTTATTTATGCATTTTTCAATGGTAATATAAAATAAGTAATGTGCAGATATTAGATGTTAATATTTGGATGAATTTAATGAAAAAGCTTGGATAATTCAATGATCTGGACATACATATGCTCATAAATTAGTGCTGACTTTTAATGGTAATATGCAGATTTAGTATTATATACATGTAATACTACTAAGATTGCATAATTTTAGTAATAAAAAGAAACATACTAACATGTAATACTACTAACATACTAACAGTATGACAATTAAGCATTGCATATTCATAATACTGTTAGTATTACATATACGTAATAATAATAAATATATATATATATATGCAGGTTGTTGACTTTTTAAACATTGTATTATGCAGTTTTGGAGTCGACTTATGATCCTACTTGTTGATATGTGGTATGTCGGATGTTGTTTGAGCTTTATACGGTAAAGGTTTGTTCCCGGTACACAAAGTAACCGTTACCATCACACCTTTAGCCGAAGTACTACACGACAGTGCAAATTCCACACAATCAAGATATGACGTACAAATAAATCAGTCGTTGAAGCAAGCATATTAACTTGATGAGATGAGCAAGAGATATAGGCGCTACATTGTTTACGAGGACTACCTTTTTGTTTAAATATTTGTAATAGAAAAATACAATTGTTACGAGTCCTCCTTTTCATTTTTTCTACTTTTTTTGGTAAGTTTAATGTCTAATCTTCGTCGCCGATTATAAGTTAAAGTAAACAATTAGTGTTTATATATAATACATATATGTAATATTTTAGTAGTGCATATATGTAATACAATAGTATTGCATATATGAAATCCACTAACACTACGTATATGTTATATACAAACATATAATGGTGTTATAAAATATATACATGATGGAAACATGGTAATATTGTAGTAGTGTTACATTCCGAGTATTACACACGTGCAATATGTTATTACATATATGTAATACTAAAAAAGAAATACATATACATATATGCAACAATAACATTATTACAAAAACGCAGTACTCAGTATTACGCATGTGTAATACATTAGTATTGCATATTTGTAGTCTATCAGCATTACATACCCACATTGTACATCAGCGCTACATAATTTTCACACATTTTTGTTTTATACATCAATTAAAACCACCATGTAAATATATCGTAATAGTCATATTCAAATTCCATCACATGATATAACAACCAACCAATACACAATTCCACCCTATACAATAACAAGATAAAACCAACTTTTAATATCCACAAACTACAAATAAGACACCTTTAACTAGTCTCACCGTTGGATCTTCCATTTTTGTTGTTTTTCTTCATCTTCAATCGCTCTGTTGCTTGAATACATCGACATCTAAAAGCATAGTCTAATGGTATAGAATATTCTAATGAGCTTTAACTATCCAATCGTCCTAATATCTTCATCGCTGAAACCACAATCACCCATTGCTTGGATTCTTCATCCCAATACGTACTACAATAGTACTAGATTTATGCAGCATGCCTAAAAAATAATGCATTAACATTAACATCACAAATTTCTAGTATATATAGTACATATATGCAACATTAATAAATATGTGTGGTTGCATTAATATTACTAGATTCAAACATATTACATATATGCTATATAAATCGACATGAGCAATCACATATGTGTATTACATATATGTAATACGCCACAACCGCATATACATGTAATACATTAGTAATGCATATACGCAATACATCAGTAATGCTTATATGTCATCCATATGTATTGCGTATATGTAATAAATATGTACCGTGCATACACGTAATACACATAAACCTTGTATATGTGTAATACATTTGTAACACGTATATGTGTAATACATCAGCAATGCATACACGTATAGTGCATCAGCAATACGTATATGTAAGGCTTGGAAAAACCGTGTAAAGTACAAAAAACAAATCAACATGTGCATTATTTATAGCTTTCACTTATAATCGATATATTCCTTAATGTTCATCAATGCTATACGATTATTTAATGAAACAAAAAAGGAACAAAAACAGGGCCAACTGAACGCGATAACTCTGTTTGTGCTTGATTAGGTGCATAATAAGCCTAAACGACGAGATAATGTGTGAGATTTAACATTACAGTCGTTTACCTGTTATTTTTCTTCAGATTTATGTTCGGTTTCGCACAAGAATTGAACAAACTAGACGATCGAAATAGCTTTGCTTAAAGATCTAATAATCATTCCTTGCTCACACTTTCCCCTATATTGTTGCCAATCTGCACAATGTTATCCAAAAATATATCACATGTCTATTATACCTAAATTAATGATGTAACATTATCATCACAGCTGAGTCACTCGTAACTGACACTTATAATAGGCCTAATAAACACTTACAATATGCCTAATCCATACTAAATGCACAAATCGTTCAGAATCGAAGCAATAAACACCTAATCGACACTTATTATACGAATAATCGATACTACATATACAACCCGCTTCGAATCAACGTGATATACTCCAAATCGAAACTCATAGAATATGAAAACAACTATTACGATCATTTACCTGTTGATGATCTTCTGTTTCGTGCTTGATTTTACCACCGATTGCTCGATTTTTGAAAACCCTAAATGTTCATTGGAGTTGGAGAAAATTTCAGAGTAAGAAGAGTGTGAAGAGGAAGCCTTTATGATTTTATTTTATTTTTAATTCCAAGTTTACCCTTTTTCTTTCAAGACCCCGCCTCTTTTAGTTTCATTCACTTTTAGTATTTTCAGCATTATATCAATTGAATTTAATGTATTTATAGGAGTTCTCTAGTTCTCTATTTAAGAGAAGTTCTCTCTCGATCCCACCCCTATATATATATATATGTGTGTGTGTGTGTGTGTGTGTGTGTGTGGTTCAGATCAAATACAAATGAAATTAACGTGCTAAACGTGAAAATCAAATAGAGTAATTATGTAATTATTCTATGATAATTACTCTATGATGTAATTACATAATTACTCTACTTGTATATATAACTACTCTACTTGATTCTCACGTTTAGCATGTTAATTTCATTTGTATGTTAACCTTCCCCTATATATATATATATAATGCATGTATGAACACTTCCAAAACAACTTCGTAAAACATACCTATACAAAAGTTTTGTTGGATACGTAATTATCATCATCAAACAAGCCCAAAATGCGGATGGATGAAAAACTTAACTACAAACTGAATGGAATATTATGAAAATACGATCTTTTAGAATGTTTTTAATGAGTAGTACAACAGATGGAAGCACAAAATGTTGAATCAGTTTTCAACATGTTCTTTCTGAATATACAAAATGAAGACGCAGCCTTCTTTTGCACAGTTGTGGTCAAAACTTTGATGTAATTAAAAAACAGGTATCAACTATTAGTCACATTCCTAGGAGCTGAGTGTGACATAAATACAAGGGACGTTTAGTAGTTAAAAGGATATAAAGAGAAATATGGAATTGATTATCAAGATGTCTTTGCACATGTCATACGTTTTGAAACAGTTCGGTTAGTGATAGCATTAGCCACACAATATGGTTGGCATCTTCACCAAATAAACGTTAAATCAGCTTTTCTAAACAGAGATTTAAATGAACAAAGTATACAAAGGGAATTCTTGACTGTTTTAGAATGAATTATTGCATACCTATGACTACACCTATGGAGCGTAACATGAAGCTGTCCAAGTGTGAGTACAAGGAAGATACAAACCCTCAAATGCATAGAAGCTTAGTCGGTTGTCTAATGTATCAATGTGGATGCCTTGGTCCAAAAAAAAAAAGAATATAAAGAGTCAAAAAAATTTTAGTTACGACTAAGAAGCTTCATGTTACGCTCTAACTGATTACTAAAAAATTTTAGTTTTGAAAACTATTATGAGAAAAAACAATCTTCTCCAGGCTTCAGGTTCATTAATCACAATCAATCCTATTAACTAGTAGGAAGTCATTAAATGTGACTAGTATATGATTAATCTAGTGGTAATTGAAACCATTAAAAATAACTAGACTATTCTTGAAATAACATATTTTTTGTAAGCACATTTGACAAATAACAAATCTTCTTTTAAAAGGCAATAGTAACAGATATAAAGTTAACAAATTAAGTAATGAGATATAGAAACATAATACAAAAGGACCAGTTTCTGTTGGCATTTTTTAATGGAGAACAAGCATCATAATAAAAGAAGAAACTATTAATTCAAGCATAATAACTATAGCCTTTAGAGATAAGAAAATCCAAGATTTCCTCAATAGATCTACTCAATTGTTTATCGAGAGCGACACACAACAAAAATGTGGGACTATTTCTAGCAGTTTACATAAAAGATATATTACATGCCATCACTCTCGTTAGGTGTACTAAAATCGACTTGATTTCTGTAGTGATACATGTATTTAAACCGTCAACAAATCCCTAAAACTCATATCAAACATCCATCATGGCCCAAGTTATAAATTACATGTTTCTCGTTGCCCTCATTGGTCATTTGCCCTTCATATTTGCTAAATCGCAAACGCATAATCCTTCTTCAACTTCACAGCATACACAAACAGAATTTGAATTCAATATTAAGGCATTAAACCTGCACCCCAAACCAGATGCTAACATATTTAAACCAAACGAGTCCGATTCTGTCAGCATTTCAAATTCCAGAGTCGTTGAGAAACCGTTAAGACTCAATGTCCTTGGTGAACCAGGTGCTACTATTCAAAATCTTGCCCAGTTGGCTGGATATGTTAAACTTAATAAAACTATTGGTGCAAGGTATTTTTGTTGCAGCCAAATATGCAAAAATTGCTATTAAAAATCAGACTATGACTATATTCTAACTATGTTTGCAGGATGTTTTACTACTATTTTCAGTCACGAAACAAGAAGGATGATCCTCTAGTTCTATGGTTGACTGGAGGGCCAGGTTGTAGCGGTGCAATAGCACTTTTTATAGAAAACGGTCCGTTCCATTTGATCAATAATTCGTCTCTAACATGGAATGACTTTGGTTGGGATAAGGTCTGTTATACACTCATGCATAAGTGCATAACTTTATATATCATGAACATTGAATCAACATGTAAAAGTATTATTTACAACTTCCTATTGGTATATATGACAGGTTTCCAATATTATATTCATTGACCAACCTACTGGAACTGGTTTCAGTTACAGTTCTAGTGATAAAGACATGCGACGTGATCAAAAGGGCGTGAGTGATGATCTTTATGATTTCATGCAGGTATGTAGATTGAAATTACTTAATATTTTGTGAAAACTCAAACTTAATAACTTAATACTGAACCAGGGGTTCTTCAGTGCGCACCCTGATTTGGTGAAAAACGATTTTTATGTAACTGGAGAATCATATGCGGGGAAATACATTCCAGCTTTTGCTACGCGTATAATACAGGGGAACGCGAACAAAAATGGTGTTCATATAAACTTTAAGGTTAAGCTACAACTTTGAATTTTGTAACCCGTTTAAGATTTTCAATTCACTTAGGGTTGTCGTAACATGCCAGACACGACACGATAAAACACGATAACCTGTGGTACTAAACACGAACACGACACGATAACTAATCGTGTCATATTTTCCAAACAAGAACACGAACCTATTTAGTAACAGGTTAACATGTTAAGACTTGTTAAGAGACATGTTTAAACATACAATGAATAATACAAGCGTAATGAAACAAAATTTTTCAAAACAAGCATAAAAGTCTTAAATAATACATAATCCATAACATATTTGAAACAAAAAACCACAATCCTTAATATATATGAAACGAAAAACCACAAATCCATAGCATGCTTGAAACAAAAAACCATAGAAGCAAATCATAACATCCAATAAAAATTTGCAGGTTCTAATGGACATGAGTGAAATGGCGTATATAAGTATGACTTTAGGTTTAGAACTTTAGGAGTGTATATTTATTTATTTTTTAAAATTAAAAAACTACACAGGTTACTAACAGGTTAACAGTCTTTAACCTGTTAATGTTAAAACCCGTGTCGTGTCATGTCGTGTTAACAAGTCTGTGTCATATATTAACAACCCTAATTTCACTAATGGGATTATGACTAAATGAATAGGGAATTGCGATAGGCAATGGACTCACTGTACCTGGAACCCAGTACGCGGCATCTCCTGATTATGCTCTTGAGAATAAACTAATTAACCAACAAGATTTCAACAGAATAAATAAGTTGGTGCCCGACAGTGAAAAGTCAGCAAATCAATGCGGTAATGAACTTTAAATAATTTGAATATATTCTTCTCAATCATTTCTTCATTAGATTTTTATTTGCAGGACAAATGGCAAAAGCGTCTGTGTTGATGCCCATAATAAATGTTATAAGATTAACTCAGAGATTTTGAACATCAGCAAGAAATGTGTAGGCACTTAAACTCAAATATTTTGCGCTATTCATTTAAACTTATTGGATTAATCAATCAATACTCTAATGTGACAGCAATATGATATTAGGAGGAAAGATTGTTATGACTTGTCCAAAATCGAACAGTTTTTGAACACGGCATCAACAAAGAAAGCGTTAGGGGTACCACCAAATATAAAGTTCGCAGCATGTAGTAATGCTGTGGATGAAATAATGAGTGAAGACATAATGAAAAACCTCGCAGGTGGTATTCCAGATATTTTGAAGAATGGTATTAAGGTGCTTATATATGCCGGAGAATATGATGTTATTTGTAGCTGGCTTGGTAAGATTCTTTCATGTTGAATTCAAAATTCAAAACATGAATGTGAAAGACTGAATTGCATTCCATTTAATATGTCACACCCCAACTGACGACGGTTTATACATTGGGGCTAGGGGTGGCAATTGTGACCCATTGGTTGTATTAAAATGTATATAATAGGTTAGAATGGGTCAAACTAAAAAAAAAATTGACTGAAACGGGTAAAAACGAGTTGACATTTCTCGAGTCTTTTTTTTTATGGAACAAGAAAAACGAAGAAAACTTTTTAGCATTTTTACTTTTTTAGTTTTTGATTTATATTTCAAGTTAAAATTTTTTAATTATTTTTTTTTTTTGAATTTTTTAATGAGGGGTTTCTGAAATCTCAACCCATTTGACCCATTTCAAAAACCCCTCATTAAAAAATTTTAAAAAAATAATTAAAAAATCATAACTCGAAATATAAATCAAAAACTTAAAAAGTAAAAGTACAAAAAAGTTTCCTCCGTTTTTCTCGTTCCAAAAAAAAACCTCGAGAAATGTCAACTTGTTTTGACCCGTTTCAATCAAATCCTTTTTTTAGTTTGACCCATACTTACCCATTATATACATTTTAATCCATTCAACCCAATGGGTCACAATTGCCACCCCTAGTTGGGGCGTGAGCAATTGTTCATAGCACATGACACTAATTAAAGTTGCAATATACTTAATAAAACCATATTAAATTGTCACACATAAATCAAATAATTCAAACAGAACATAACATAAACAATAAATAATATTGTATTTGATTTATTATCCTGGGTCCATACCTTATCAAGTATAAAATAGAGTGTCAACTATAAATAGTTGATGAGTAAACATAGTTTAGCATATAGATAATAGTGTAAAAATGCAATTCATATGTCGAGTGATAATCCAAGCAAATATGTACAAAAATGTGGTATGATCAAACCTTAGTTGACTAGACATTCCGATATAATGATCCAGGGAACTATAGATGGGTCAAGGCCATGAATTGGCCGGGTCAAGCGGGATTTGGAGCAGCAAAGGATGTCAAGTTTGATGTAGACGGGAAAGAAGCTGGCTTGCTAAAGATCGAGGGTCTACTCGCTTTCCTTAGGGTTCGTGTGTGCGTGTGTATTAACAATAGGGGTGCAAACGAGCCGAGCTGCTCGCGAGCTACTCGAGATCGGCTCGTTAAAAAGCTTGAACGAGCCGAGCTTAATCGAGCCCGAGCCCAAGCTCAAGCCTAAAAGTAAGCTCGTTTAATAAACGAGCCCGAGCTTCACTTATCGAGCCCGAGCCGGCTCGCGAGCCTAAACGAGCCTGCCATTTATATAATTTTTTAAAATATATATCTAATAGTCATATATATATATATATCATGTTATAAAGATAAATAAAAATAAGTAAATAATATATATTATTTTATACAAAACATTATAATAGAAAAATAATTATATTATTTAATAAATAACTTATAAAAGGTAAACGAGCCAAGCCCAAGCCGAGCTCGAGTTTGAAAAATCTACTCACGAGCCGAGCTCGAGCTTTGAAAATAGAGCTCGAAACGAGCCGAGCTCGAGCTCTATGTAAGTTAAACGAGCCGAGCTCGAGCTTGTTGAGCTCGGGCTCGGCTCGTTTGCACCATTTAACAATTTACGATTATCATTTAACTATACACAAAGTTGACACTATGTATCAAACAGGTGCGTGATGCTGGACATATGGTTCCAATGGATCAACCGAAGGCGTCACTGCAGATGTTAAAAGTGTGGATGGAAGGAAAACTGCGCTAAAAGAGAATTTTTCTATGTGTAATAGGCAAATTGATCTTAATTTTAAATGCTATTTATTTGTAAATGTGATCAAATATTGCAGCATAATGAAATAATAGCGAAAAATTAACAGTCAGATCTTACTCCATATAGTTCAGTTAAAGTATCCATTACAGTGCGAAAACCTGACTTCAACGGAACAACTGATACAACACGCTGATGTTGTGCATTGCCATTTCTAGGGTTTGAAAGTGTCACCTTCAACATCTCCCCCTCCAGAATCTTACTTGCAGTCTCACCTGTTTCCATAAATTACGACACACAGTTATAAAAATTTAAATGATATAATATTAAGGCTGTAAACGAACTGAACCGAACCGAACCAGAGGTTGCTTGTGTTCGTCCGTTAAATTTTTGTTGGACAAACGAACGGTTCGTGAACACTTTACCAAGTGAATTCTGTGTCTGCATTCGTCCGTTAAGAAATTGAGCTTGTTCGTTTTCGTTTGTGTCGTTTGTTAATTTTGTAACGGGCGTAAACAGATACCAACGGAAACAGGCTAATGTGACCGAACACTTAAGGACACAAATGAACATAAACAAACACAAACTGACCTATATCAATATGAGAATAATAATCATCAAAGCAACACACCACTCAAAATCGGAAGTTTACACTATGAGGTTTTGGCCGTTGTGGGTATTTACACTATGCGTAGTGGGCGGGCGTGGAGATTGGGCGACAATGAGGTTTTGGGGGCGACAAATTCTTGTCCACGGGTTGTGTTTGGGAAATATTATTATTATAATATGTTATGTGTGTGATATATATATATATATATGTGTGTGTGTGTGTGTGTGTGTATAAATGTATGGGCTACAACACCATTAAACCCCTTGAACAAAAACTCACCATTTGCTGACTGGACGCCACACGGCACAAATCGCCTCATTTTGCTGACTGGGGCACAAGTGCACGGTTTCAGTGGACCACAAAATTTTTAAATATTTTTGTTTAATACATATAACAATTTTTTTAAAACATTAACAAGTGAATTGAGTCAAAAAAAAAAGACCTACTAATTTAGCAATTAGTCTGTTTATGTACGTCCATAAATTAAACGAACGAATTTAAACGAACAAAATAAATAAATATATACCATAGAACGGATTAATATTGGTGAGATCAAGTAACTCTTGTGCAGAACAACCAAATAGAACCCTAGCAGCTCGGTCAAAGAGGACGACGACGGAGACGTTGGTGTCCGTGGCTACGGACATGAGCACTCGAAACAGGCGTTTATTGTTTGTGGTTGTGGTGCAGCGGTTGCAGGTAGTATTGGAGTCCGTGAGCGTTCGTTCGCAGGAAGAGCAGACGGTGTAGAATAAGTCGGTGTGGTCAATGGAGACTACGGTGCATATTGTGGTGGTGGTGGTGGTGGTGGTGGGTTTTTCAGATTCCATGGTGGTACTGGTGTAAGTTTAAGTAATAATATTGGGGATAATTGTGTGATGGGTTGAAGGTGAATGTGAATTAGTGGTGGGATGGTGTAAATATGAAGCGGGGATAGCTCAGTTGGGAGAGCGTCAGGCTGAAGATCTGAAGTTCACGTGTTCGATTCTCGTCCACCGCATAAATTTTTTATATTTTTGTTAGTTTAAAGTTTTGTATCTATATAGTTTTGAAGTTGTAGTTTTAGATTTTTTATTGTTTTTCATTTTGTATCAACTGTCACGAATGGTCACCTGATTATTTTAAAACATAAACGTGATTTTTATATATTGTTAATCAAACCAAAATCTTTTTTTTAAACCAATTATTACTAAGACCATCCGTAGTGCCACAAAGTTGTGGCGTTTTGGCTTCGAAACTTCGGGGGTACCCCCCCCCCCCCCCAGTTTTTTCCTTCGGCGTTTTCAAAGGGGTGTTTCTCACAAAACGCTATCATGGCACGTATTTTGATAAAATTGTGTGAAGGGAGAGAAAAATATATGTAGTTATTGTAGGAGAGTTGTGACATTTTGTCCACTACGCCACTTTTTGCAAAACTCTTTATTGATAACGGGAATGCCACATGTCGCAAAATACCCGATGGTAGGACCTTTTGACTACACATGGTCAAACTAAAATAAATAAGTACAAAACAACTAAGCTAATTTTCAATTAAACAAATATGCTTATTTTAAACTAAACTCGTACATTTAACCCATCTATATTAGAATTTTTTTTTTTTTTTTTTTTATTTTTAATGACCTATTAAAAAAATGAGAAAGTGAAATTTTTTACTAACCATCTCTATCCACAAGTCCACTTTTCAAACTAAAAACACAATAGATTATTCAACTATAATATATCACAACCAGTCGTAAAGTTATGCTAAAGACACTCAAATATAAAAAGAAAACTAAACAATACAATAATAATGATTTATTCTCTTTTATAGTAAGCTATAGTTGTCTGAATTGTGTTTCCCGACTTACTAATATATCAAGCACAACCACAAATATGGTTGAAACAGTATCCCACATCACTCTCGCAACACTTATTGCAATCATTATCAGTTATACAAGGTATAATACCATCATATTGGTTCTTATATTGAATATGATGGGTCACTAGCGATCCTTTGTTAGCGAAAACATATGATCTCTGCAAACCTACAACATATACTTCATCAACAATAAACTAGGAACATGCTAAAATATATATAAAAGAGGGTTCGATAGATTGAAAGTACCAAAGACTGACAACCATAGTAGGACCAAGAATGTCATCTTCATTGCACTTAAGGTCATGTTTGAACAAATACAATAAGTTAAGAAGTATGGAGTTATTTTCTATTTAGATAAAGATAAACAACTTATGATGACCCATATATGTATATGTATCATGTAATGTTATATTGTATCATATTATATCATATTATATTATGTTATTGAGTATAATATAATTTGATATAACAGCATATTTTAAATTTTAATAAAGATCTATGATGTTATGATTACTTATTAGATTGTATAGTCAACATGTCATTGCAATGTATCGTAAGTTTATTCTATGGTATATTATCACATTGTATTGTATTATTATAGTGTGTTGCGTGATATTGTTTGTTGGTGTTTTGAAAATGGTGTTTTGAAAACATGTCCATGTGAAGAAAGGCTATGAGTGAATTCATATGGATCTTTTCACTAGTGGCGCACTTTTAGGGACTGATGCAACCGTATGTGGTGTTTATCCTCATCCAGTGTATCTATTTAGGCATCCAGGTTTAGTATACCAGCTTTGGTAATGAACTTGAAAAGCCAAAAGACGGTAACTAGATTGGGTCATTACGGGACCGGTTTTAGGTCAAAAGACTTAAAACCAAATTAGGGACCAGCTAGTTTTGATAATGATTTTTTTTCATTATTTACTATCCAAAAACAATTGACCCAATTACAAATTTTGTCCTTTAAAATAAGACGAATTACGGTTCGTGTCCTTTTTTTAGTTTCCTTGCAGGCGGTGTACTTTAAACTTTTTTTTCCTACAAGTTTTGTCCTTTACGCTAACTGGGTTAGAAAAAGTCAGTTAAATACCCTCACGTGAGACGCATGTGAGGGTATATTGGTCTTTTCAACGAGGTGGTTCAGATATATTATTGTAAAAAATAAATAATATATATTAAAGATATACTCTCTCTCTCTCTTCTAGTCCTCTCTCTCTCTCTACTCCTCTCCCTGTCTCCACAGTCCACACCAACACCACCATGATTTTCTGGACAAAGGCTGCTGCATCTCGGGCCATGACTCAGATCCACCACCATAATTTTCCGGCGATCCCTGAGCAGATCTGAAACCACAGTGATGTTAGGTGTAACCCTAGATCCAACAGGGTATCCGAGCTTGTTCTTGATGGGTTCGGGTTATCCGGTAATTGGGGGTGTGGATTTCGTGGGTTTACGGCGGCGGGTTTACGGTGGATTTACGGCGGCGGATCTGCTCATGGATATCCAACAGGGTATCCGGTGGGTTTACAGCGGCGGCGGAGGTGGTGGTGAGAATTGGGAGTGTGGGTTTCGCGGGTCAGTGTTGGATTGTCGCCGGAGTTAGAGAAATTGGGTGATTTGGTGGGTTTGAGATCTAGGGTTAATGATTTGGTGGTGGTGGAGGTAGAGGCGAAATGGGTTGGAGGTGGCCGGATCCGGTGGTGGTGGATGGGTTGGAGGTGGCCAGATCCGGTGGTGGTGGTGGCCGAGTTTCGACCAGGTTGTTTAGATGGGTGGTTTAGATGGTTGACCGGGTGGTGGTGGTTGTAGATGGGTGGTTGACGGCGGCGGTGGGAATGGAATGGAATCTGCAACGGGGTGGGTGGGGGTATGGTGGCCGGAGTGGTTGTGATATGGTAATGGTGTGGTGATGGTGGCGTAGAGAGAGAAAGAAGAAAGAAAGGAGGGGGAATGTGTTATAAATTTGCAAGTACAGGAGAAAAGACAAAAATGCCCTCACATGCGTCTCACGTGAGGGTATTTAACTGACTTTTTCTAACCCAGTTAGCGTAAAGGACAAAACTTGTAGAAAAAAAGTTTAAAGTACACCGCCTGCAAGGAAACTAAAAAAAGGACACGGACCGTAATTCGTCTTATTTTAAAGAACAAAATTTGTAATTGGGTCAAAACAATTTTTGAACATATATAGGGGGTGTTTGGCCTAGCTTTTATTTTGGTTTATTGGATTTTAATAATCCAAACTTTGGCCTACTGGCCGATATTAATCTCAATTTAAGAAATTCCCTATAATAATCCCAGCTTTCACTATGTTGGCCTCCACTGAGCCTTTTCTTAACAGGAACTAACCCAGTTAGTTTTAGCACAAAATATGTCATTTCTACAAATTTAGGG